>NC_089647.1:300000-600000 GCF_037042795.1 Molothrus aeneus | reverse complement strand
CTTCTTAGAACCCCTCTCCAGCCTGCCTGGGACCCCTGAGCTCTAGCTCTCTGTAGCTACCTGGTGTGGTTTCCCTGCCAGTGCTGAAAACACTCCAAAACAACACAAAGGACTGGATTTGGCTGCTCCTGGCTGCAGTGGGGGCAGGCAGTAACTCGCTCAGGGCCGTGTTTGTGCAGAGCAGTGAGCAGTGACTCACTCAGGGCCGTGTTTGTGCAGACGGAGGCAGCGCTGATGTACGACGCCGTGTACATGGTGGCCGTGGCCTCGCAGCGAGCGGCCCAGATCACCGTCAGCTCCCTGCAGTGCCACCGCCACAAGCCCTGGCGCTTCGGGCCCCGCTTCATGAACCTCATCAAAGAGGCAAGTGCAGAGCCCTTCCTCCCTCCCTCCCTCCCTCCCTCCCTCCCTCCCTCCCTCCCTCCCTCCCTCCCTTCCTTCCTTCCTTCCTTCCTTCCTTCCTTCCTTCCTTCCTTCCTTCCTTCCTTCCTTCCTTCCTTCCTTCCTTCCTTCCTTCCTTCCTTCCTTCCTTCCTTCCTTCCTTCCTTCCTTCCTTCCTTCCTTCCTTCCTTCCTTCCTTCCTTCCTTCCTTCCTTCCTTCCTTCCTTCCCTCACACCTTTCCACCTTTCTGCCTTTCCTCCCTTGCACGCTGTAAGACTTCCCAGGTTTTTTATTTGGTTAATGTTTGTTGTGGATGGTGACTATTTCTAAACAATGTGAGACAACTGCAACAGTTGTTGTGTTGCAGGTTGTTTGATCGGGGATCAATATCCAGAAAACATTGCAGCCGGTATTTCCAAAGAAGGAAATTGCTTCCTGAAGCAATGCTCTCTCTTACAAGACAACTGAGCTTGAGCCACAGATGTCCTAAAAATGCTCATTTTAGTTGAAATGCCTTCACTCTTTCAAAAGTCCCGGTTTTGTTTTGATTTTCAAATGGAAACCTCTCCTTTAGAAAAGTGTGGAAATGGAAATTGGAAATTAGGTGGAGCATCCCACATATGTTTTACGTTTTCCCCACCTCAGTCCCTGCATTTGAAGAATAATTACAATGAAATTAAAAGTTAACAAAAGACTTTGTATCAGTGAATGCCCCTGCAGTCGTGGCCTCCTTATTTTGGGGGATGCTGAGTATAAAACTAAGGGTTCCTGAAGCCTGAACCGGAGTACTTTGCCCAAGAGTAGCAGATGCACCCCAGCAGATCAGTTCAAAGCCTGAACAGTGACACAGCTCTCATTTATCATGGACAGGCAGCTTGTCTTGCACGGAGTGAGATATGGGAGCTAATTACTGATGGCCTTGCAAACAGAGTCTCTCATGGTCAGTAAAACACTCATTTAAGTACTCCGAGAGTCTGACTTTCCTGGGGCTGATGTAGCCAAAAAAGGTGGTTGTTAAAAGCAGAGGATAAGGTTTAACAAGACCATATTGAGTTTCCTGTAAAGCCTAAAACACGAGTTGGAAACAAATAGCAAATACATTTGGACCCCAGATCATGTTAGGGTCTGGTTTGTTCAACAGGGATGGAGGAACTTTATAATCAGGAATCAGTGAATAGGTATGGAGAAAACAAAGTCAAGGAGGCAGAGTGATAGCTTGGGCCCACATAGGCAGAATTTAATTGTCCTGTTTTTGATGTGGTACTGACATTCTGTGAAGGCATTTTACAGACTGATCTAAAGACAGATATTCAGTACTCCAGTCTAAATAGACCAGTTTCAGACAAAGAATTTGCCTGCAGTGATTCCTGCAGATGCTGGAGTTAACAAGTGCTTCAGTGGCTCCCTGGTGAGTTTTTGCATTTTATTTTGGTGGTGAAAAGAACTGAGGTCACCTCATTTGCTTTGTGGGCCAGCTCTATGCAATGTCTGAGATCAAGGCTCTGCAACAGCCCATTAAGGAGTTTTTAATGAGAAGTAAATCCTTGTCAGAAGCTGTGTCTCTCAGTGACCCAGTGCCATTCACAGCTGAGGGATGTTCCAATCCTGGAGCCTTCTGGAGGCATTTGCAGGGAGTGCCCCTTACCCTGCTCAGAGGGAAAAGGAGGTTATTGGCTGTCTGCAGAGGGGGAACAGCGACAGAAAGGATGATCCCACCTTTTCTGAAGGAAAAATGGGGGTAAACATGAAATATGTTTATAATTGGATGATCCCGTTCTGCTCATGTTCCCTCTAAAGCACAAGATAAGGACCCAGATTATGATTGTTTTTCAATTATCATCAAAACCAGTGTGAGCTCCCCTTGTTCAAACCCAGCCACAATGAAAACAGCAACTGCAGAGAGAAGGATAGAGATGCAGATTGGATTTTGAGGGACTGTTAAATGCCCTCAGGCAGAATCACAGAGAAAGATCTCAGAGACTGAAAGAGATCTGAAGAGATTTCAGCTCCTGCTGTGTTTCTGAGGAGATCCATGGCAAACACTGAGACCAGGAGGGAGAGCCATCCATCTGCATTCAGAACTGGAAGGAGAAGGAACTGGAGGTTTCTCATTACAGTAAAAGTAGAAATCTAAATTATGACAGAAGGGAAAGCAATCCATCTGCAGAGGTATCCATCAATTTGTTGTGCACAAAGAATCTCCTAAGAGAACTGAACATTTCTGTTGTTTAATGGCCTTTGATTACTCCCAGAGCCAGCATGTCAGTGTTTTCCCGGGAGTGCTTTCCTGCAGAGTGGAACAGATAACAAGGAGAGGGCAGCACCAGAGCCTGATGCCAGAAGAGCCAGGAAGTCTCCCCTGCTCTCTGAGACAGGGGCTGTGGGGCAGCACTGAAATCTTTGTGCGATGACTGGGAAAAGATGGCAATATTTTTCTCCAAACCATGAAATAAAATCTCTTCTGCTGCATCTTTTTTATTGCATTTTAGCACTGAGCCAGTGACAGGGTCTGGGGGTGCTGGCTGGATTTTTTCTCTGGGCTCTGGTGCTACAATATCCAGTTAGATCAAATTGAAACAGCTGTTTACTTTGGTAGGGCTTCTCTCACCAGGTAATTTAACAGCAACACTTGATTCACTCTCACTAAAACAATCTTTTTTCTTTGTTCCACTTCTCATAAACTTTACTTCTAGTCCATGAAGTGCATTTCTGCTATGAGCCTATTAGTGGCTGCTCCTTTGGCCTGGAAACTCTTAATTAGGAGAGCAAACAAAACAACTGCCTGACCTGCATCCTATGGTGCTTTATTAGGAAATAAAGCTCAGCTTCCCGAGAAGACAATGAGGCTGAGGGCAATGTCAATAGGCATTCTTACTCTGAAATCAAATTTCAAGTGGAAAAACACTTATTTATGGAATTATCTATGCCCAGATTGCAAAGTAATTGCAGGATTGCATGCTGGGAATAAATACATATTGAATTGATGAAAATTGATAAAAAATTATCTGCCAGGGTACTGGCACTGTGATATCCAAAATCAAAACAAGCTGTTTGACAAAAAGATTGCATATATTTTCTTCCATTCTGTTTTCAGCTCATTAAATGTTTCCTGGGCAATAGATTTGTTTATAAAAAACAAGCAAGAACCATTACAAAGTGACTTTATCTGAATATATGGAGGATGTTTTGATATTTGCTACACAGAACATTTTTTCAGGACATATTTAATATATCCAGGCTTACCCAAACACAGTGCACAATTTTCCACGTTCACAGTCCACTAAAATCCCATCCCTCTGGCCGTGGAAAATGCCCCTTTCTGCCTCTCACTGCCTCATTTCCATTCCAGTGCTGCTCAGGGAAAGGCCAGGACTTTTCCTGGACCTCTTCCAAGTAAAGAGGCTGTGGAGCATCATAATTCTCAGTTTATCTCCACAGATAAAGCCCTGTGCTGGCGAGTGCTGAAATTCTCTTTATTCCATCAGTTATGCCAGATTTGGAGCAGGATAATGGCCAAGCCATACCCTCACTCACTGAATTCCATAATCCTGGGGGATCTCTGGTAATAAGAGGATTAATTGTGAGAGCTGACAAGTTGATGTGTGGCTCATCACACACGATTCCCACTCCAAGGAGAAGCAATATCACTGTCACTTCAATCTGGCAGCTCTCTCTGCAATTCCAATAAAGCAGGGGTTTTCTCTTCCCAAAGGAAAGAAAACCAAAGGAAAATTAGGCTGGTCTTGGTCAGTAGCATTTTGGTTATTATTTATTGATTTATTATTTATTTTTATAGTGGTGTTGTTATTTATGGCCTTGGGAGGTTTTGTTACATAAGAGAGACCTGAGGTGTTCTGAGCATTGTAGGTTTAGGTGTTCCTAGGTTTTTGAATTTTTCATTCAGGTACCATCAAAGCCCTCAGAAATTTGGGAATATATGTTCCTTCACCCCTGTGGTCAATTAGCAATGTACATTAAATCAATAACTGATGTTCATTTTTCCTAGGAACTTCTGATAACAAATAAACAGAATATGACCCCAAGAATTAAATATGTATACCGTGGGTCAAAATAACCCCAGGACAGAACAGAGCAGGCAGGAGGATATTCTTATCCCCAAGTAGACTTCACTCCAGCTTCTGAGTGTACTCCTCCCACAAGGAACAGTCCAGTGACTGATTTCTGACCAAACTCCCATTAAAGCCAGGGAAAATCCCATATTGCTTGCCTTCAGGGAAAAGTTTCCAAATTTTCAAGTTACACTTAAACAGCGAGAGAAGGGAAAAAGAGAGAGAGAGAATAAAAAAGGCAGGTCTGTTCTACACAATAAATAACTGGATCTGTTCTGTTAGGGGAATTTCTCAAGTCAGTTTGGACACTGCTGCCAGGGATGCACAGGCTGGGATTGTTTGGTGTCTGCGCAGGGCAGGGGCTGGGCTGGGTGATCCTTGGGGGTCCCTTCCCCCTCAGGACATTCCATGAGTCTCTGAAAAGTCTGGAAGCAGCTGAACTGATCCATTCTGGGATTGAACTGTTGATTGGCTCAGGCTGGAATGGAGGCTGCTGCATTGATCCAAGATGGTGAAGTGGAAATTGATACAGAGCCTGTGATGGGTGGCAATTGATAAAGCTCCTCTGGAGTGTTTGACCTTGGAGGCTGAGTCAGCTCTGTTCCCCTATGTTGGAATTTCCCATCAAGCTATTGGTAGGGATTGTAACTGGAATATTTAACCCTATTGGTAAGGATTGTAACTGGAATATTTAACCCCAGAGCTCAGCTTGTGCTTTCCCCACAGTCCCCATCTTTTCCAGCAGTGAAAGCAGGGAGTTCCACAGCTCTCTCTAGGCTGCTTTGTGTATTTTGGCCATGGCAGGTGCCTGCCAGCCTCTGAAGGTGGCTGAAGCTGTGTCTGTAACCTGTCTGTCCACTCCCTTCTAAGGGTCTGAGCAGCTGCTCACAGTGATTCTGTTTGATCAATTACCTGATCAGGCTCCAATTCAGCTTTTATTATGTCCTGTAACACTCAATGTGTCACCAGAAACATAAAAATGGCTATAAATCCTGTGTGTGAAAGCATGAAATCCCATCCCTGTGATACACACAGATGCAGCTCCTGGCTTTTCAGGAAGTTCTGCTTCATTTCAGCTTGTTAATTAGCAAGAACTCTGCATATGATGCTTTCTCTGTTTTGGTTTAGAAGCAATAAAATAAAATTCAGAAATTAAATTCAGAATTCAGATGGTATCTGAAGCATGTTCCTCACCATTAGGATTTAAAAATTCCATCATCATTTAACGTTTCTGAGAAACACTCCCTGAAACTCCTGAGAAACTGATCTCTAAAGAGCAGATTTTATAAAATATTCCAACTTTATGAAAAAGAGATGGGGGCACATCAGAGGAATAAAAAGACAGGCTGGAAAAAGGCATGTTAGAGATTGAAATTCATCCATATGTGTCCACATTCATCCATATGCTATCTTGATTATATCATTATAATAAATAAGTAATAAATAACCCTGCAAGTGTTTCACTGTTTACAGCAGAGACTTGTGTATGCTCCCAAGTCATTAAGATGGAAAATCTCACAGCAAATTTGTTGCACTGATGCTTTTGCATTCTTATGTTACTTAAGTGTGTATCCAAGTGTGTATTTTGTTTCCACAAATTCCACAAGCACCAGATTTGCCTGAGGCATGTGGTGAGAACTCCCCAGCATCCAAGATTAAATCCTGCAGATTCAGGGCTGGAATTCAGATTAAGCAGGGAGGGGGGACACCAGTCTGTAAGTGTGATTTTTAATGCAGCTTTACTTCTGTCCTCTGTCTCCAATAAATTAAATGAGGCAAGGAACGATGTGTGGTGGAAAAGCTTGTAATTTAAAATTATATGGCTGACACACACGAAGGAACAATGCCATCATTTATTGTCAGCTCTCCTTGTATCTCTGACAAATTTAATCTAATGGGGGGCCTCCCAAAAATAGATTATCAAGATTGTCTGCACTTTTAAACCCATCACTTTGTTTTATGGATAAGCACCAGCTCTGGGGACAAAATGGGGTGGGAGGGAGGGAGATCTCATTTCAAGGCAAACAGGCTTGCTGGAAGGCTCACCAGATACAGGAGAATGAAAGTGCAGTGAATTCTTGTGCAGGGCAGAACTGCCCTGGCTTTGGGCACCTGCAATTCTCCCTTTCTCTTGGGTCAGTCTACATCTTTTTATCAGTACCACACATATGTACATCAATCTATGTAAACTGTCACAGACTTGTGCCTGGTTGCAAAATGCAAAACAGATCAGAAAGAAACTAAACAACAAAATTAAAAAAGGGGTTTTGTCAGAGCAGCAAAGCCACGGATGCTTAAAAGCCCCCAAATTTGGAAGTGGTGTATTTAAATGGCAGCTATTACTGAGAGCTCTTGCCGTGGGTTCAGAGTGGCTCCTGCTGGGTGCCACAGGCAGGGTGTGTTTGTGTCCCCAGGCACGGTGGGAGGGCCTGACCGGGCGCATCGCCTTCAACAAAACCGACGGGCTCCGGAAGGACTTTGACCTGGACATCATCAGCCTCAAGGAGGAAGGCACAGAAAAGGTAAAAAAAACATGGCCAAAAGTTCCTTTGACAAGGGCACGGTTCCTCAGCTTGAATCTCATGTGACTAGGGTTAAAAAAACCCCACCATTCTCAAGTGATTTGAGGCAGAGTTAAAGCAGAGCTGCTAAGATTGGGTTTTCATTGTGCAGTGCATTTCGAGGTATGGGAGAGGAATGTGGGGCAGGCAATATCATCTAATGGAAAGAATCATCTTAAATGCACCTCGTTTTCAATTCTTGCCACTGCAACTGTGGATGGTAAATCCACACACAGAGATAGATAAATCTATATAGCAGTGCACAGATGAATGTGACATGAGGGAGAGAGGAAAGAAGGTGCTTGAGTAATAGCCTCAACACAGCGGAGGTGTTGGGAATTCTCCAGGTTTCTGGGGTTGGATTTGCTCTCTTTCCCCTTTCCAGCCCTCAGCCAGCGCTATGGGCTGCCCTGGGGATGGCAGCTGCGGGTGTCCCAAAGCCCAGCCCAGGTGACAGCAGCTCCCGAGGCTGCTGGCCCCTGCTCTGTGTGCTGGCTCAGCTCTGGGTGCTAATTGCTGATGGGTTAATGGAGAATTTAACTGTAATTGCTCCCACACAGCTCTCCAGACAGCTTCTCTTTTCATTTTTAATGAAGCGCTCTGTTTGTTTTTCCCTGTACCAAGGCTGCTGGCGAGGGTTCTAATCATTTGTATAAAGTGTGGAAGAAGGTTTGTACACAGACAGGTGATGCCAAAACCCTCTGGGCTGGGTCTTCTCACTCAGCCTTTGGGTTTTAATGGTCACTCTCCTATTGCAGTTTAGAGACAATAGTCCCTCTGAAAGCAGGAATTTTCCTGCTAGGATAAGTTTTTCTCCACTTGAGACACTGTAATTGCAAAGACTAAGAAGATCTTGGCAGGATTCAGCTTTCTCACCAAAATCAGGAGGGTTTAAATATTATTTTACTTCTTGGGAGCTGTGCTTTTCCCATCTTTGAGTAAAGGCCCCTGCTGCAGCAAAACCATTCCTTTTTTCCTGTGCCATCCTTCCTGATTCACCTAAAATTTACAGGGTAGAATTACAGTATTTTGGATGTGTATTGGCATCAGCTCCAAAGTCTGGCTTAATGTGCAGGGTTGGGGGCGTTTTTCCCCACACAAACCTCTCAGTGCTGGCAGTGTTCAAGCATTATTGCCTCAAAATTTGGATGAGTGTGTTATTAGCTCCTTACAGAAAAGAATAGAGATGATTAAGTGGGTGCTGTCATTCACAAACATATGGAAATTGGGACTAAGCTTGTTTATAAAAGATGTAAATTACCCCAGGAGCCTCATCCGTCTTTGAACATAAGGTCCTTGAAACACAAAAGTGGCATTTGGAGAGCAGCTCCACGCACAGCTCCCCACAGGACTTACAACCCCTGGTTGCTGTTCTATGAGGAGAAGATAAAAACTGCATCCACTAAGTCTGAAGTGTTCTGCAGTCATGAGACAGAAACTTTCTGTAGTGCTTAGAATTGTATTTTGCCCGTGGTCCACACAGGTCTCATTATTCCACACCCCTCCTTCTTGCACAGTGTAGAAAGGTTTTGGGGTTGTGCTCTTTTTGTGAGAACAGACCAGTGTAAAACACCCTTCCTGTTCTCATGGAGCACGTGCATCCTTAATAACCCAGTTTAACCTGCAGCAGATCAGGCTGAGGCACAAAGGCCCTTTCCCCTCCTTCCTGGGGAGTAGATCATCCCCTGACACGCAGAAGCAATCTCCCCTTGGACTGCAGGCATCTCGTGTTCTGCTGAGCTGATTTAAACCGAATTACAGCTGGGTCAGAGCAGGGGCTCGCTGGGGAGGGCCCGTGGCACCTGTCACACTTGTCACTAAACTGCAAAACATCCCCTGAGCTCCTCCGTGATGTCCTACCTCGGTCTGATCCTTCCTCCTCCCTGGGGCCCCTCCAGGCAGGGCTGTCCTGCAGTGCTGTCCCTTTGCCCGGACGCGCAGTGCTCTCCTGCTGTTCTCTGTGTGCTCTGTGACTCTGCTGCTCCCTGGTGCCATGGCTGTCCTCCTCTTTCCCTGCTGCCGGCCAACAAACACATTCCCAGTCAGTAACAGTGGGCAGAAGGGCTCATCCACCCTGGTGCAAGTCCAAGGACACGGATATTTACTGTGTTCCTGGCTCAGGCTGCCATAATAGCCAACATTTGATCTCCTTTGTAAATCTGGGCACTTTCCAGATCAGCTTCCCAACCTGATCTAGTTTTGGAAACAAAGGGAATGACTGACAAATGCTTGGCTTTTTTTTTTTTTTAATGGCATGGGTGTCCCCATTAAGAATTTGGAAAAAAAAGTTTGTAAGGGGCAAAAGCAGTGGCACCTGGGGACACAAACCCCAAGTTTGCTTGAAATTGTTGTGCTCTCCACAATGCCCAGCATAAATCAAACTGCCTGAGCCAGCTCCTCCCCTGGAGCTCCTCACATCAGCCCTCAGCCAGGCTGGGCATGAAAATCCAAAGGCAAAACCCCTGGAGATGCTTCCAGCCTGCATTTAAGTTGGGTAAATATTGATGTGAAGAAATAACATGGTTATAATTTCTGCCCCCACAGCGTAGATCCAAATCCACTGAAATGACAAATATCTTCCCTGGAGGCTTTGGATTGGGAAGTAAATACTAGGAGTTTTCACTGTCTCCAGGGCTGGAAAGGAATTTGCCTTTGGCCACTGATGTTTGCAGAGCAAATACTGCTCGGGGTGTGAAATGTACCACCTTGATAGCTCTGGCACATCCAGGAGTCCAGAATGACAGAATAATCTTTGCTAAACCTGTGCTGAAGACACAGGGCAAGCAAAAGGCCAGTGCATCCATCAGTCAGTTCCAGGGTAGCTATTCAGGCTTTTAACCTGTTCTATCAGAACAGAGAGGTCTTGCCACATGTCTCAGCTCCACCACTGACAAAATTTTTTAAAAACCCATAAAAATAGACATTTGGCTTTATTTTTTTAGCAGGGAACAAAGCCAGCCTGTTCCACTTTAGTAGCCAGCTGGCCACCCCAGCACTGCACTGCCAAGCCTCACACTCTCAGTGCTCCTGGGTTTGTATTTATGCATTTTGCAGTCATTGCCTGGGATTTCTGAACCAGCCCATGGTGCTGCTGCCTTTCTCCCAGCTGCTGCCCTCTTCTAGCACAGGGTCCCTTCCTGAGTGAGCCCTGAGGGCAGTGCTCTGGGGGTTTAGGGGGTTAGGGCAGCCTCTGACCCGCTCTTCTGTGTGCAGATTGGGGTCTGGAACTCCTACAGTGGCCTTAACATGACGGACAGCAACAAGGACCGCTCCACCAACATCACGGACTCCTTGGCCAACCGCACGCTCATCGTCACCACCATCCTGGTAAGGCTGCCCCAGCTCCGTTCCGGCTCAGGGTCCACACACACACACACGAGATTGACCCCAAAACACCACACTGCCACTGGGAGGCTCCCAGAACCTCTGCCTCCAAAACTGTTTCCCCTTTGCCAGCGTTTCAGGCGAACCCCGCGCACTTTTCCTCCCAGAAGAAGGAACACCCACAAACACGCAGCTTTGCAGTCACTGCTCATACAGCCTTTGTTTTACTGGAAATGAGACAAAGAGGGCTGAAGGGAAGTGGTAAACAGCAGACAGACAGATTGAGTCATTGTGCTTAGATTGTGTGAGGAATGGAAAGGGTTTAACTGGGTATTTGGGAGCTGCTCTGCATTGTGCTCTCTACATGCCCAGCAATGCCACTTTTTTTCTCAATTGCTCTGCCTAGTTCCTCAGGAGGAGGGAGAGAGCTCAAAGGCTCCTTCTACACTACATGTCTACTACTACTACACTGGTGTTTTGCCACATTAAACTGCTTGCCCAGATCTTCTTCTATCCTAAATCCTGTAAAAGGGAAGCAAAAATGTACTTTGCAATCTGCCTTTGCTGTTCTCCATTCCCTTTTTGGTCCATTTGAAGATTTTTCTCAGTAAAGACTTATTTTTCACAGAATACAAAATGCTAGTTTCCCCTAATGGGTTTTTTTTTCTGTAATTTAGGATCCTCTGTCCTTCTGTATCCCTTCCTGTCCCTGGGACAATGTGGGATCCAGACCCTTGGTCTGAGTTTGGAGCTGCTGGGCACAACTGGAATTAAAGCTCTTGGGAGCCCCAAATGGTCCATCCCACTGAAAATTAGGGCCCCTATGCTCATCACTAATTCATTCTGTGAGTTTGTTGACACACCTAGAAGAGCTTTTAATGCACGCAATAAATTGCTGGTTTCCATGTACTTGCAATCCCCGTGGAAAACATCAGCATCGTGTAGAGAAAGTGATCTAACCCGAGCCAAGGCTCACATCTCTCACTGCCTGTCTGCTGTGTTTTCCTGCAGGAAGATCCCTATGTGATGTACAAGAAGTCTGACAAGCCCTTGTATGGCAATGACAGGTTTGAGGGGTACTGCCTGGACCTGCTGAAGGAGCTGTCAAACATTTTAGGCTTCATCTATGAGGTCAAACTCGTTTCTGACGGCAAATACGGAGCCCAGAATGACAAGGGAGAGTGGAATGGGATGGTCAAGGAACTCATAGATCATGTAAGACTGAACCCTTCTTCTCTCTCTGCTTTCCTTTTCCCTGGAGTATTATGTATCTGAAATCTTTGCTGGGGTTTTCACCCCTTAGAGCCACTGCTGTGTCTGTTTTGCCACCCATCAGAGCAGGAACGTCTGAATGAGAAGTTTGCAGGTGTTGGAGGGAAATGCCCATCGGTGGCCACGTCCCAAATGTCCCCCTTCCTTATAAAAAGAGAAAATGAAATGTCACACCCCCCAAAAATACCCTAGAAATGTTAAATTCTGTTGAATTTGAGCCAAAAGTGGTTTGTTTTTTAATACTCGGGAAAGAAATTGAGGGAATTGCGGTGGGTTTGCTGAGCATGAGGGAGATGAGTGTTTTCCCTTTTGTGCTTCCAGAAAGCTGACCTGGCTGTTGCTCCTCTCACCATTACCTATGTCAGAGAGAAAGTGATTGATTTCTCCAAGCCCTTCATGACACTGGGAATCAGCATCTTGTACCGGAAGCCCAACGGGACCAACCCCGGCGTTTTCTCCTTTTTAAACCCTCTCTCTCCAGATATTTGGATGTATGTTCTCCTGGCCTGCCTTGGAGTCAGCTGTGTCCTCTTTGTCATTGCCAGGTAAGGCCAGGACAGGGTTCTAGATGCACCCACAGCCTCTCCCCTCACAGGTGTTAGATGGGCTCTGAAGTACCATCCTAAGGGGGTTATCCGGTCCTAAACCTTTCTGCAAAGTCTTGGTATTTTCTCATCAACACCGCTTTTCTGTATTGCACTGAGGTTTTGCTTTCTTTAAGGGCTGCTCCAAGTGAAATATCCCATGGGATGCATCAGGAGGCACCACCCCAGCAGACATGTGCTGAAAAGCAGTTTGTTACTTGCATGTAGGCATTTCCCTGTTCCTTAGTTTTGCTGGAGGCCCAGCCTCAGAGCTCTCTTCCACCCAAAATTGCTCTGTGCATTGGAGGAGGAGAGGCCATGGGTTAACCCCCCCAGGGGTGGCCTGAGGTGAAAGAGGAGTTTATCCCGCCCCAGCAGCTGTGGGGCTGTGTGCAGTTACTCACCACTTCCCACAGGCTCCTGCAGTGCCTCAGTGCACCATAAATAATAACTCCACTGTACACAACCCATGATCTCAGTCATGACTAATCTTAAATCTGCTCCTCTCTGGCAGATTGACTTTTCTGCTCTTGTGTGCCAAGACTGAAAACGTCCCCCAGCCCTCTCCACCTCAGAACAGTGGAAGGAAGCACAAATGCTTTCCTTGAGCTGATGCCTGAGAGCAGTGCCTAGTTAGATTCAGCTGCATGGACTGAAGAAGTGAAATTGTGCTCATGTTAATTTAGATTTATACATTTTAAGCTAAGCTGCTCTTGAAATCCACAGTGAGACCTGTCCATGTCTCCAAATGCACCAAGATTTCTGTAAGATTTGCAAAGTGTTTCAGCAAATATTGTTTGCTTTTAATAACCCCAGAAACCATCCATTTCTTAGCACTGTCACAGAAAATTACATGGCTACTCACATTTTGACATCAGTTCCTGGAAAACAAATACTTGGGAATAATTTGCACAGACTGGTATAATCCTCCTGTCATTTCTTTCAACTTTTCAGCAGCTGAATAATTTCTCATTTGTCTCTGAGCCTTACATAGCCCTGTCATTGTTACATTAATTTTAAAACTCAAACACTGAAGTTTTTATCGCTGTGAAGGGTTGCAGACTGGCAAAGCTCTGTTCCAAGTACACTGCCAGTGGATGAACAAGGTGTTTTCTGCCAAAATTTCCCTTTCTGCTAATGCCATCTCAGCTGTGCTCTTACGTCAGTGAAGGTAGAGCCAAGTAGCTGAGTCAATAATGTCACACAGACCCAGTGGAAAAAGGTGCTCAGGTGACCTTGAGCATCTCAACTTTATCAGAAACCTCAGCACAGCTGCTGCTGAAGAGGGAGAAAACCAGGGGGAAAAAGGCCAGGAAAGCAGAAGCTCTGAGCAGTGAATTCTGCTGGACTGTAAACCAGAGCTCAGTGCAGCAATAGAAACACAAGAAGAAAACCAGCTTTTGTTTTGAGGTGTAAAAGAGGCATACACCCTACTAACACAGTGAAATATGTAGCCAGGGCTAGAAAAACCTTCCCAGTCTGGAAGACAAGGCCTTGCTGCCAGAATTTCATGGCCCTTTTACTCTTTCTGTGATGGAGACATGTCTTTCCAGCTCGCTGAATGTGGTGGTTTTCTGAAACCATGCAAAATTCCAGCCTTGGGCTTCCCAAGCAGGTCAGGCAGAGGGATTTATTCTTCTTCCTGCCCTGTGTGAACACTGTGGGGGGAACTCTTCACTCCTAGGGCTGTTGGAGATCTACTGGTGCTAACTGGGGTTCTCCTGTGAAGGATGTGTTTCCCTCTGTGTGCATGAGCTGAGTCTGGTCACTCCACAACACCTGCTTCCATTATTACAGCAGAAATCTGAAACATCTAACTTGGGAATTACTTTTCTTTTGATGGGTGCATGCAGAACTGTTGTAACTTGAACCTGGAAACTTTGTCTTTTGTCATGATTTTTTATACTCTCGTTCTGGGTATTGTGCAGCTGATGGCATCCTAAGCTACATCCTCTCCCAATTAACGGGTTCATTATTACCAGACTTCATTACTTCAGCCGAGCAAGGCACTCCGCTCGCAGCCGTGCATAAATTCAATGCTTAATTATATTGTTGCAACAGTAATTAGAATGTGTTGGGTGAGGCTGTCAATTAAAGCTGCATCCACACGTTCCACGAGGAAGCCACGTGGCACTGGGGAGGAGGAGCAGTCCTTGGGGTGCTCCTGCTGGGTGCGTGCTCAGCCCAGAGCCCTTCCAGGGATCCCTGTGCAGCTCCATCCCTGCAGCGCCCATCCTGTGTCCTGTGCCTTGGGGAGCTGCCTCCCAAGCTGGGGAGAGCAGGGTGCTCTGAATGCCTGCCCTGTGGGGCTGGTCCTGAATGGGCACCTGCTCCAAGGGGGACTCCGTGGTCCTGCTGGCTCCCTGCCAGCTCAGAACACCCCGTGATCCTGGGAATGCTGGGCAGTGCTGCTGCAGGGACGGCACAACCAGCATGCACTGACAGAGAGTGGTGCTGCCCTGACAGGGCTGCTGTTCCTTCCCTGTTCCCAAAGTGCAGCCCAGGAGCAGCCCCGTGGCTCCCAGCAGTGCCCCGTGAGTGGGGCAGGGAGCCATGGGGCTGTGGCAGGGAGGAGAGGAGCAGCAGCCCTGTGCCAGGCCCAGCAGCATGCCACCCATCGCTCCACAGCTGATGCACAGCTGGCACGGGGCAATGCCAGTGTCTGGGGATGCCCTTCACACCCAGCTCTCCTTTGGCACGGGGCAGTGCCATGTCCCAGGACACCCTTCACACCAAGCTCTCCTTTGGCAAAGGGCAGTGCCATGTCCCAGGACACCCTTCACACCAAGCTCTCCTTTGGCACGGGGCAGTGCCATGTCCCAGGACACCCTTCACACCCAGCTCTCCTTTGGCAAAGGGCAGTGCCATGTCCCAGGACACCCTTCACACCAAGCTCTCCTTTGGCACGGGGCAGTGCCATGTCCCAGGACACCCTTCATGCCAAGGCTCTCCTTTGGCACAGGGCAGTGCCATGTCCAGGGACACCCTTCACACCCAGCTCTCCTTTGGCAAAGGGCAGTGCCATGTCCCAGGACACCCTTCACACCAAGCTCTCCTTTGGCAAAGGGCAGTGCCCATGTTCAGGGACACCCTTCACACCAAGCTCTCCTTTGGCACAGGGCAGTGCCATGCCCCAGGACACCCTTCACACCAAGCTCTCCTTTGGCACGGGGCAGTGCCATGTCCCAGGACACCCTTCACACCAAGCTCTCCTTTGGCACGGGGCAGTGCCATGCCCCAGGACACCCTTCACACCAAGCTCTCCTTTGGCACGGGGCAGTGCCATGTCCCAGGACACCCTTCACACCAAGCTCTCCTTTGGCACAGGGCAGTGCCATGTCCCAGGACACCCTTCACACCAAGCTCTCCTTTGGCACAGGGCAGTGCCATGTCCCAGGACACCCTTCATGCCAAGGCTCTCCTTTAGCACGGGGCAGTGCCCATGTTCAGGGACACCCTTCACACCAAGCTCTCCTTTGGCACAGGGCAGTGCCATGTCCCAGGACACCCTTCACACCAAGCTCTCCTTTGGCACGGGGCAGTGCCATGCCCCAGGACACCCTTCACACCAAGCTCTCCTTTGGCACGGGGCAGTGCCATGTCCCAGGACACCCTTCACACCAAGCTCTCCTTTGGCACGGGGCAGTGCCATGTCCCAGGACACCCTTCATGCCAAGGCTCTCCTTTGGCAAAGGGCAGTGCCCATGTCCAGGGACACCCTTCATGCCCAGCTCTCCTTTGGCCTGGGCCAGCCCTCTGTGCCAGGCTCTCCCGTGCCCGTTCCGTGCGTGGTGCCGTGCCGGGGCGTGCTGCTCAGCAGGTTTGCTGTGTGTCCTCTGCTCGATGTTTACAGACTGTTTCTGTTGACTGCCACAGGTTTACACCATACGAGTGGTATAACCCCCACCCGTGCAACCCAGACTCAGATGTGGTGGAAAACAATTTTACTTTACTAAATAGTTTCTGGTTTGGAGTTGGAGCTCTCATGCAGCAAGGTACACCGGTTACACTTCGTTCTCGCACACGTCCCACAGTCTGCTCAAGGGCTTCTGTGCTGGTAAACTCCACCCTCTGTAAACGCAGCATGTACTGTAAAACCTGATCTCACACACGCAGGCTAGCACAGGGGAGGGAGGCCAAGGGCCACTGCCGCTGGGGAACTCTGCAGCCCAGGCCAGGAGGAAGGAGGGCGAGCATCTGAGAGAAAGGGGAGCGTGGGAGTTCTGCAGCTGAAATGGAATTTAATTGCAAGAGGGATATGAAGTGCCTCGTGCTGAAGTTGAGTTTATTGGCATTAGAAGTTTGAAAACAGGAAAATGTTGGGCTCCATCCCAACACAAACAGCCTTAGCTGCCCTAGAAGAACTGTTCCAGCTGTCAAACAGCGAAAGATGCTCTTTCTCCAGAAGGGTTGTTGAGTTTGTAGGCACTTGTCAAACATGTTGTTTAAAACCAACACCAAACCCTGGTTTTCTATGGCTTTTCTGCAGGTATGAGCCCTATCCTGTAAATCATCCAACCCTAGAAGTCTTAACTTAACCTGGTCACAAGCCCCCGTTACTGATGATTTTGGAAACAGCTGACATTTTATTCAGATGCCAAGGAGGGGCAGTGAACCTTTCTCCATGTGGGAAGTCAAATAGACCTATGTACTAAACACATTTGTTTATGGCATTTATGTTCCAAGGTTTCCAATTAAATCACTTTTCACCAAAACTGGGGTCCACTGAAAAGAGAGAAAATGTTTTCTGACAAACATTTCAAGTTGAATGAAAGCTGAACAAAAAAGACCCCACCCCACGACAACCAAAAAGGCAAAGCCCAGCAGTACCTTGGTATTAAATTCCTAAACATTTAAGTGAGGAATGTAAAACCATCTCTGCATTCATACAGGTACAGTTTGTTCTTTCCTCTTTAACAGACATGAGTAAAAGAAATTTAAAAATAAAGAGGATTTTTTCCTAGATGTGGTAGAGAATAAAGTTTGTATTGACCTAAGAGGCACTTGCTCTTAGTGGTGCATTATTGTATTGAGAGGATACAGAGCTTCCCCACAGAAGTTGCTTTGAAGGAGGTTGGATGAAAGAAGAGCATTTCTGCTTTGTTTTGGAGCTTTTTTGTTTTGTTTTCCTTCCAATTTGCCAGTAAAGCACAGGCTGAGGTTTTACAGTATCAGGCAGGTGTGTGTATCTAACTGTGGTTGCCCTGTGTGTGAAAGTGCCCCAGGATTTTGTGTTTCCTGTCCTGCCTTTTTTGGAGTTTACCATCATCCACAGCAAACTGTGGGATGCAGTGTCTGCTCGTTACCACTACCTTGGGTACATGACAGTCAGCCCCAACCAGACTCTGCTTGTCTTTTAAGGAGATTCAAAACAAAACAAAAGAAAGAGAGAAAAAGAAAGAAAGGCAAAAGCAAACATTTGTAAGGCAACACAAATGTTTCCATGTGCAAACTTGTGGTGTGATTGTCTGTGCCCCATGGTCACGTGAAGAGTTTGGACATGATGGGAGCGGTGGTGGAAGTCTGGGTCTAGCGTTGCACTCCTCCTCCTTGGCAGCAGCTGCTCGTTATGCTTGACTGGAAGCCACTTGTGATTAAATTTTAAAATGTGATGATCAGACTTTCTCTTTTCTACAGAGCGTGAGCAAAGTCTGGATCAGGATTGGCTGTCATGTCTGCCATAAAAAGGCACTAGAGAGACTTCAGCAAGTATTGTCTCTGCCCCCGAGTCTTGCTGGCAACATTTTGATTTAGATGCTGCTTCCCCTGTTTTTCCCCTGGAAGTCTCAGATGTGTTTGCATCCTCTGAAAGCATCCAAACAGGGCACATTTCATCCAATCCATCCAGGGAAGCTGTCACTGTCAGACAGGAGAGCTGTCCCTCAGAGCTCAGCTCAGCCAGGAACGGGGCAGGCAGGAGCAGGGAGTGCCCAGGTGGAGCAGGGGGGATGGAGCAGATCCTGGGCTGAGTCCACAGCCTGGACAGTAGGAAAAGGGGGATTCTGTCCCTGTGAGACCCCGGGTGAGACCCCACCTGCAGAGCTGCCCCAGCCCTGGGGACACAGCAGCAGCAGCAGCAGCACCTGGAGCTGCTGGAGAGAGCCCAGAGGAGGCTCCAGGGCTGCTCCAGGGCTGGAGCCAGGCTGGGAGAGCTGGGGGTGCTCAGAGCCCTGGCAGGGCCTGAAGGGGCTCCAGGAGAGCTGCAGAGGGACTGGGGACAAGGCCTGGAGGGACAGCACACAGGGAATGGACTCAGACTGACAGAGTAGGTGTAGATTTGGTGTTAAGAAAGAATTCTTCCCTGTGAGGACGGGGAAGCCCTGGCACAGGGTGCCCAGAGCAGCTGAGGCTGCCCCTGGATCCCTGGCAGTGCCCAAGGCCAGGCTGGACAGGGCTGGGAGCAGCCTGGGACAGTGGGAGGTGTCCCTGCCATGGCACTGGGTGATCCTCAAGGTCCCTTCTAGCCCAGGCCACTCTATTATTCTAGGATAAACCAATGCTTTTTGCTGGAACCGAGGCACTCAGAAAAGTGAACCCTGGAATAACCATGGGGAAAACGAGATGCTGCCCCACTCAGCTCAGCCAGGAGCAGGATTTGCTCTCACCTCACCAGAGCAGTCACTCAGGGCAGGATTACCAGGGTGGGAACTGAGTGTATTCTTTCCTACAAACCATCTTTGGCTGCAGGAAATCACAGCTTTGGCATCTCACCCCACAAGTGCAGCTCACAGGGATTTTCCATCCTCTCCTGAGCAGCGCTGGCACATTCCATGTGTGTGCACAGCATCAGGGGCCAAGTGCAGGAATTCTATTTGTATGGCTGCCTAAGCTTAAAAGCAAGAATCCCTTCAGGATGACCTGAATGAGCACAGCTTCTGCAGTTCAACCCCAGCTTAGAAATAGAGAGCAGTGAGGAAATACTTCAATGTATTGAAGAAAAAAAAAAATCTAATCAGCAAAGCAAGAAAGTACAGCAGAAGCCCAAACACAAACCCAGGCAGAGCTACAGCTCTGGAAACAACTCCATTTGGCCTGGAAAATTTCAAGTGAGAGTTTTTGCCTTCAGACTGCTCTCGCTGTTTGGCAGTTCTGTCAACACACTCCAACCCTTGGGCTAAGCTTAGCTCTGACCTTTAAGAGACACAGCTCTGTGTTTACAAATACAGCTCCAATCTGTTTGCTGGTTGGTGGGGAAGGCTTTACCCTTTTGGTCTCTGCCCCAAAAGTCACATTCAGAGTTTTTGCAAAGTCTGAAAACGTTCTCTGCAATGTTGAAATTTCTTGCAGAACTCAGTGAATAGCTGAGGACACAGAATATGTCAACATGTTTTTCCAGTAATAGAAAAATGTTTGTCAAATCAAAAGCTTTAGCCCTGAACACTGTGTTCACAGGCTCTTAAGTATTTTCTTAAGTCCATCCCTCATCAGAAAAATAATGATGCAAAACCTTTACTTTGAAGTCAAATTACTCAGGTGGCTACCTAAGAGCTTTGCTGAACCAGATCCTCAAATCCCACATTATGCACAGAGGGAATGGCCCCCCAGTTAAAGAGCAGAAAATTTGCCTCAGAATGCTTAGAAACCAGAGAATCTCTGTGGCTGAAACAGAGGTTATCTGAGTGCCTGGAAACCCCACGTGCTGCTCTGTGGGGATTTATGGCAATGGCAGAGAGCTGCTCAAACCTGCTCAGAATGATGAGTGTTAAAGTCACTGTCCAAAGCTTTGCATCGCCCTGAGGATCCAAGGGATGCATGCATGGACCCTCTGATTTTTCAAATGTGAAGCACACGTTGCTAGAAGAGGTTTTGTGGGGACTGAGCTGAGGTCCAGTGGGGGTGACTGGAGCTGCATTGATCTCCCTGTTGGTGCTGAGATGGTCAATAGGATGCACGGGGCAGGCTCCTCCTGTGAGGTATTTCTGTCAGGCAGCTGTGAGCAGAAGAGCGTTTGCTAGAGAGCTCTGGTTACAAAATTGATTGCAGTGTACGGGCACAAAGGGGCTCCAGAAGCAGACAGAAATACCAGAGTAGCTTGCTGGGGATGTACAAGATTAATATCACAAGGCTGGTTAGCTCAGAGAGGTAAGGGGCTTAGACCCAAGGATAATTCCATTTGTCATGTATCATGGCACACATCCCCTTCCCAGTGTGTTACCATTATAAATGTCAGCTGTGCATCTGTGAGATTATTGTTGAAATCATTTTATCATGCTACAGCTCATAAAAGCATTCTGTGCCTAAAACCAGGCCGTGGTATCAGGAAAGCCTCATTTTAATATTATTGTTTTGATGGTGTTGTAACAGGATCAGAGCTGATGCCCAAAGCTCTTTCCACCAGAATAGTTGGAGGAATATGGTGGTTTTTCACCTTAATCATAATCTCATCCTATACTGCCAACCTGGCTGCCTTCCTGACCGTGGAGAGGATGGAATCCCCCATCGACTCGGCAGATGACCTGGCCAAGCAAACCAAGATAGAGTACGGGGCTGTCAGGGACGGATCCACCATGACCTTCTTCAAGGTAAGGCAGCCCGGGGCAGCCGCGGGGCCGGAGCCGCTCCCGGCGCTCCAGCGGGGCCGGGAGGCGGAGCCGCAGCATCCCTGGGGATTGCAGGGGTGGGGAAAAGCAGCAGTCACCCAAAACCAGAGCCACAGCATCCCCCGAGGGTCACAGGGATAGGGAAATGCAGCATTCACCCAAAACCAGAGCCACAGCATCCCCCGAGGGTCACAGGGATGGGGAAATGCAGCATTCACCCAAAACCTGAGCCACGGCATCCTGAGGGACTGGAGGGGTGGGTGAATACATAATTCACCCAGAGCCACAACCACAGCATCCTGAGGGACTGGAGAAGGTAAATACAGCAGGCACCCCAGCCTCAGGGGATCCTTCAGCCCCAGGAATGTAAAACCCAGCAGGTTTCCCCCAGGACATGTAGAAGAGCAGCCTGGCAGTGAAGTGCAGTGAGGGGTAAACCCATCTGCCTCTGATGGCAACCAGGGCATGGACATGGGGATATTCTCCTCCAGCTGGGATGCGATTTCCTCCCAGCCACTTCACTAAAAAGCAGCTGGAAAAGTGCACTTCCCCTTCTGAAAGCCACATTTGCATCATGGTAATTCCACAGGAAAATGCAAGTTTGTTTGTCCCTTTTTTGAGGGCTCCATGGTCATATTACCCAGACTATCAATAGAGGAGCCACACACACACCTGAACACATCTGCAAGTGTTTTCTGTGGCTAATTGTGTGGTAGACAACTGTGATAATTATGTCTTTTTCCTTTTTCTTAATTATTAGTATTAATTACAGACCAAATGGATAATCTCATAAAATGTCAGTGCAAAAGCCAACAAGCTATAAATACAGAATCCGTGCACAGAAATCCTGTGGCAGTCAGAATTACTGAGCAGCTCCCTCAGCAGTGTCAGCAGGGAGGCCAGGCTCAGGATGAGCCCGGATCAGGCCTTTCCCTGTGGTCTCTGAGGATGGTGTTCATGGAGTCACACACACAGGGCCTCAGGAGGGGAGGAGACTCTGGGGGAAGCAGTGGGGCAGAACAACATCTGTGACAAGAGACCTCTCCCTCTCTGGGGACATCCCAAAAACTCAAAAATCAAAAATTCCTCTGCCACCTGCTCCAGGTGACCCTGCCTTGGTGAGGTCTTGGACTGGGTGATCTCTGGAGGTCCCTTCCCACCCCAACCATCCCAGGATTCTGGGACTCTGGGCAGTCTGTCCCTGCTGGTGCTGCCAAGGGTAAACTGCCCCTGCCAAGGCTCTGCTGTGGCTGAACAGAGATGTTTCCTTGCTGAAAGAAAAACACCAACTACAGCATTTTGCTATAGTGAGCTCCTGAAATGATGAGCTGACATTTCCACTGAGATGGAAACCCACCTGGAGATGTTCCAGTAAAGCAAGCTCTGGATTCTCCTCTGGCTCTTTCATGCCCAAAGAAGCTCACTGCCATTGATATTCTGAAGTCAAATTTAGCTTCAGAGACAAAACTTCAAATCCTGTTGCATCCCTGCATTTTTAGAGGAAATAGGTCCTGGAGCTGTACATGAGAAGCTCAGAACAAATTTCCTAGAGCTGTTTTTAGTTTTACACTGATTTCTTTTTGCACCATTAATCCTGCAGGCAGAAATATGTAGGCTTTAAAGCATGTGAGCTTCTAAAAGAAAACCTTCAGACAAGGTGGTTAAGTATTTATGCACTACATGTGTCAGCTTGCTTGTGCCTGAAATACATGGGCACAGAGGCACAGGGGAAGGACAGTACAGAAACTGGGGACGGATTCCCTGGCAGAGGGATGGTGACACAGTGAAAATGCATGAGAAATGCAGTGTATCACACTGCTAAACACTCTGTGGGTTTTTATTATGGAAACATCTCCAGATCCTCACAAGATTAGGAGTTCTTTGTCCTGCCCAAAACCTGAAATAAAATATCCTGGAGTGGCTCTCTGTACAAAGCCACTCCGACTTTGCCTTCCTGGGACTGTGAAATGCTGCATCTACTCCTTGAGCTAAACAAACACACACACAGCCCAGGGAGGGGCCTGGGAGGAGGCACCAGGAGGGAGTTCAGGCGGCACTTTCTCCACTCCCGCTCTCCTCCAGGGTACAGCACAGTGTCAGCTCCTCTGCCTCTCTCCCGGGAGCTGTCCGGTCCCCGCGAGTGCTGAAGCGCAGGGAACAGGCAGGGGGAAAGGAGGGATCACGGCGGCAGCAGCAAAAACACCCTGAGGAGGGAGGCATGGGGCTGGGTGCCCTGGGAAGGGTCATGGCCTCGAGTGCTTCCTCTGCTGCGAGATGTGATTTGTCAAATCAAACAGTACTAAAGCCAAGGAATGCCAAGGGGAACAGATTGTTTTCAGAACAACATTTTTCAAAGCAAACCGCGATGTGCTGGGCATTCCTCGCTGTGGAGGGGACAGGAACAAGGGAGTGACATGTAGGACACGAGAGGCAAAGCTCAGATCCCTCTGGTTTCCAGGACTGTATGAGACACACATGGAAAAAAAGGTTTCTGTAGACATCAGGCGCAGGAAAACACAAAGCAGACTCTAAAGAGCTTTGATTTAGGACTTTGTGCTCAAAGTAGCAGCAGGAAGCCCTGGAAGATGAGATTACACGGTGTAATGCTGGATGGGATGGAGATCAGGAAGCATATTGGAAAAGCGAGGTGCTCCCACTGCTTTCCCAAAGCTCCACTTGCATTCATTCAAGCTGACATCACCTGTAGTTAGTGGTGTCTGTAAGGCCCGTGCTAACAGCTGTGATTGCCCACTGGTTTGGAATGCCTGTTCCTATCGTTTCCCCAGAAAAAAATTATTCTGAGGATGAGATATTTTTCAAGGAAGTCACTTTTCTGCAGTGACTTTTAGCCAGACAGTGGGGGGAATGAAAACAAAAGCAACTGGAATAATTTGTGGGGGGAAATGGAGTTCTGACTTTGAAAGGAACCTCAGAATTGGCCTTTTCCCTGTGTAGAGATGCCAGATCTGGCCAGAGCAGATGAAAATACCCCAAAAACAGGACCTGGGCATCTCAGGACAGTTAAGCCTTGTAGGAGGGCAGGCCAGCAGCACCCCAGGCAGCATTGCCCATCTGTGGGAATGGCCAAATCTGGGAGAAGTCCAGCTGAAGGCAAGATGTTTCCCATCCACAAGCAGTGACACACTTTATTTCTTCAGACTGTCCTGCTCTGTTTCCAGCATGTCCAGAAATCTTCCACTGCCTTCTTCCCCCTCCATCATAACTGATCTTAACCCTGTGTTGCAGCTTGTGCCAGCTCCTGCCTTCTAAAGTGCAGATGTTTTTCCACTGAAATTAATGAAAATTCAAAGGCCAAAATTTGGCACAGGATCCATCCTGAGGAAAAAAAAGGTAGCTGGCAAGTTGAGAAGCCAAGATCTTTCTTACAAACTCTGAATAAGGAATACATTCTTCCACTAAATTCACCGTCAGACTCAGTCTAGTGCATAAACAAAGCATCGATTTCAAAAATATTCCCAACTGAGCTATAAAAATGGTAACTACTCGTGGAGAGCCATTCAACCACCTTCAGAGTTTAGTGGTACCCTGTGGCTCACCAAACTGAGGTGGAATTCAGGTGACATTCACAGATACCGAATTTATAGGTAAGGCATATTAACATTTAAAGCACAAAGAACCAGAAAATCAACTTCTCACAGGAATCCCCCCAAAGCTGGAGTTGAAAACTGAGCCTGGAATCAGCTGAGATGGCTGTAAACCAGAGACAGGGCTTGAGGGACTGAGGAGGCGCTGCCCTTCACCCCTGTGGCGAAAGGATCACGTCCTCAAGTCTGATTGCAATGGAAGCACAAAGCAGGAGTTTGTTTATTTGGTCTGTTCCTCAAACTTTATCCCTGAAGCAGTGACTTCAGGCAAGTGATATGAACAGACAGGGGCAGAGGAATGCTTTGCTCATCACCAGGCTCTTGGAGCAGTGGGTGTGACCCAATGGCTGGGAGCAGAGTGTCCAGGGACAGCAGTGTCCCGGGGCAGCAGTGTCCCAGGGCAGCAGTGCCCAGCTGCACTGGGTCAGCTGCCTTCATGCTGCAGTCCATGGAGCAGCATGGGCCCAGAAAACTCCAGAGCACTTGACAGCCAGGTCAGTAATTCCATTCCTGGCACTGCAAAGAAAGCAGGAAACAACAAGAGATTCCTCAGCATAAAGCCCAGCGAGAGGGGAGTGCTGCTGGAAGGAAACCCTGCCACCCCTTCCCCGTCACTCCAGATGTGGTGCCGCCATCGAGGCTGGCGCGGCTGAGGAACGCCTGGCAAGGGCAGTTGGGGTGCTGGTGTGACTCCGTGCCTCCTTTTCCCGGCAGAAATCCAAAATCTCGACGTATGAGAAGATGTGGGCGTTCATGAGCAGCCGGCAGCAGACGGCGCTGGTGAAGAACAACGACGAGGGCATCCAGCGCGTGCTCACCACCGACTACGCCCTGCTGATGGAGTCCACCAGCATCGAGTACGTGACCCAGAGGAACTGCAACCTCACCCAGATCGGGGGCCTCATCGACTCCAAGGGCTACGGCGTGGGCACCCCCATTGGTAAGAGCCCGGCGAGCACAGCAGTGTCCCCTGAGGCAAGCATTCACTCCTGGCACCTCAGAAACAGGACTGAATCCTGTGAGAATGCATTCATACTGACAAAACCAGGGCTAGATGGGACACTGGGAAGGAATTCCTCCCTGGGAGGTTGCTGAGGGTCTGGCACAGGGTGCCCAGATAATCTGTGGCTGCCCCATCCCTGGCAGTGTCCAAGGTGAGGTTGGATGGGGCTTGGAGCAACCTGGGACAGTGGAAGCTGTCCCTGCCCACCTGACTGGAAGGGCTTTAAGGTCCCTTCCCACCCAAACTATTCTGGAATTCTGTACGTGCCCCAAAGAAAACTCCTTACTCAAAACCCTGCATCTCCCTGATGCAGAACCTTGCAGTTGCCCCTCACTGTTCTTCAGTGTTGCGCTGAGGTCATGAAATAAATCAGAAATTCATCCCCTTTAATGCAGAGCTTTAAGACTCCCAGTTTCTCAGAACTCTCTCTGGCAGACCTTTTCTAGCATGTCCAGTACCCTTTCTAAGATCTTCTAATTGTACAGCATTAAAAATTGTGTCAGATTTTTGTGCTGTGCACTTGTGAACAATTGGCACAGGGGAGCCAGGTTTTGCCCTGTGTTCAAGAATTATGGAGCCACAGAAGGGTTTGGCTTGGAAAGAATCTCAAAGTGCCACCCCTGCCATGGCAGGGACACCTCCCACTATCCCAGGTTGCTCCAAGCCCTGTCCAGCTGGGGATTGGTTCATCCATTGCTTGACAGAGCAGATATAAATAAGGGAGAAACACCTCTGCACTTGGAACTGTCATTCTTTGTGGTGCTGAGCCCCGCAGACAGATTGTCACAGACATGACATCCCAAGTATATTTTTCCACTGGCTATGTAAGAACAGCCCTGGCACCCTGAGAAAAGTGATACAAAAGCTAAAACCCCCAAGAATGACAAACTCATGGCAAGAGTTTCCTTGCGGTTATAAAAGTGCCACACTTTAAACCAAGAACAATGAAGGAATAATTGGAACAGATGGCAATCCTCAGAGACAGTGCAGCCATTGGAAATGCAGCTGTGAAATATATTTATAAGATGCTTCTTGTATGAGAAGTGAACCTTTATATTTTTGTTAAGAAAAACCTGCAAAATTCAGGGGAATATATATCCCCAAGCACTGTGGAATAATCCAGCATCATTAAGCATCTCATAAACAACTGATTTCATGAACAAGATAAGCCTGCCACTATTCAGAGGGACCCCCAAGGCTCTGTTACTTCTCTCAGAGCATTCAAGAGTATTGATTGCACAGGCTGTATGGAAAAAAAAAAATTTAAAAGGGTTGTCTGTGACCCTTAACACCAGATCTTCAGCATGGCTTAACTGCAGGGGAATGTAAAACCACAGGGCCTGTGACTCCAGAATTTCCAGTGAGGGAGCTGGACAGCACCTTATGGCTCCTGGAGAAACAGGGAGGAGAATGGGAGAATTCCTGAATCCAGGAAATGTATTATTTTATCAGAGCATCTTCTGCAAGTAAAATACAGCAGTTCTAGGCATCAGGAGAATTTCTCCATGGAAAGGGTGTCCAGGCCTTGGCAGGGGCTGCCCAGGGAGGTTTGGAGTGCCCATCCCTGGGGGTGTCAGAAAGGTCTGGGTGTGGCACTCCATGCTCTGGGCTGGGGACGAGGTGGGGATTAGGCAGGTTTAATTCCAGGATCAGTGCCAGGCTGATGCAGGTAATTCTAACACTAAAGCTCTTCCCAGTTCCTTGGGAGACTGCTAAGAAAGTAGATGAATGCCCTTCTTGGCCTAAGAGGTTTGTTAATAGCTCAGAGGCCGTAAGTAATGTGCTGAATATTTAAAGAGGTGTGGAGATGGATTTGTGGGTGGTGGTAGAGCTCACCAATAAACCACCACCAGTGCAGCTCTTCAGACACTCTTGACAAACTCTAAAAGCCAGTGCAGAAATCTGGAGGTGACTGTTACCCTCCAGATGAATTGTGGTAATCTTGATGGCAACATAAACACCCCAAGAAAGAATGAACAGCCTCACAAATCCTGTGCTGTGACTCTGGCTGCTCCACTTTAGCTCCCAGCTGTGTCCTTCCAGACAGGGGAAATGGATGAGTCCTGCAGCCTTACACATTGCAGGGGACAAGGCACAAACAATTCTGCTCTCTCTTCTGCGAGGCACTGCTGTTTTCAGTTGTAATAATTCACTCCTGTGTGCGAAGCCAGTTTTTGGAGGTGTTTCTGGCCTGTTTTCTGTGCTGTTATTTTTGGGTCTTTAACAGCAAGCACACAAATCATCCATTCCTACAGTGGGCACGTTTTCCTCTCAGAGCTGGCTGCCTCCAGCAAGTGCTGGTCTCTGGCTTGCCAGGTGGATTTGGGATAGTGTGACACACAGCTCCTGGCAGCTGTGGGCACAGCATGGCCCAGTGCTGGCAGTGCTCTGCCCCAGCAGCAGCTGAGTGCTGGCACAACAAAGGAGGAGCTGCCATGTTCCTCACACTGTTCTCCTCAGACAGGGCTGGGGGATGAAGGAAATGGAGAGCAGCAAGGGGGACCTGTGTCCACAGGACAAGGGGTTTTAACAATGTCCTGCACAGCAAAATAAGGAGCAAAACTGAAGCTGTGGGGCTGAATTTCCAAGGCTATTTCAGTGCATAAGGAGGTGCCTCAGTGAGATTTTTCTGAAGTGCCATGTGATCTCTTCAATTCTGGCACACAATCTGCCTTAAAGCTTGGTTTGCCTTGATGGAGTTGAGTTTGCAACCCCTCTAATGTGCAGCAAAATGTGACTTTGGTGAAATAGCGGTTGAAGAGAATCTGAGAATCACAGAACTGCCTGGATTGGGAGGGACTTTGGAGCCCATCCAGTGCCATCCCTGCCATGGCAGGGACACCTCCCACTGTCCCAGATTGCTCCAAGCCCTGTCCAACCTGGCCTTGGGCACTGCCAGGGATCCAGGGGCAGCCCCAGCTGCTCTGGGCACCCTGTGCCAGGGCCTTACACCCTCACAGGGAAGAATTTCTTTCCAATATCCCTCCTAATCCTGCCCTCTGGCAGTGGGAAGCCATTCCCCCGTGTCCTGTCCTTCCATGTCTTATTCATGTGCTGCTAAAGGAGGGGAAAGGGGAAAGAAATAGCTGCAGGGCTTTCAGCTCTGCATTTCAGCCCAGACTCCAAATGTTTCCAGCTGTAGGGAGTCCAGCATGGCAGGATTTGGGAGCACACATGTGCCTTTGGAGGCAAACAGCATCTCACAGAATCACAGAACCATTCTTGCAAGCTCCCCCTCCTTGCAATCACAAAATCCTGGTCCCACAAAGTCTCTCTCACAAACACAGGCTGCAGGATTTTGGAAGATGGCTGAGCAGTGTGAGAACAAATCTAAGCAGGCTGAGCCACCAGTGTGACCCCACTCCTCACCAGACACTGCCCAGGCCCATAAAGCTGCAGAGCCTGCACACACAACATTTAGCAAATGGTGGCCTGCAAACCAAAAGCATGAAATTGTTCCTATTTTCAGCTTGCAGGGCCGCTATTATTGCAAATCACAATAAAAAGGACTTGTCCATACAGTGTTCTTACAAGCTGTAGGTAGCTGAGGTGGAGCTGTGAGTGTAAATGAGAAGAGAAAGTGTCTGAGTGACTGTGGACTCCTCTGAGGCAGTCCTCATTTACAGGCAGCAGGAAAAACCAACAGATGCTGAAGTCAATAGAAGGGATGCAAAGTGGAAATTCTCAACAAGTGCTCACAGCAATATTCAAATATGATGTGGAGGAATGCCTTAGCAAGAAAACCCACTGCCAAGGCTTAAATAAACCTCACTAGGAGACCCTAAAATTATCACAAATTCTCAAATAACTGCACCAGTGCAGCCTTCTGCTTCCAAGTGCCTAGGGCAGACACCAACAGAGATTCCCCTTTCCAGCTGGAATAATCCCCCCTGTGACAAGGGAGGCTTCTGCCTCAGAGGGTGGCAGCTCCTCCCTGCAGCACCACCAGGCCTCACTGTCCCCTTGCAGGGTCCCCATACAGGGACAAGATCACCATCGCCATCCTGCAGCTGCAGGAGGAGGGCAAGCTGCACATGATGAAGGAGAAGTGGTGGCGAGGCAACGGCTGCCCCGAGGAGGACAGCAAGGAAGCCAGCGCCCTCGGGGTGGAGAACATCGGGGGCATCTTCATCGTGCTGGCGGCGGGGCTGGTGCTCTCCGTGTTCGTGGCCATCGGCGAGTTCATCTACAAGTCACGCAAGAACAGCGACATCGAGCAGGTGAGTGAGTGACCCTGCCCTCTCCATGGAGCGGGTGAGTGAGCGACCCTGCCCTGCTCCATGGAGCGGCTGAGTGACCCTGCCCTCTCCATGGAGCGGGTGAGTGACCCTGCCCTCTCCATGGAGCGGGTGAGTGAGTGACCCTGCCCCGCTCCATGGAGCGGGTGAGTGAGTGACCCTGCCCTGCTCCATAGAGCGGGTGAGTGAGTGACCCTGCCCTCTCCATGGAGCGGGTGAGTGACCCTGCCCTCTCCATGGAGCGGGTGAGTGAGCGACCCTGCCCTGCTCCATGGAGCGGGTGAGTGAGTGACCCTGCCCTGCTCCATGGAGCGGGTGAGTGACCCTGCCCTCTCCATGGAGCGGGTGAGTGACCCTGCCCTCTCCACTGAGCGGCTGAGTGACCCTGCCCTCTCCATGGAGCGGGTGAGTGAGCGACCCTGCCCTGCTCCATGGAGCGGGTGAGTGACCCTGCCCTCTCCATGGAGCGGGTGAGTGAGTGACCCTGCTCTGCTCCATGGAGCGGGTGAGTGACCCTGCCCTGCTCCATGGAGCGGGTGAGTGACCCTGCCCCGCTCCATGGAGCGGGTGAGTGAGTGACCCTGCCCCGCTCCATGGAGCGGGTGAGTGAGTGACCCTGCCCTGCTCCATGGAGCGGGTGAGTGAGTGACCCTGCCCCGCTCCATGGAGCGGGTGAGTGAGTGACCCTGCCCTGCTCCATGGAGCGGGTGAGTGAGTGACCCTGCCCTCTCCATGGAGCGGGTGAGTGAGTGACCCTGCCCTCTCCATGGAGCGGGTGAGTGAGTGACCCTGCCCTCTCCATGGAGCGGGTGAGTAAGTGACCCTGCCCCGCTCCATGGAGCGGGTGAGTGAGTGACCCTGCCCCGCTCCATGGAGCGGGTGAGTGACCCTGCCCTCTCCATGGAGCGGGTGAGTGACCCTGCCCTCTCCATGGAGCAGGTGAGTGAGTTACCCTGCCCTGCTCCATGGAGCGGCTGAGTGAGTGACCCTGCCCCGCTCCATGGAGCGGGTGAGTGAGTGACCCTGCCCTGCTCCATAGAGCGGGTGAGTGAGTGACCCTGCCCTCTCCATGGAGCAGGTGAGTGACCCTGCCCTCTCCATGGAGTGGGTGAGTGAGTGACCCTGCCCCGGTCCATGAAGGGGCTGAGTGAGTGACCCTGCCCCGCTCCATGGAGCGGGTGAGTGAGTGACCCTGCCCTCTCCATGGAGCGGGTGAGTGAGTGACCCTGCCCTCTCCATGGAGCGGGTGAGTAAGTGACCCTGCCCTCTCCATGGAGCTGGTGAGTGACCATGGGAGGGCTCTGCAGCACACACCTCCTTGATGGAGCGTGCATTTCCCACTGCTGAGCTCCCGCCAGGCAGCCCTGGCTCTAATGACAAATAATTTATTAATAACGACAGGGAAGTGCCTCACCCACGGTCCAATTAGTGCTGCTTAGCAGGGCAGTGCAGAACAAGGGCAATTAATTTCTCAAACAGTTTCTGCTTGAACTTCAGGACTTCCAGCATAAATTACATTGGAAAGGAATAAAACACAACTGGGCTGTTGGGTCTTTTATATGGCATTATCACAAGGAAAGCACATCCAAATCCCAAGAGTAATTTTCCTCTTGCTCTAGAAAGCATCTTTTTTTCAGAGCCAGGGGTTTACCACTTGTGCTGAAGGATGCACTTCAAAGCAGGGAGATCTACTGAGAGGTGATGGATGCCACTGTAAAGTAAGATTGTGGAGCCAAAGAAGTTCTGGTAATAGCTCTGCTGAAGTGTAATGAGCAATTTAAAAGGGCAGAGGAAAAGGAAGGAAATGCTATGTGTAAATCACACCTTGAGCGTTAGAGCATTTAGTGAGAAGGGATCAATCCTTACAACCCCTTTATAGAGCCACCAGCCCTGTGAAGGAGGCAGGGCTGAGCAGGAACTGGCAGAGTGTCCCTAAGCAGTCAGCCAGCCCCTCCTGCCCCGGGGTAGTTTGTCCTGCTCTGTCCTGGACCCTGCTGTGGCCCTGTTTGGCTCCCTTCCCTCCAGCAGGACTTTCTGAGGGACAAGGGGACCCCGCCCTGCAGGACCAGGGGGTGACCCTGAATCCCCAAAGGTTCCCATTTCCTCACTCCAGGCTCCCAGACGTGAGGTACCCACCTCAAAGCGGGTTAAGTTCCCTTTGCACTTTGAGGTGGGAAAGGCTTTTCCAGGGAGATTCCCCCTCCCCATCCAAGGTGTTATCCTACAAGGGTGGTGACATAAATGCCAGGAGTGGCTGTTGAGGCACAGACCCTCCCCGAAGGCAGCAGGGATAAGTGGGAGGAAAAAGGAACATTTTGAGCTTGCTCTGGGAGGTGCAGTTTGCATCAAAAGCGGTGTCACTGTCCGCAAAAACAGATGCATCTCATGGAGCAACCCCAGGATATGCCAGTCAAAGCGTCCCTGGTTTGGGATAAGGCAGAGATAAAGGATTAATGTATTTGCACATATTGCAGCTTTCTAATTAGTACTTTAGCCCGTTTTAGCACAAAATGCATAAAAAATGTATTAGTATCTTTGTTTTGTTCCTGTCTCAGGAGATCGTTTATTCAAATACATTTTGGAGAACAGTTGCAGCTAATTAAAATATTTAGTATAATTAAAAATGTTGAGTTTAAGTGCTAACATGGTGCAGAATAGCCTGGAAACTTTGCAGAAGTCTGTGGAAGGCACTGCCTGCCTGAAGCCAGGACTAAAGCAGACCTAAAGCTTTCTGTCAGGGGTGAGCAATATTACTGAGCAATAAGTGGGGTGAATAACAGAATTCGGGGTGGCACACACGTGTGCACACCCCCCATTTCTGCACCTGCACTGCTGCTGCTCAGCAAGGTGTTGCTGAATAATTAGAATCATCCAGTGAGTTAATGTGGCACATCCAGCCTCTTTTCCAGAAGCAATTTCACTGAGAGCACAATACCAGCGATTCAGTGCTTCTCTCTGGTTTCTCTGGGATTGTTTTCTCTTTGCCCTGGTGAGATAAGCAGCTTAGATGGGAAACGCTGTGCAGGGTGTGTTATCACTAAGCTAATCCAAAGCATTGTTGAACAAAATCTGTGACTTTTCTGTTCCCATGAGTTGAGTCTCTTTTGATTTAAATGGCTTTTGAATCATTCTCATGCCTGTTTTCAGTTTTCCTTCGTTCATTTATTTACTTTCTCCATTTCTCTTCTCTTGCATGCAAGGCCTTTTGTTTCTTTTACGGACTGCAGTGTAAGCAACCCCACCCGTCCAACTCCACCTCTGGCACCACCTTATCCACGGAGTTAGACTGTGGCAAGTTAATCCGGGAGGAGCGAGGGATCCGAGCGCAGCCCTCGATCCACACGGTGTAGTCAGGAGAGGAGCAAGGTGTGTGTGTCCGGGAGAGCCTCACGCAGGGTTAACGCAGGGGGTGAGCTGATCTGGAGCGAATTGCCAAAGGCCCGAAATCGGGCAGTTTAAATGGTGTCACAGGACATAATTACACCCCCAGCAGGGAGCTCGGCAGAGCGTGCCAGCCTTTCAGAATTATCACAGCCTCTCATGTGCAATTGTCACCTTGTCATTTCCTGGGGTAATTCACCTGCTTCAGGTAAGAAAAATTATTTCCCTGCTTTTCATCTCCTCCCCAACCCGAGCTGAACGGTGGCAGCTTCCTCACTGAAAGCAGGGAGGAGCATCCAGCTTGGTGCCTGCTGCAAGCGGGCCAGGAACCTCTGAATTCAGGAACCTCCCAAACACCCTGCAGGGCTCCATTAACTTCCTGGACCCCTGTTACAAGCTGCCAGAGATGGTGAGCAGGCATCTCTTACGCCCTGTGTCAATATTTAATGAATTTTAAGTCCTCCATTTAAAAGGCATTACTCTAAGCCTGCAAGTAACTATCATAGCACAAAATCAGACCCATCAGTTACATTTTATGCCATGTATCCATTAAGGACAAATTCAACAGGAGCACCCGCAGGCAATACCCACACAGAGCATTAGTAGAGCAACTCCATCGTCTTGTTTGAGCAATTCACGGGGTTCATTTGTAACACAGAAACTCCTCTGTGGGAAAGTCGGGCATCAGTCTATCCCAGACAGTAAAGCCCTGGCATTGCTTTGCATATTGCACCCTGCTGGCGTGTTTTGTGCAGGAGGCTGCCACTGGATGTGTTTCACACCCTGGGAGCGCAACACTTGGATTTCCTCCAGCCCTCAGCCAGTCAGGGGCTGACAGGGCAGGGGACAATGGACTGGATGTGGCTTTGCCACCAAAAAACATATGTCAACAATCTGAGATGCACAAAGTGCACAGAAATGCCAGCTCGAGGGATGTCATCAACGGTGGCAAACCCCACCGTTCCCAAAGCCTGTTACCTGTATTCCATTGTATGCCATACTCCCATCAGTGTCACCAGCTCATCATCTCCCTCCCCTCAGCCCTATTTTATGTTTTCCTGCCCAGTGGAGCTCCTGCTCATCAGACAGGTTACTGCTCTGTTCTCCTGGGGCCATTTCTGCCCCCTGTGCAGTCAGGGGCCTCGCTGGACGGCGTCCCCTCGCACCCAAAGTGCTCCCCCCTGGTTGGTGTCTGTGCACCTGGCTGCTGAGGCCAGGCAGGGCAAGCAGTGCCCCGTGATCTCCTCTCAGCCCTGTCCCAGTGCTGATGCTGCTGGCAGCAGGCTGGAGTGCTTTGTGACAAAGCTCTGCTGCTCACAGCTCGGCTGCTCCAATTCTCCCTGCCCATCCCAGGGTGGAAGTTTATGCTGCACTCCAGATGCTGCAAGAAATTGTCTTGCTCAGAATGATCTCTTAACTTGTTTGAATGAGGCCTTGAAAGCTTTGGCTCTCATAAAATGCTCCCTCTCGCCAGCAAAGACCTGAATTAGGTCCTCTGAATACCTGATTTAAGAAAACACTTTTTATTTGCAGCCTCCCAGTAGAAGAGACTTAAAACTAATTAAATTCAGCTCCTCTCAACTCTCAGAGGAGAAGGAAGATGCCTAATGTGTTTATCTCCATCATTGCTCCACACAAGGAATCCTCTGGGCTGCAGCTTGGGCCGGTTCTGCAATCGTTCCTTAGATTGGTGCCGGATCCAGAGTGTTTCTGTCACTTGCTGGGTAAACATTGTCCCAGCTGTCAGTCCCACAGCCCCGCTGGCAGTGACAGCATCATTCCCTGGGTTTAGCTGTCCCACACACGGCCCCACAGGCTGGCAGCAGCTCCCTGGGGGAATGCCAAAGCAGCTCCTGCTATCCCCGACAGAGCCTCAACCCTAGCTACAAAAGCACATATCAAAAACCATCACTGCTCAGGTGATGTGGGAGACCAGCAAGCAGCTTTTCTGATTTTCCTTGTGAACAGAGCACAAAGGAACAGTCTCTGTAAGCGGGGAAGAGTTAAATTAATCCCTGGGTTACTGTCACACTGTTTTGACAGTCACTGCTCAATAGACTCTGGCAGGTTAAAGGAGTTAATTTGGGGATCTCCTCATGCCACCAGAATATGCCTCTCCTCATGCCATCTGTGTGACAGAATACTCAATGTGCCCCAGCAGCAGTTTCCTCACTAAAAGAAACTATTTCCGATGTTTTTGCTTTTGTGCAAAGGTAAATCCATTTTCTTTCAGCACAAGGCACAGGTCAGTGTCCCAGCTATGGGTGCAGGAGAAAAATCCTGACTTCTGTACTTCCTCCTCTGTCCCTGAGCTGCTCAGGAGTTCTTCCAGAATGAAATGGGCCCCACATCCTTTGATTTTCACAGTTACCAGCACTTCCACAACACACTGGGGTTTGGGTGGCTTCTTTATTGCTACTTGGTTAATTTTGCAAGGTATTAATAAAATGCCTTGTCCTCAGTGGTAGCCCAGCAGCAGAAGCAACAGACTGATAAATCCTGACTACAACTCTTTTTTTTTTCATTGTTTCTACTTTATGTTATTTATTTTTTTTTTTTTTTCATTCTGAGTCTGTAATTCTCCTAAAGCTTAGCACAGACCTCTGCATGGGAGTGTAAGGAAGGATTTGGGAGCTTCATGACCAAGCTTTAGCAGCTGCTGAAACGACCAAAGGGCACGGAGAAAGAGTCCCACACCACACAGAGAGCAGAACCTTGTCTGTTTTCAAAGGATGACACCTTCTTTTACACACCATGGCCAGCAGCATTTTGACACTGCCAGAATGAGAAAGTTAAGCTGGCTGAAAGCAAAATGTTAAATTCATCATGAAGTTGTACAAGAGATTGATCTGTGCCCACTCTGCTCTTGTTCTGGGCAGACCTCAGCAGTGGACTGACCAGCATGGGAAAAAAAGGGATTTTAAAGCAACCCTTTCAGTCTGGCCACCTGAATATGAGACAGAAGAACAGTATATTTCCCTTTTTAATTGAATTTTAATGTCAACATTCCCTTTTTGGAGGCTGCTTTGCAAGTGCTCCTCAGAGGACTTGGGCTTGGGCTCAAGGGTCTTAGGGTGTGTTCCTTGTCCGTGGCTTTCCTATAAACCCCATACCATTCTGGCTGAGACTGTGCTTGCTCTGCACCACTTTCCCTAAAAACACCTTGGAGTCTTCCTGATAATAATTATTTTAAAATTCAAAGCAGTTGGAAGTGGCGCCACTGGGCACTCCAGAGATCAGATATGAAAAACCTCCCAGCAATATGTTCTGTGTATCTGTCTGCAGATGCAAAATGAACTTCAGGGGGTGTTTTGTGGAGATGAATGTGAAAGGCATTGTGGTGATTGCACATTCTGAGTAATAGGAATCCCGTTGGAAAATTAAAGTACCAGCCTATTAACAAGGCAGTAAAATGCACTCTTTCACCTGCAGAAATCATCCCTGTCTGCACTCTGCAGACAGTAATGGCTGGGATTAAATACAACACATTAGGAGGCTAGTGAGAAACACGGGAAGGAAAATAAAAGACTGATCGATCCCACAAAGGGTTAATAGGACCCTAGTTACCACGGAGCTCTGGATCCACTTTGTAATTCAGACTTTAAGACCAGTTAAAGCTGAGACCACAGAGAGCAGTAATCCGCTCAGAGCCCTTGGGTTCATTGGTTTGGGGATGAGCGGTGCAGCTCTCCAGGAAAGCTTGGAGCACACAGGAAGGGTCGGGAGGATACCTGCTCCTCCTGCTGCTCCAGGGGGAAGGAGCGCCGGGATGCCGGGTTTATTTCCACAAAGGGAGGGTATTTAAATGACAATGGCAGCAGCAGAGGCCTGCCCACCACGGCTGCCATTTGAAAGGACAGCATGCACCGCCCTAGCTGCGCCACTGACTCTGGGCAGCGGCGCCAATTAACGGGAGTTTAATTGACCTCGCAATCGTAGATGAACAAACATGAAGCACCTCAGAGAAGGAGAATGTTGGGCTGGGCTGTGAATCTGGGATCTCAGCTGTGTGCAGCCCAGCCCACAGCACGAGGTGGCACACACAGGACTCAAAATTCACACCCACACTGAGCACAGGAGCTCGCTGCAGAACCAGTCACACACTTTATTTATTTATAAGGTAAAGGGCTTAAAGCTTTGTTTCCCCCTGCTGCCATCACTCGATTTTATATATAAATCATCTATTCATGTATATTTCCCCAGAACAAATACTGGGGGGGGGGGGGGTGGTTTGCAAAGCCAGATACTTCCACTTAAAGCTACTTGCGTTTCTTTCTGTTATACATAATTATTCCAACTGTGAATTTTAAAATATGTTTCCACTTACCCCAGATGTCTTTGTTAATGTTGTGATGGTGGGAAGAATGAAGATCTCTTCTTTCTTTCCAAGCCATTCAGCTCCCTTATTCTTGTGGTAATTATCTCCTTTCTTCACCACACGAGATTTGAAAAGATTCCTTCCAAAGAAAAGACGAAGATTGAGACCTGGGCTATATTTGACAAATGTCCGTTCATTTCATGAGGGAAAAATAACAAAACCACAAAGAAACCTTAAAAAAACTCTTCTTTGTTTCCTCCAGCATGCTCATGGTTCTTTTGTGACTAAAGTATATGGTGTTTAAAACAAGATCTTTTCTAAGGCCAGGGTCAACTGAGAAAGGGTAAGTGACGCGAGGCCACCAAAACATGGCGGACGCACCTGTGGGGAATTTCAGAAACGTCCATCAACATCTTTAGTAGAGCCAAAGTTACATGAAAGTCAGTGGAAGATGAGTTAGGGAACAACCCCTGCAGGCACCTGTTGTGTCCAGGGATTTTTTCCCAGCTGGATCTTTTGAGACTGAGCCCTGGCCTCACCTGAGGGCTCCGCAAGGGCCCAGGCTGGGCTCTGCCCTCACGTGAGGGCTCTGTGAGGGCTCAGGTTGAGCTCTGCCCTCACCTGAGGGCTCTGTGAGGGCCCAGGTTGAGCTCTGCCCTCACCTGAGGGCTCCATGAGGGCCCAGGTTGAGCTCTGCCCTCACCTGAGGGCTCCATGAGGGCCCAGGTTGGGCTCTGCCCTGACCTGAGGGCTCCGCAATGGCCCAGGCTGGGCTCTGTTCTCACGTGAGGGCTCCACGAGGGCCCAGGCTGGGCTCTGCCCTCACCTGAGGGCTCCATGAGGGCCCTGTTTGTGCTCTGTCCTCACCTGAGGGCTCTGCAATGGCCCAGGTTGGGCTCTGGCCTCACCTGAGGGCACCGCAATGGCCCAGGTTGAGCTCTGCCCTCACCTGAGGGCTCCGCGAGGGCCCAGGTTGGGCTCTGCCCTCACCTGAGGGCTCTGTGATGGCCCAGGTTGGGCTCTGCCCTCACCTGAGGGCTCCATGAGGGCCCAGGCTGGGCTCTGCCCTCACGTAAGGGCTCCGCAAGGGCCCAGGCTGGGCTCTGTTCTCACCTGAGGGCTCCGTGAGGGCCCAGGTTGAGCTCTGCCCTCACCTGAGGGCTCCGCAAGGGCCCAGGTTGGGCTCTGCCCTCACCTGAGGGCTCCATGAGGGCCCCGTTTGTGCTCTGCCCTCACCTGAGGGCTCCATGAGGGCCCAGGCTGGGCTCTGCCCTCACGTGAGGGCTCCGCAAGGGCCCAGGTTGGGCTCTGCCCTCATGTGAGGGCTCCATGAGGGCCCAGGCTGGGCTCTGCCCTCACGTGAGGGCTCCGTGAGGGCCCGGGTTGAGCTCCAGCCGAGCTTTAACGCCATCCCCTCTCCCCACAGTGTCTTTCTTTCAACGCCATCATGGAGGAGCTGGGCATTTCCCTCAAGCACCAGAAGAAGCTGAAGAAGAGGTCAAGGACGAAGGGGAAGTCGTCCTTCCCGAGCATCCTGACGTGCCAGCAGCGGCGCACGCTGAGGAAGGAGACCATGGCGTGAGCCAGGACAGAGCCAGCCTGCCCGAGGGGACACAAGCTCCCGCTCCTCAGAGGCTCCCCGTGGCTCCTTCTTTTAACCTAGAGGTACAGCAGCTGAAGTGCTCGCCTAGACTGATGTACTACTGATCCTCCAGGATGTGTCTGGCTCTTCCTCTGGGCTGGATTTCTGTGCTCACCTGGTCTGCATCTCCATCCCCTCCCCGTGCATCGCTGTATGTGCTTTCTAAATAAATAAATAAACAACTGACAGGGTTCTTTTTTCCAAGAATCTGGGAGTCAAACTTTTCTTTTCCCTGACTGCAGTGACCTCCTCCCTGTATCCCAACAAGTCCCATTTCCAGAGAAGCCTGGTTAGAGGTTAGGAAAGCCAATGTCCTCATTGGGATGGTAGGACAAGGGGGAATGAACTTCCCACTGCCAGAGGGCAGGGATGGATGGGATATTGGGAAGGAATTCCTCCCTGTGAGGGTGGGGATGCCCTGGAACAGGGTCCCTGGAATTGTCCAAGGTCAGGTTGGATGGGGCTTGGAGCTGCCTGGTCTTTTTCCTTCCAATAAAGCAGCATCTTCTGAGAAGACAACCCTTTAAATGTCCAGAGGAAGGAAAGTGGGCTGCCTAACAAGCAAACAGGCAGAAATACTGCTGCCAAGGTTCTCCTGAAGCACAAGCCCCTGTGCAGGTCAGCGGGTTCGTGCTCTCCTAATTGCCAGAGCAGTAATTTTTAACGGGCTACCGGCTCCAAATGAAAAGGGAGGCTTGGCCCCCGAAGGAGTGATGTGTTTAGCAGTTAATCTCTGGAATCACAAGGGCTCCTGACTGCTAATCCAGCGTTCTGCTGTGCAGCAGGGATTGCCTGGAGATGAATGCCCTGCTCAGAGGCACAGCCCGGGCTCTGCTCCAGGGCACAGGGATGGCCCAGCAGCTCCATCTCCCAAATCCTGCTGGGGATCCTGCACCCACAGGGGCTGGGGCTGGCCCTCATCTCCCACAGACACCACACACCCCCCTGAACCTGCCCCTCTGCAAGGACAGCAGAATGCATAGGCTCTGCTGCTTCGGAAGCACAAGGACCAGGTTCACATCTGTTTGACACAGGCTCCTCTTGTCACAGATGTCACCACAGGCAGTCCCCAGCCAGAACAGCTTTCTGTCAGACACACTTGTTTCCTGCTCCCTTTCAAAATGAGCAGAAAATTACTTATCTTTAAAAAATTCAACCCCAGGTTCATGATTGATTAAATAATCTTTCCCTGCTGATTAAATCACCCAGAGCATCCCTAGGGGATGCTCTGAGGCTCGAGGAAATCTTTTCCAGCATGCTGTCACTGTCCCCACTTTTCCCAAATGATCACCTCCCTTTCTCCAGACAGAAATGCCATCCCAGACAGAAACTGAGCCCTGCAAGGGGATCCTTGCTCTCCTCTAGACCCCAAAGTAATCTCCTCATTTCAGTGCACACCTGGAGCTCAGGAGCTGCAATCCTTTCAGCAGGGCAGTGTTATAAAGCCAAATATAAAGTTTATCTGGCTATGGAATTAAAGACAGCAAACTTGCCCAGCTATGGATGGCTAAATTCGCTTTTCCATTTTCTCCTCTTACCATGCCAAGTGCCCACACCTCCAGCCCCCTGCCCAGAGCTGCACTGTGCCCCCACAGCTGGTATTTCAAGGGTCAAGGCTTGCTCAGGTAGGAAGAAAAATTAACCGGGAGACCATCCCTGTCAGCAGCACTTGGTGACAGCTGGCATTATCAAAATAAAATTGCTTTAAATAAATTCCTAAGCAGCGTGACCTATTTGCCACTTCATTATCTACAGGCTAAACTCAGTAAATACATGGCCTTTTGTTCTGTGCTCCTTCTATTGATTTTAATGAGACCCAGTGCTAGGGAAGAGGCATTCAACAGGAGGGATGCATTCATTATTTATTTGGCCTTCAGCTTCATCTCTGCATATTTCTGCAGTTATTCCAATCAGAGTTTTGTCCAGGCTAATTCAGCCAAGGCAAGTGCAGGAAGTGACCTAAAGTGTTACCTGCATTTAGCTGAGGTGAACAATTCCCCAAAGTTTCCAGGAGAATCTGCATCCCATTTGCAATTGATTAAATATTATTTGGCAGGCTATTTGGGCAGTGAATTGCTGACATTTTGAAAAGAGCTATTTGATGATCTAACACAGACTTAAAACGTGGCCTTTGATTTATGCAAAATGCATAGAAAGTGGGCAAAATGAGGAGCTGAACTTCCTGCATCCATCTTGGCTGATTTTTTCTGCTTTCCTCACCTCCCAGATCCTCTGTGGAGAGATCTGGGGAGATTTTTCAGGTAGAAGAACCAAATTTAGTTTTGCACCTCAACCAATGGCCCAAGAAAGCCCTGAAAGAGCTGGATGGTCCTGGATTTGTACACTTAGATAAAGTCCCAGGGGCAATAATTATGCATAGGAGTGTGACTTCCCACCAAGCTGAAAACCTGCTCTGTGAATTTCATGGCAAAGAGATTCCTCCCCGGGTTTTCTGTCTTAGTTTGGCTAAACCAGAAGGACTGTGATTGATGACAGCCTCTTAGAAATTCAGCACTCTGAACCTGCAGGCTGCTCCACCTCTGAGAGAAGCATGAATTTACAGCTTTTCATTAAGAGAGCTATGCATTAAAAACACCCAGGTTGCTCACAGAGAAGGAAAACGTGCTTCTCTCTCATATCAGCTTCTCAAGCACTCATCATTTATTCCAGCCCTTGAGCTGAGCTGCTCAGCCTGCAGTCCTGGTGGCAGGGAAAGCCTGCCCAGGCTGAGCTCAGGTCAGGTCCCATGAAGCTGAGCTCTGCTCAGGAGTGAATGCAGAGCCAAGCAAGCAGCTGACACTTCCCATCCCCTCCAGGCAGAAAGGGCAAGTGAAAGCAGAGGGAAACCCATTCCCAGGAATTTCCACAGGTGGAAATTGCACAGTGACCCATTCCAGAGGTGTTCAGCGCCCAAAGTCATCACTGGCAGAGCCCAGAACCAAACTTGACAATGGCAAAGTCCCTGAGGAATTTCTGAACTAATTTGTCTTCTCTTTATTCAATTCCCTAAATAATAAGGACAAAATCATGACCAGCACCCCCCAAGGATGTGTGTGCCAGGCTGTGGGCTTTGTATCCTGGCTGGAACTGAGCAGAACCTGGAGAGCACTCCAGCACCAGAGGGCTGGCACCTCGTGGGACGAAGATGCTGGGAAAAGGCAGATTTAAAGGCATTGCTCAGTGACTGGGGCTCTGCAAGGCCCATCAGTCAGCATTATCCAGGGAACACTCCCCCTCCTTCTGAATCCCTTTAGTGGGACTCTCCCTGGGAGAGCCCGACCGCCAGAAATGCACCAAGGGCTCAAATAAACTTTTCTCTAACTGTGGTAATGGTGATGAAGGGAGTTTGAAAAAGTAAAGGCATTTAGACACCTTCCCAATTAGTTTTTTCTTTGTTTTTAAGGTGATTGAAGCATGGCAGCTGAACTGACTTTTGTAAAGGGCCACGAAATCTTTTGCTCCATATGTAGGAAAGGGCAAAGCAACGTAAAATCTTCCATGGCAAAGCCGATGTAAAATGCCTGTGTTCAACCACAAAGCCCCATGCAAAAAAAAACCAGAAAAAACCAAAACCAAAACCAACCAACCAAACAAAAAAACACCCACAAAAAAAAACCAACCAAACAAAAAACTCCAACTAACCAAAAAACCCAACAACACCACAACCAGATATTTTGCCATGCAGTGGAAAAACTGTATGCTCCTGGCTCTGAATGGAGCCCAAACTCAGCCTGCTGAAGGTTCCAGGACAGCCCAGAGGCCCTGAGGAATTGCTGCTGTTTGAGCTGGCTTTGGAAAAGGTGCTCTTCACGACCAGTAAAAATAAATGTGTCCATGGGCCATAGCTTGTGCAGATTCTCTACTGTTGCAAATCACAAGTGCACTTTTCCTCTCCAGGTTCAAAACATGCAGATTGCCAGCAAGTAACCACAACAAACAAAGGAAAAGGAAAAAAAAAAAGCCAAGAATAAGGCTATTTCAAAAAGCACAATTTGAACTGCACATTCCTTTAAATAAATAATGAAAATATTTTAAAATCATCAGAAAAGGAGATTTTGAAACAATTTTTCTTTTTTACAGATGCAGTAGTGGTTAAAAGGACCTGAGTATTCCCAGCTAAAAGACTTCCCACCCGAGCATATTCCTGACATTTATCAGGCTATAAACAAACACCCACTGAAGAGCAGCACGCTATCCTTAATTAAACAACAACAGTTGGATGGGGGAAGGAGCAGGAGAAGGAAATAATAATAATTTAGTTTAACTGGGAAAATGTGAACAGCCTTTTAATGCAGCCACAAGGGCAAGCAGTGACTCGGAACCACAACCTCTGGAATTAATGCTCCAGGCACTAAAGCACTGGGCAGGACTGGGCACAGGGGCACTTGTTGGATCAGGCCCCTTTTGTTGGTGGCACCACACAGAGTAGCCGTGTCTGTAGCCATTCCAGTAATTCCAGAGGATGGAAAGCTTCACTCTGATATGGCTTGTAAGAGTAAAAATACACTGGTAATAACTACACTGAATAACCATTAATAAAGGCCACACTAAATAACTATTAATAATAACTACACTAAATAACCACTAATAGTAACTGCACTTGTAAAGGAGGATAATAAAATTCAATAAAGAAGAAAAGTTCCAATTTTTCTTTAAAAATAAAAAGAACTCTCCATCATTTAACGTTTTAATTTGATATTCTGGATAAGGCATTCTGCACAGGGACGTGGGAAAGTTAAAAAGTGGGTTCAAAAAGCTTGGAATTGTGTGCTTAACTCTTACAAAAAGTTCTAAGGCTTGAGATGCAAATTTGGAAATGGCTCACTTGGCACAGTGTCTTACAAGGGAGAGTAACTTCAAGTGAAAGCTTTAATTAGCACAGCATTTAGCAACGTTATTAAGTTATCTTTTGTGGAAAAAGCCCTGGAAAGCACAATCTTAATGTAGCTGAGACATCCCCATTCCATAAATGAAAAATGGGAAGGACAAGATTTATTATCCTGAAAAGCAGGGGGACATTAATGCATTACAGCAGCAGCTTTAAATAACCAACTGTGGCAGTTTGCAGGATGTGTTTTCAGAGCAGTTCTTTGCTTTAGCTGATCCCTGCATAGAAAAGTCTGGATAGAACTGGCTCTGGAAAGGTGTGAACATCAATTCTGGACTTTAAGGGCTCATTTTCAGGTACCTGGAGGTGAATAACCACAGTGGCCTGGTCCCACTCGGGTGTCTCCCTTTTTCCCAGGTCTTTGGGATCTGTCTGGCCAGAGGTGAGAAGGAAGGGGGATGTATTTACTAATTCCTTGGGATGCATTTATTTTTTGGGATGTGTTTATTCCTTGGGATGTGTTTATTCCTTGAGCCCACGGTGTGGGTGCCTCAGAGCATTTTCCAGGGTCACCAAGCAGGGCAGCACAAAGGAGGCTCACCATGGGCCCCAGGCTAACTGGGGCAGGGCTGGAATGCCAGGAAAGCCCCCGGGGGATGCAGGTGGGCTGAGCTCTGCAGACAAGACAATAGCTGGGTTTATGGGAGCACAGGGGAATAAATCACATTGTCCAGGGAAGGACATCAAATCAGGGTAGGGGAGCTTTGCACTAATCCTGTGTTGTAATGACAGCTTAGAAATTTGGAACTTTGATGAGTTCAGAGATTGACTTAAAGCTCTTTAATTTGGCTTCCTGGTATTTAATCTCTTAACTTTGCGTTCTTAATCAAAACTCGGGGCGGATCTTTAATCTAGTGTGTACAGACTGGAGATTAGAGGCCCTGAGCTGCCTCTGGCACACAGCTGGAGCTCCCCTGTGCTTTCTTCTGCGCCCAGAGGCACCCAGACCTGGGAAAGGTCTGGGGAGACAAAGGAAAGCCCGTAAATATCCTCTGGCAGAGAACAACTGCAACACTTCTCCCTCTTCAGCCAGGAGTTAAAATCCACCAGAGCCCCCGGGTGTGTTTCTTTTAAAACATTCCACAATTCGTTTCACTTCCCTCCACTTTCCATGGTAGTCCTGGAAACACTTTATTTACCTCATTGTTACTGCTGGTTTTCCTGCTTTATCTGTTTCTGAATTATTCAAATTACTTAAATAGGGGCAGAGTCTATGGAAAAGTAATTTCCCAACGTTCAGTAGGAGTTTTGAACTGTTTTCAACTTAGTTTGCTGCCAGTGAGCCAGAATTAAACTTTTCTTAATCTGGATTGTTTCCCTACAGAGCACATACAGCTGGACAGAGCAGCAAAAGTTATCTGGGGGTTTATTGAGAGGAGCAGGGAAAGGTCAGAAGGAAAAAGAAATTTGCTACACAGACCAGCAAATAAACACAGGAAAAAACTGCTCAGTGAATAAAAAGAATGTTTCCAGTGTGGCTTCTGACACCCCGATTTTTGTGCAGTGCCTTTGCAACACAAATGTTACTCACAGAATACAAGGATTAAGATGAGATCTTCCTCCCTGCCTTGAAGAAGATTAGGAAACTTTTAAGATACATCCCTGAAATGATTAAGTCATCATTTAAAAACCTGTGTGAAGTAATTTTAAAAAACCGCGGGGAGTAATGACCAATGTTACACCACTTCTCCATGTTTTTCATATTGCCTGAGTAGCACAAAATAAAATTTTTAAGGGATGAAAACCTGCAGCAGGATGTCAGCAAAAAGGGCAAGACTTCTCTCGAGTCTTGCACAACATGTTTCTCACATATATATATATAAAAACCATAAATTATGGTTTATGTACAGTGAACAGGAGAGTCCTGAATCCTGCTACACAGTCCTGCTGCACTTTGGTTTCTGATATGAGAACAGAACCCAAGAGTTGGGTTTTTAGGGCAGGATCTTGGGCAGGATCTCCAGCTCCCACCGGGGCCCCCTGCAGCAGGTGGCTGTGAATCACCAGTCTGGCTCCAGGAGATCACATTTCTCCCCAAGATATTTTCCCTGGAAGTTGGAACATCTCAAATTGCATCTCCCCGGGAGGACAAACCCAAACTGCCACGGATGCCCTGGTCCCTGGCACAGCAGGGTTTTGATGGAGAGACACCCAAATTTGTGACCCTGCAAGCAAAACCCCAGGCATGGGAGTGGAGTCCTGGAATCCCAGCATGCCTGAGGCTGGAAAAGAGCCCTGAGCCCCAGCTGTGCCCCATGGCCACCTCCAGGGACAAACATTTTCCCCATGAAGAGCTCCACGGGGTAATGCAGTGAGCAAGGAGCATTTCTGGGATCACAGACCTGATCCTCAGAGCAGGAGAAAAGCAGGATGAATGTGCTGCTGCTTTGTGTCATGCCTTGGCTCCACCAGGTTTCAGGCTGTGTCCTCACAGTTTTACAGCCGGCTGTAAAATGCACTCCCTCGTTTGAAGCAGAACTCTTTGGTTTCAAGATAGAGCAGAAATAATTTTTGGATGGCTTAAATAAAGGATTTTTCAAAGCTGTTTTTGTGATTGGAGTCATACACAGGTCATTTTCCATTACTAAGGAAAAAAGCATGTGAAGTACTTGGAAATTACTCACAACTGTAAAGCAATAATCACCTTTGAGATAATGATTTTCTTTTTATGACACCACTACCCTCTTGCTTTTAGCATTTGCATTTTAATACCTCAAGAACAAAGACTTTCCCACTTATTGTTCCAACAAAAAGCTGCTTTCCAGTCTAGCATGTAATTTTTCAATCAAATTAATAACCCTCAAAGCACTTTTATTGCTGAGGGTATTTGAAGAGTTTTGTAAAAAGATAACTGGATTTTCTGTAACAATATGGGGGGGAAAAAGAGCCACATAGATGTGAACTAACAAGTGTGGGGGTTTTTAAACTGATGGATAATAGATAAAGGATAAGTTCCTGCCAGCACCTGTGTGTCGCTGAGTTGACAAATATTTTATCTGTGTAAGCAGATAAATATGAGCTTGGAACTTCTTCATTCTTCTTTAAATACACTCAATTAATCTGGCACAGTGTTAGTGTCACAGATCCCACTGCAGCTTCTCAGCAAAATAATGACAATTAACTTCTCAGCAAAACGAGACAATTCAACATCTACGTTATAATAATTATTTATATTTATATTTATATTTATATTTATATTTATATTTATATTTATATTTATATTTATATTTATATTTATATTTATATTTATATTTATATTTATATTTATATTTTTACTGTTTTATCTCCACTAACTCTTTGTAGGCAGCGTTTCATGGCACCAGCTCAGAGCTGGAAGTGATGCTGTGTAAAAGGGGTAATTGCAAATCTTTTCTTCAGAACTTTAAAACCTCTTCTCCTTTAGATAGAAGCTCCTTGAACTAATAGCACATTTAATATTAAAAAGTGCTTAAAATTTAATATTAAAAAGTGCGTAAATGTGCATCCACACGCAGGACGCGGCACTTGGCCTTTTGTTTTGCCCTATTTGTCCACCAATAGTTTAAATTCCCTTTCCCGCTGGATTTCTCGGGGGTTTTTAAGGCAAGGCGTCGGGATGGCGCTGCTCTCCCGTAGGAGCAGCGAGGCAGCGATTCCCAGGGTCGTGCTGCCATCTGCGGTTCCGAACGGGAAAGGAACAGGGCCAGGGACACCTTCCACCAGCCCAGGCTGTTCCAAAAAATTAAATCGTCATTAAAAAAAAACACAGAAATATTTTCCTTTTTTTTTTTTTTCTGTTAAGAAAATAATGGGAAATTCTCTTCTTGCTGTGGAAATCCTGTGATTTCCCAATTCCCATTTCCCAGAATCTGACACATCCTGGTCTTATTTCCTTTGGTGGTGGTTTGGGATTTTTCATTAAGCAGAGAGGACGAGTTGTTCACTTCAGTTCTGATGGCCCTTTCCTGTTGTCCTCTATGGGCATTACAAACACAGACATCAAAAGGCAGGATCCAAGCAGGGATTCAGAAGGCAGCCCCAAAATTCATAGAGGCAAGGCAGCTGATTACCACCAGCCCCCCAGTTTCAACCCCAGCTCTGCAAACAATTTCTGCACAATTCCAAACATTTGCATCCCACCTTTTGGCTGGCACTCTGTGAGGCATCAGCAGAGCCCAGATGTGAAATCCCAGCTGGTTTTTCCAGCCCCACGTGCAGAAAAGGATCAGCCCCAGCCCCACAAGTGGCCACAGGTCCCATTTCCCACGCAGGACACGGAGCTGCTCCTTTCCAACCCCAGCTGAAGCCTTGAGCCAAGAACAGACTGGAATAAGCAGCAGAACCTGGGAAGTTGTGGGATCCCTATTTTCCAGTCTGGAAGCCTGGATTTCTTCATCTGTGCACATCCCAGAGCTCAGATGTGAGATTTGGCAATCTCTTTGCACCAGTAAGTGCTGCTATCATTTCCTGTGAGCTGCTCCCCAGTGTTCCGAGGAATTTTCCTCCCTACACAAACTCCAGAGCACTCAGCCCCCCCACCTGACCCAGCCTCTGCTTGCTGTAACGGGAATTACCCTTTGGGGAGGCATTCGGGGGCCAAAAGCCGAAGGAGCAGCAGGAAATCCCTTGGCCAGAAAGCGGCAGCAGCAGGCAGGACACGGCTCCAGAGGCACCCGGACCAGCACTGCCCTGCTCTGAACATTCCCCGGGCTTTTTGGGATCGGGCTGGGCTGAGGGGTTTCACACTTCCACCCTCCCAGGTGGCTCCAAGCCCTGTCCAGCCTGCCCGGGACGGATGGGCATCCCTTGGGAGCATCCCACGGCGGTGTCCCGGAGCTGGGACACGGAGCAGCGGGACGAGGCGCTCTGGGCACCCCCTGGCCGTGGCATGGAGCTCCGAGCAGCTCGGAGCGAGAGCTGAGTCATTAGATGGTGCTCTTCTTCCATGGAATGTGGCAGCGGAACATTCCCGCCTCTCCGATCCTGGGTATCCCCCTTTCCCTGCCTGGAGGATCCCGTGTCGGGGCTCTTTGGGTAGAGGGGAAATGTGCCCCTCGGAGCTGGGACAGCCAGGCGCTTCTTGGGGCTGCAACTTTATGGAATCCAAGAGTGAATTTGCCCGGGCAAAGCTTGCCTGTGTTTGTGCACCTGGTCTGCTGGCAGAGCTGGGGGTGCTCCCCTGGAGAGGAGAAGGCTCCAGGGAGAGCTCAGAGCCCTGGCAGGGCCTGGAGGGGCTCCAGGAGAGCTGCAGAGGGACTGGGGACAAGGTCTGGAGGGACAGCACACAGGGAATGGCTCCCAGTGCCAGAGGGCAGGCATGGATGGGGCTGCCTGTTTGGTCTGGTCTGGAAATGCCTCAGTGCTCGGAGCAAGAGAGTACTGGGGAGACCTTGACAATAAATAGTCCAGGGTTAGATAAACAAAGTTTCCCCAGGATTACACCACGGCTTCAAAGTTTACAGAAAAAACCACCCTGCAGATGAAGCAAATTGAAGCAGAAAATGAACCCAAGGAAAGTGCCCTGGAGGAATGGGACCCTTGCAGGGAGGGGAGAGGGGACTGGAGCTGGAGGGAAAGCCAAGCCCAGTTGGGACTGGGGCTGGGGAAGCAGCTGGCAAAGCCCTGGCTCAGCAAACCGCACACTCTGGCACTCTGGGACTGCAGGAAAAGGAAATCACAGAAATAAAAGAAACCCTATGGAAAAGGGATTGCAAAAATCGGACTTGCTCCTTTTGCTGAGGAAGCCCCACCTCCGCAGAGCCATCCCCACCTCCGGGCGGGCAGGAACACAGCGCATGGCCCCGGCTGCGGTGGCAGGGGCAGAGCCTGGCTGCCTGGGCTGAGCGAGCATCGGGAGAGCCCCGGGAGCAAGGGTGAGTGTGCAGAGCTGCCCGCCGAGGGACGATGGCTCCGCCGCCCCTCGGGCTCTCCAAAGGTGAACTCCGTGCTCCGGCAAGGCTCCCATGGGGCTGGGAGCAGCTTCAGGGGCAGAAAGAGGAGTGTCACCGTGCCTGCTCCGTGCCAGCCTCTGCACGTGTGCTCTGTCGCTCCCTCTCTGCTTGTGCTTATTTGTCTGAGGGTCTTTTCTCTTCCCACTTATTTCTCCCGCTGCAGGGAATTTTCCCATGTTCCCACTGCTGCCCCGCTGGCTTTCTCCCGTGGTTTCACTTCTCCTGTAAGGGCACTGGCTCTTGGCAGCCCGGATCTTGGGAAGAGGCAGCATGGATCTGACCTGTGCCTGGCTGCCACAGGGAGCCTGCCCGAGCCGAGCCTCTCCAGCAGGGAGGAGAGCTGATCCTGCAGCCCCAGAGTCATGGAAAGGTCTGGGCTCAGTGCTGAGCGGCTCCTGCCGAGTTTTCCGTGGCTGCAGGGCTCTGGGAGCAGCAGCTGCTGGGTTCCTGCTGGCTCCTGCAAGCGGGGAGCTGCTGTGTCCCCTCAAGCCTTTGGGATGGGCTCATGGTCCGGGAGCCAGCCGTGGGAACAGCCTGTGCTCCCCGGAGCACGGATTTCAGGGCTGGGGTGAGGCTGGCCACACCTGCTGCTCTGCCCGGTGTCCCTGCTGGGCATGGGGACAAGGGGACAGCTCTGCAGAGGTGCGTGGGCTGTGTCCCCTCCTGTGTGGGGGCTGCTGCTCTGGTTCCACCTCTGGAGAGGGGCACCCAAGGGCAAGGACACCCCTGGAGGGGCAGCTCCTGTGTCAGGAGGGAATGGCACTGTATGTCCCAAAAAACACTGGCTGCCCCTGGACCCCTGGCAGTGTTCCAGGCCAGGCTGGACACTGCGGCTTGGAGTACCCTGGGACAGTGGGAGGTGTCCCTGCCGTGGCAGGGGTGGCACTGGGTGGGATTTAACATCCCTGCAACCCAAACCCTCGTGTGGTTGTTGAGCTGTGCAGCCCGAGCAAGGTTCTCCCCCCACCTTGGAAGCACAGACACATCCAAAACTCCTTCTGCTTTGGCCAATTCCCTCAGAAAGCTCCTGAGGGGCTCCTGAGGAGCCCCTGGCCCAAGGTGGTTGTGAGAGCCCTCATGCTTGCCAGCTTCCTGCTTGTTACTGTTGTGTGCTTGTTTTGCAGCACACTCTGCCTCCTCCCTGTGTCACTCCTGCTTTCCCAGTCTGCCCGTGTTTTCCTGCCATCCTGCTGGGCACAGGTGCCATTTCCAGGCTCTGCAATGCCTCACCCAAACCCTGCAGGGCTGCTTGGCCTCCTCCCCTCCCTGCAGCAGCCCGGAGCTATCTGGGTCTGGCTGCTTGGTCTGGTCACCGTCTGCTCCCAGCCCAGGTTCCTCCGTGGTTCCTGGCTCCCAACGTGCTCCCAGCCCCGGTTCCTCCGTGGTTCCTGGCTCCCAGTGTGCTCCCAGCCCCGGTTCCTCCGTGGTTCCTGGCTCCCAACGTGCTCCCAGCCCCGGTTCCTCCGTGGTTCCTGGCTCCCAGTGTGCTCCCAGCCCCGGTTCCTCCGTGGTTCCTGGCTCCCAACGTGCTCCCAGCCCCGGTTCCTCCGTGGTTCCTGGCTCCCAGTGTGCTCCCAGTGCTCTCCTGGGGGTGCTGCTCTGCCCCATGCCCTGCCCTGGACCTGCCACATGCACCCTGGCTGGAAGCAGATGAAATATTGGCCGTCCTGAGCCATGATGTGGCTTTGAGGGATGGCCTGGGAGCCTCATTTCCCGCCTCAGCACCTGCTATTGGCACGGCAGGCTTTGGAAAGGTGATTTTCCAGGGAAGTGGAGGCAGTGTGGGAGGCAGAGTGGGCGGTGAGGGGAATTCCTGCCTTGAGACACAACTGGAACACCACAAAGCTTTGAGGCGCCATCCAGGGAAAACCGAGAGTGAGTGCATGGCTGGAGAAAGCCCAGGACACGATCACGCCCAGGGATGCAGGAAAGGGCTTGTTGCTGTCAGGCAGCTCGGCTGGGGCCAGCTGTGCCTCCAGCTGCAGGTCTGGGCACCTCCAGGAGATAATTCCATTTTCACTGGACTCTCTCGGTCCCTCCGGGCATACAGGTGACAGTGCAGTCCACCAATGTTAAATAATGGAAGAAGGACATGGAGTAGTTCTCCCTGCTGCCCAAAATACCAGCGTTTCCTCCTTTTCCTGTGCCAGCTCCAGCCCCCACCAGCTGCCACAGGCTGGGGCTTCACTCCAGCACTTGCTCCTTGTCCATCAGCACCCAGAAATGTCACCAGGTCTGTCCCACCCGCAGTGTTTCCTCTGCTGTTCACAGCCAGCTCCTCTCTTGCTGGCTAAGGAATTTTCTCACTTCTCCTGAGCTCTACTCAGTTCCCTTTCCTGGCAGCAGCATTTCCCTGCTCCATCCATCCATCCATCCATCCATCCATCCATCCATCCATCCATCCATCCATCCATCCATCCATCCCTGTTGCTTGCAGCTGGCCATTCCCAGCTCCTGGTGAAGCAAGTTTTACTGTCCACCTCCAAAATTTGGGGATGCTCTGGTTGGTAATGCCTGGGTTAGTGTGGAGGGGGTAAAGAGCTGCCCTGGAATGTCCCTTGGAAATGAATGTTCAGGATTGGGGTGCAGCTGCTCCTCATGGAATACTCAGCATGAGGAGCAGGTCTGTGGTCCTGGGCAGAGCATGAGTGCAGATGGAGGATCTGGGCTTGTTGGGCCTTCTTTTGCCAGAAGTTACAGATAATAAATAGCAAACAAGCTCTGGTTTGCTCCAGGAGGTCTCAGCTCCAGGGAGCTGCTGGGGTTTCCACTCAGGATGTGTGTTTGAGGCATGGGGTCATTGCAGGGTCTCTTGCTCCTTGTTTTGCAACAGCTTCCCCTTCAAAAAGTTCATTTTTCTCACCAGAGGTGTCTGTGTCCCTGGAGCCACTCTGGCTCTGCCCGTTTCCTCCAGCTGCTCCTTACACTGCAAACTCTCACAGCTTTCAGGGGAGCTCAGCAAGAAATCTGTGTTTTTCTCAGTTTTCACTCCTGTCCAAGCAGCAGTGAAGTACAGAGGGGAAAAAGCATCAGGAAGGTATTTATAGTGTATGAAACCCCAAACGGGGGAAGCTGTGGTTTGGGATCTCTTCCCTTCAGGCTTCTCTTGGCAGGTGCTTGTCCATAGAGCCAAGCACTGCCTGCAGCCTGTGGAAGGGCAGATTCCTGCTGGAATTTGGCTCTTCTTCCTTCCTTCAGCACTTTAACTCCCACCCGGGGGCTGGAGCTGCTCGAGGCAGGAAGAGTTTGCCTGCCAGACACAGAGGAGGTGGTGCTAAGATAGAATGTGGACACAGGACAAGGCTTTCCTGCAGCACAGCCACATCTGTCCCTGCCAGGCCAGCAGGGTGGGTGTCCAGCACCTGCCTCCATCCAGAACACAGGGGTGTGGATGGATGGATGGATGGATGGATGGATGGATGGATGGATGGATGGATGGATGGATGGATGGATGGATGGATGGATGGGAGAGCTGGGGGTGCTCACCTGGAGAGGAGAAGGCTCCAGGGAGAGCTCAGAGCCCTTGCAGGGCCTGAAGGGGCTCCAGGAGAGCTGCAGAGGGACTGGGGACAAGGCCTGGAGGGACAGCACACAGGGAATGGACTCAGACTGACAGAGTAGGTGTAGATTTGATATTGGGAAGGAATTGCTCCCTGTGAGGGTGGGCAGGCCCTGGCCCAGGGTGCCCAGAGCAGCGGTGGCTGCCCCATCCTCAGGCAGTGACACGAGAGTCCCCGTCTCTGGTGCGGTGCTGCCAGGTGAGCTCCAGCTCCTTCCCCACATGCTGCAGTGTTGGAGCCGGAGAGGATCCCTCCAGGAAGGGCTCCAGCCCTGGCAGGGGGTGCCAGGGAGAGGCAGGGAGCCCTCAGCACACACTAGGGGAGCAGGGTTCCATCACTCCCAAAGCAGGGGAGTACCAGGGCAGGGCTGGAGCCTCTCCCTCACTGCCTGTGCTTGCAGGTCATGTATTTCAACACCAGTTTTCCTCTTTCCTCTAATTTTTAACCTCCAGCAATGTTTTCCTATTCTAATTTCTTGTAAGATTTCTGTCATCTGTGGCCCATTTCTCATTACGCAGAGTCACTGAGCTGGGCCCATCTCATTTCACTTTCTTTTTGCCACATGGTGCAAGGCAGAAACAGCTCTTGGGCACATCCCTGCATCCCTTTTTGTTCCCTTTTTCCATGCTGTGCATCCACTGCCTTTCCCTTCTGCTGTGTTACAGAGCATCTCTGCACCCACATTTTCCAAGCCAGCTTCCCCTTCACCCCAGGCACATAAATACACAAATTACCCCCCTCATAAATACACGTCCTGACACCCTTCCAGCCTCCCTGCCAGGGAGGCAGAATTATTCAGCAGAAGGAAGACAGATTCTGGAATATTTGCTGGCATTTCCAGTGCCCTGCTGGGGTTTAATTTGCTGTGTTACATTGGCTGTTATTTACTCACGCTCTGCTGAGCCCAGCGTGTGCCTCTCCTTGCTCGGCCGAGGGGAGCAGCTGGTGATGAGGGCTTTGGGTGGAGAAACGGCCTCGGGCATGGGTCAGGGTGCTGAGCACCCAGCCCAGACCCTGCTGGCACAGCCTGGAGCCTGGTGCAGCTCCCAGAGGCGTTTGGGGCATTTCTGCTGCCCTGGTGTCAAAGCAGAGGCAGCCTGGGGACAAGTGGAGCATCTTAATCAGTGCTGCAAATGCCCTGGGAGATTGTCTCGCATATAGGCAGTGACAGGACACAGGAAAGGCTTCCCACTGCCTGAGGGCAGGGTTAGGTGGGATGTGGGCAGGGAGTTCCTCTCTGTGGCTGCCCCTGGATCCCTGGAAATGTCCTAGGCCAGGTTGGACAGGGCTTGGAGCAGCCTGGGACAGTGGAAGGTGTCCCTGCCATGGCAGGGGTGGCACTGGGGGAGTTTTAAGGTCTCTCCCAACCCAAGGGATGCTCTGCACAGATGGGGGTTATTCCCCAGCCTGCAGCTCCCTGCAGTCACTGTCCCCTGGGAGCAGGGAGGAGGTGCCAGGCAGGTGAGGCTGGCATTCCTGGCAGAATTTTACTGGCATCACTTAGTGTGAGGCTGAGCTCAGCTGCCCATGGCTGCTGCACCCAGGGATTGCCATGCCTGGCCTCTCTGAGGGATGCACCCAGGACAGAAGTGGAGGAAAACTGGGATTTGAGGACAATTCCTGCACCTGTATCTGAAGGAACAACAGCAGCTGATGGATCTGCAACACTCTGAACAACCAACCATCCATCCATCCATCCATCCTGGCTTTTTCTTTTTTCTTTCTTTTTTCTTTTTTTTTTTTCTTTTTTTTAATCAGTTAAGTCTTATCTCCCTCTATATTTTATGTCCTATCAGCAGGATCACAGTACTTTTCTGTTTAGTTTAGTTCCTAAGGGAGAGTTGTGGATGGGCAGGATCTGAGGGCAGGGGTTTGACCTGCTGGCAAGCCCTGGTGTTTGAGATCTCTGCTGAGCACTGCCTGGGGGTCAGCTGCCCTCCCTCTCTCCTCCACATATTTAAAGGAGAGCCGGAAAAGATGACAGAGGTCATTCTGGATTTGTGGTTTGCAGCTCTAATGAGGGACAAAGACATGAGCACAGTTAACCAGGACATGGAGCCTGCTTCCAGCTCCATGAACACTCCCATCCCTGGAAATCCAGGCTCCTTTGGGTTTCCTGCCTGTGGTGTTCCACCCTTTTCCTGCCCCCTGAGCACCCCAGGGGCTGCAGCAGCAAGCCCAGGGCTGTCAATAATTGATCAGGGCTGGAGCCCCAGCACTGCTGAGCCAAACCTCCAGGGGCCGGGGAGTTTTTCCTGCCTGCTTCCACTGAGGATCAAATCCGCCCTATTGATCCCAGCCTGGATTTGTTACAGCAGTCTCTCTCAGAATGGGCCGAGGGCAGCGATTGCGTTCTACAGAGGCTGCTGTGGCACTCAGAACTCGTGCAGGTCCCCTCTGGAATTCTCCTCTCAGGGTTTATGAACACCACCACCGTGCAGGCAGGCTCCTCCTGCGAGAAGTTACATCAACCCCTGCATTTTGTTAATTAGTTTGAGGCTGCGGGTCCTCGCTCCTTTGCCTCTCATCACGGGGGAAAGAGAATTACACACAACAATAATGGGAAGCCTTTCACCCCATTTGCTGCGGAGATGAAAACATCTATTAGAATGTGCTGAACAACAAGTTAAAGCCTAATGGCTCCGGCGTGCCTCTGAACAATGCAGCTTCCTGAGCAGGAAGCCTGGCTGCTGAAACCCAACAAAGACATCGCGGGTCCCTGGGGAGGAGGGAGGCACTGACAGGAGGGAAGGAGACCTGCAGGCAGGGGCTGCTGGCTTCCCACGGGCTGGAATTCCATTGCAGGGTCACGTTTAGGTGGTGGCTGGGGGCCCAAAAGCGAGAGTGGAGGAGTTCTTCCAGGGGAGATGCAGGAACACCGCGGTGACAATGGGATGCACAGGGATGCAGGGCTTTAATCCAGCAGTGCCCAGCACAGGGAGGGATGGGAAGGGCTTGCTGAGCAAGGAGCTGCTGCCCCCTGAGATCTGGACAGATCCCTCCAGAGGGATGCAGAGAGTCCTGGGCAGGGCAGGACCAGGACTTTGCATCCCCTTGAACTTCTGGGGTTCTGCAGTCCACTGAGATCCCTCTCAGAGCCCATTTCTGCAGCCCTTGGGATCCCTCTGGAAACCCATTTCTGCAGCTCCCTGCTGCCCTTCGATTCCCACTTCTCCAGGCAGCTGAGAAGATGCCTCTGGATGGCAGCACAGCCATCAGCTTCGCCAGCTGCCCTGCTGGGAAGCTGCCAGTGTTTGCTGCTGGCAGCTGGCTGAGGGTGCCCCATCACCCAGGCCATTGATAAGGAGTCACACCGACCCCAGAAATGTTGCACAATGTTGTCCTTGGCTCTGCTGAGCAGCGTTTCTCCTCCCGGGCCTCTGGGGTTTCACATTTTGCAGGCTGCTTCGTCGCTTTGCAGAATCAAAGTGCCCCGAGCAAAGGAAAGCCAGGAACAATCAGTGACTGCTGGAGAGACCTGCGTGCCCACTGTGGGGGTGTTTGGCAGGGCTTTGGGGGGAGTTGAGGCCCAGCCAGGAGCATTGTGCTGAATGATTTATCCCTGACAGGCTGACAGAATGACGGGGAGCAGCCAGCCGGACGTGGCCCGGAGCAGGCTCTGCAGGAGCCCCTTTCTCAGCATCAAGGTAAACACCCCCTGCCTCCCCCAGCACCCCCTGGGCTTCCTGGGCTGGGGAGCAGCAGCTCAGCCTCCTGCAGAAAGCACTGGCAGGATTTATGGGCACCAGGTGGGGTTGGGAAATGCCCCCTGTGCTTCCCAGGGCACAGGTGCCTCTGGTGTGGAGTTGTCTCCATTCCAGAGCCAGTGGTGGGGCAGTGATGTTTCTGTGCAGGTTTAACTCCCAGCTCCTCCAGAGAATCATGGGATGGGATGGGATGGGATGGGATGGGATGGGATGGGATGGGATGGGATGGGATGGGATGGGATGGGATGGGATGGGATGGGATGGGTTGGAGGGACCTTAAAGCCCATCCAGTACCACCCCTGCCATGGGACACTTTCCACCATCCCAGGGACACCTTCCACCATCCCAGGCTGCTCCAAGCCCTCTCCAGCCTGGCCTTGGACTCTTCCAGGGGCAGCCACAGCTGCTCTGGGCACCCTGTGCAGGGAACAATTCCTTCCCAAGAGCCCATCTAGCCCTGGCTTTGTCAGTGTGAAGCCTTTCTTCTAAGTCTTGGGTCCTCCTGGATTTGGTGCAAGCCCAGGCTCACCATGTGGGGGTTTGAGGAGCTCTGCAGAGCCACCTGGAATGTTTCCCTGTGTCTTGCAACATCTGCAACGTTCCCTTCTGGCTCGATAATTCCCTGTTATCAGTAGTGGCAGCCCTATCACCAGTGCATTACAACATTCAGGGTAGTTGGAAGCCAATTACCTGGCTCATTAGGGAGTCTCACCAGGCCAGAGAGCACAACATGACAGTTGGTCTTAAAGGCTCAAGACTTCTCTGTCCCTTTTGTGGGCAATATTTGGGGTTTTGAGGGTTTTTCTACAAATGCTGGCGCATTTACTCACCCTCCTTGTGTGGCAGGAGCAAAGTGAGTCACTGAGGCAGAGGCCAGCAGGGCCTGCACAGAGGCTGGAGACACAGAGCCAAGGCCTGAGGCTCTTGCCCAGTCCTCTTTCAGCCCATTCAGCTGCTTTTTATCTGGTGGGCTTTGCTTGGTTCTTCTTTACTCCCCAGCAAGGTTATCTCTAGAAATATGGCCCTGCTGATTTTCCCATGAGGAGATATTTCCAAGGGTTCAAAGACTGAACCACTGAGGGGCAAAGCCAGCAGAATCAAGCTGTATTTTGCTGTATCTGTGAAGGTAGAGCCTAAAATCCCAGACTGGATTGGGTTGGGGGGGGACCTTAAAGACCCTCTTGTTGCAAGCCCTGCCACGGGCAGATGTGGAGGAAGCTCTTGTCACCAAGAACACAATTATCCTCAGCACAGGCTGTTTTCCCCTTTTCTCCTGCGTTTGTTTTTTTTCAAGAAGTTAGCCACCCTGTCCGGTTTCTAAATGAAACCAGTTTCTTTCCGGTTTTCTCCCTCAGAGAACAGAACTTGCAGCCCAGGGCTGGAATGGCTCTTGCAGAGACTCAGAACCATTGCACAATGTGGTTGGATGTGTTTGAAGTGGCTGGAGGACCAAAAATCACAGCACTGCAGTTTTTATGGGTATTTATATCTCCAGAGAGCGTGTCACAAAAACCATGGACCACGTGTCCAAATGCAACTGAGGGACAAAACTAAAACCTGCCCTGCTTGGCTTCAAGGAGCATTGTGATTTAGATGGGATAATTGGGAAGGAACTGTTCCCTGGGAGGCTGGGGAGGCCCCTGGATGCCTGGCAGTGCCCAAGGCCAGGCTGGATGGGACTGGCAGCCACCTGGCACAGTGGGAGGTGTCCCTGCCATGGCATGGCTGGCACTAGATGGGCTTTAAGCCCCCTCCCAGCCAAACTGGTCCCAGCTGTTTCCTCCCAGAGCCATTTGCCATGAGCTCAGCCCAGTGTGCCTCTGCCACGTGCTGAGGCACAAACCCTCTCTGAAAAAAGCCCCAGAACCTCCCAGGCACGAGGAGGGAGCGTGGTGGGGACGTGCTGCTGTCAGCTGGGAGCCCTCAGGGGCAGAGTTGGCTGCCAAGCTGCTCCATCCACCCTGCAAACACAGGCAGCCCTTGGAAAAGGGCTTTTTCCACTCCACCAGGAGAGGAATTACTGGTGTTGAATTCCCAGGTCTGTGATTTACTGGCTGCCTAGGATGGAGGGTGTTTCCCTGTTCCCCTGCACTTGTGGGGTGGGAACAGCAATGCCTTGCCAGGGTTTGGGTTCTCTGAGCTGTTGAATTCCATGGATGTAAGGGAAGGCTTTACAAGCACAGCTCAGCCCTGGGGCTGCTCCTGGTGTGTCCGTGGTCTGTCCTGCTGCCAGGGAAAAGGCCTTGGGAAAAGCCTGGTGTCTGCCAGTCCAGGTCACCTGCTGGGCAGCACATCAGTCCCAGCAGTCCAGCAGATCCAAAGGCCAGGAAAAGCCTGCTCTTTCTTTTCCTGACAGAAAATTGATGGCTGAGAGCAAAGAGCCCCTGGAGACAGGACTGGGGTCTTTGCCCCAGCCACTGCAGGCCCTCTGCAGGGATATTTCTCCTAAAATACCAGATTCCCAAAGCATTTTGAGCTGCAGAGGATGTGGGGCAGCGCTGGGCAGCTGCTGTAAACCCCTGCAGTTCCAGGATCTGGATACTCACTCAGGGGGCTGTGTGCTGTGGATGCCTGCAATGAGCAGATCTGGTTTCAGCCTGTCCCTCTGAAGTGATGTGCTCAGGAAGCAGAGCCTGGACACAGGCAGTGGCTGGGAGGAATGCAGGAGGTTCAGCAAGGCTGACTCTGGGGACGCCTTCCTTTGGCTGGGTGACACTTTCCCAGTCCAGACACGTTGCAGCCGTCAGTGGTGACACGAGCCTGGAAGGGGAGAGGTCCTGGATGCTGTCCTGGTGTGCAGTGACCTCAGCCCAGCCCTGCCATTCCCAGGGGTTTGACCTTCCCCCTTTCTGTGCTGGGGATGCTGCCTTGGCTGACAGAGCAGCCCAGTTTGGCAGTGACCTCACTTGAGGCCTGGATCAGAATGAGGTACAGCAGAAATCCAGGCCGGGCTCAGCAGTTTCTCTCTGGTGGGAGCTGCTGCAAAACACACGGAGCAGGAGCAGTGCCCGAGGGTTTGGGCACAGCCCAGGGTGAGGGCAGCAGCTCTGGAAGGAGCCAGGGCATCCAGCCTGTCCCACAGGGAGATGGGTGGGCTGTGTCCCGAGGGTGTGTGACTGTTTGGGCTGGATATCTGAGCTCCTCTGGGGGCTGGAGGGGTGCCTGGCAGAGCCACAAGGCAGCAGGAGGGAGGTGGCTCAGATGGAGGAGGGAGGATGGAGATGAGGGCAGATTATTTGACTTTGACCAGGTTTGCTTCTGGAAGTGGAAGAGAACCATCACATTTTCCAAAGGAGATGTGTTTTACATCTAGGGATTTGTGAGAAGGAAAGGAAAGCAGCCTGAATTCTTGTCCCTGACCTGCTGGCTTGCTCTAGAGGAGTTGTTTGTTGGTGTGTTTGGAAGGGCTCATTGCTGTCCCAGAAGAGCTCCCAGCACTGGGGATGGCTGTCTGCCTCGGGCTGAATGGGGACAGGAGTGTTGTGCAACCTCCCTTCTGCTGCTGCATCCGAGGGACAGGGCCAACACAAACAGGGATCATCCCAGCTGAAGCCATGTGTTTGTCCAAAGCCACTTCTCAGCTAAGAAATTACAGCCTCCTCGCAGATACTGACCCTGCTGTGACTTTTGGCAGGGGCCAGTTCCACGGTTCTGACCTAATCTCAGGAGATTTCACTGCTGGCAGAGCAGGGGTGATATTTCCAGGGCTCGTGGTCAGAGGTTGAAGTTGGATAATGGTGCCTCTCTGAGGGGGATGCAGTTGGTTGTGCTGCAGCTCTGGGTGACCCTGCAGCTCCCGGTGACCCTATTGGGGGTTCCATTTCTCTGTTGGCAGTTCTTTGTGTTCTGCCACGGGCTGCTGCAGCTCTCCCAGCTCCTGGTCTCGGGCTACCTGAAGAGCTCCATCTCCACCATCGAGCGACGCTACGGCCTCTCCAGCCAGACCTCGGGGCTGCTGGCCTCCTTCAACGAGGTGAGCGGCGCCCCAGCCGCGTCCCCGTGCCCCTGAGCGCTGTCCCCGTGCTGCCCTGCCCGGGGACACAGCGCTGCTCTGTCCCTGCAGGTTGGGAACACGCTGCTGATCGTCTTTGTCAGCTACCTGGGCAGCCGCGTGCACCGGCCGCGCCTCATCGGCTGCGGGGCCCTGCTGGTGTCCCTGGCCGGCTTCCTCATGGCCCTGCCACACTTCCTCACGGGGCCCTACCAGTACGACCACTCCGTGGCCAGTGAGTGCTCAGAAACCTGCTCAGGAACCCGCCCAGAAACCTGCCCTGGGCCACCAGGAGCAAATAACAGAGTGATGGGATGGTCCGCATGGAAACGACCATAAAGATCGTCCCGTTCCACCCCTGCCATGGCAGGGACACCTTCCACCATCCCAGGGTGGCCTTGGACACTGCCAGGGATCCAGGGGCAGCCACAGCTTCTCTGAGCAGCCACTCTCACAGGGAGCAATTCCTTCCCAACATCCCACCTATCCCTGCCCCCTGGCAGTGGGAAGCTGTTGTGAAATGGCCTTCCCTCCAGGCACTGGGAGCTGCAAGCTGTTGCCTTCTCCTCAGGACATTTTATTTTTCTGAGAATTAAATCATCTCAGCCCTGAGAGGCAACAGCTACTGGTGGAAAGCAGAGCCAGGGGGATGTGGGAACCACAGGAAAGGGCAGGAAAACAATCAAAATGCAGGCTGTGCCTCTGATTCCCCTTGTTTGCTGCACATCCAGCCTCTCCTGCCTTCCCTGGTCTAGCTGGGCTGTCTTTGAGGTTTTAAACCCCACTGGAATATCAGCCTCCCTTGAGATACATGCAGGTCTAAATCACTCTATGTAGTGAACAGGACAGGGTGGGGTTGGGATTTTCTCCCTAAAGGAAAATGAAGGGATGGGAACAGAAAGAAAGGAGAAAACAAGCTACTTGCTACCTCCCCAATCCCTGCCATGAAGCTCCAGCAAGCCTTCTAGAAACCTCCACTGAACAGCTTTTGTTTGGCTCACCAGAGGGAGAGCAGCTGGTTCAGGCAACTGCAGACACCAAAGGAAGGCGGAATAGGTGAACCATTGCTGGCTACAAGCAGGGGCCAGCTGCAAACCCCAACTTGGAAACGCTGAGTTGGTGTTTCAGCAGTGCTGTCCGAGCACTTGGAGTTCTCCAGGATCTGGGGCATAACCATGGAAGTCCTGCTGTGAGCCCCAGCACCCCCTTGCCCGGGGTTCTGAGGAAGATGAGGGTGCTAGAATCAGCCCTTTCACCTAGGCAGCTCTTCTCAGGAAAACAAGCTCTCATTTCCTGGGTAGCTGCTCACAAAATCTGCAGGTTTGCTCATTTACCTGTATTGGGCGGTCTGTCAAAGGTCCTGGGAGTGACCCTTGATGGAGGAAAAGCCTTGAAGGCTTTCCAGGCTCATGACCCCGTCCGTCTCTGTGAACACCAGTGCAGTGATCTTTGCACTTCTTGGTGTTTTCTTTCACCTGCCATCTAAGACAAGGATAAGGATAAGGACTGAGATAAGGACGTGGAACTGCTGGAGCAGATCCAGAGCTGGGGGTGTTCTCCTGGAGAAGGCTCCAGGAGAGCTCAGATCCTTCCAGTGCCTAAATGAAGAAGTCCTCCCTGCAGACCGAGCTCCTCAGGGCTGTCCCCTTGTCACCTCAGGCACCTTCAGCAACATCACGGACCTGTGCCAGCCCGGGGCCCCGGGGGCTGGGGCCAACCTGAGCGATGCCAGCTGCCCTCCCCACGGCTCCAGGGAGAACCAGGAGGTGCTGCTGGTGATGTTCGTGGCCCAGGCCCTGCTGGGCGTCGGCGGCGTGCCCATCCAGCCCTTCGGCATCTCCTACATCGACGACTTCGCCAGCCAGAGGAACTCCCCCCTCTACCTGGGTGAGGCTGCTCCTGGGCTGGAGCTGGCAGCATGGCCAGGCTGGGATAATTGGCATTAATGAGAGCAGGGCTCATTACAGCCCTTCTGCTCTGCCCACGGCCAGGAAGGTTCCTGCAGAAAGGGTTTGTGTGCTTCAGGCTTGGGCAGGCAGCAGGAGAGCTGGGAAACAGCCCTTGGGGCAGAAGCTGGGGGTCTTTGGCCTGAGAGTGACAAAAACTGGAGGCAATTACCATAAACTCCTACAAAGAGACTTCAGGAAGGCCTAGAGGGACAGTCTGATCTCTGTGTTCACAAGTGGCACCTGTGGGTTTAAGGGGCTGTTTAGCTGTCAGCAAAGCCGAACAAACCAAAGAAAGCAAAAGAAAACCAAACCAAACAAACCAAAGAAAGCAGTTTCAGGCACCTGGGAGATGGGAGGGTACCCTTCAGCAGAGGGGCTGCTGGAGAACAGCTTGGTACAGGCCCACAGGGGTGTCTCAGGGTGGGGGGATGGACAAGGTGGTCCTTGCAGCTCCTTCCAGTCCTTTCCCAGCTGCTACCTGTCACAGCCTCCAACTGAAAGGAGCAGCAAAGTAGATCAAAACCAGGTCATTACTGCTGAAAAAAGGAAGCACAGCATCGAGTTTTGTTCTGGTAGATGATCCAAACCTCTCACACGTAAGGTAGGAGATGAATCTTACATGTGTGGATTTCTTTTATCAGCAATTCACAGAGAAGAGTTCACTGATAACTTTTATCTCCTTCACCTTGTAAAACTTGATGTTCCCTGGATTACTGATGCCAAGGGACACCTCTTGTTCCTGGGAGTACTGCAGTCCTTCGAGGAGGCTGAGTGTCAGGAAAGGTCTGAGCCAAAGGGAATTCCACGTGGGAAAGGAAAGTGGGGAGCATGAGGCTGTTGCTCTTGGAGATAAGAAAGCTGCCAGGGAAATGGGCTGTGCTGGAGGCAGGTGCAGCAGAGGCTGGGCCCAGCCTGAGGCTCCTGTGTCCCCCAGGTCCCTTGCCCAGGCTGAGCCCTCCCTGCTCTCGTGCCCCACAGGAATCCTGTTCTCCCTGACGGTCGTGGGGCCAGGAGTGGCCTTCATGCTGGGCTCTGCCATGCTGAGGTTCTACGTGGACATCGACAAAGTCAGCTCAGGTGAGGCACCACAGGTCCTGGCACAGCTTTGGGAGAAGAGGGGGTTCCAGCCCCCTGGGGGTTCTCTGTGCCAGTGGGGCAGAGTGGGCATCCAGCACATCCCTGTGCCAGCTGTCTCCATCCAAAGGAGCTCTTTGGACACCCTGGGGGCAGCAGTGAAATGGGAAAGAGGCCATGGGATGTGATTTAGCGGTGGGATGATCAGGGCAAACGCTGCTCAGGCCCCAGGGCTGACGGTCCCCGGGTTGGGAGCCACCCCCTTGGGGCTGGTTGGTGCTGGGGGTGGCTGGGGCCAGCCTTTGGTGCACTGGGGTCCCTGCCTTGTCCCAGCACTGGTCTGATGCCCCTCTCCTCGCCTCTTGCAGCTGAGGTGCAGCTCACCAACAAGGACCCACGCTGGGTGGGGGCCTGGTGGCTCGGGTTCCTGGTGGCTGCCAGCCTGGTGGCCCTGTGTGCCCTGCCGTACTTCTTCTTTCCACGGGACATGCCAAAAGAGGTAGGAGAGCTTCTGCACACACACACACCTCAGTGGGGCCGAAATGCCACGGGAACCAGAACCACTGGCAGTTCTGTGCCTTGGGGAGGGGAGGATGCAGTCCCAGATTCTCTTGTTTACCAGAGGCACCAGCTCTGTCCATCCTGGCAGCTTTTGTCTGGGAGAAATCACTAACTTTGGAGGTGAACTTGAAATTCCATCAGTGGGCTCCTGGCAGACAAGGACAGCTCTTCTCCAGCAGAGCTGGGAAGCAGGGCAGGGAGTGTCTGAGCAGTGCAGAGCTGCTCCCCAGGGGTGTCTGAGCCTGTCACAGCTCGGGAGCTCCCTGAGTGTCCCAGCTGCGCGTGGCAGCGCCTTGGGAGCAGCAGAGCAGAACGAGCTGTGCTGGCAGAGGAGGTTTTCCTGCAGGCTGGGATGCTGCTGGAGCTGCTGGGACACGCTCAGGAGGTGAAGCTGTGCTCCTCTTGGCCGTGCTGGAGGTGGTGTCAGCGCCCTCCATGTGTGCTGCACCTCGAGGCAGCGTCGAAAGCTCCCTGTCTGAACAAGTCTGTGCAGAGCAATCCTTCATTTCTCCTGACACTGCCTGGATCTCCACAGGAATCAGTGCGGACTGGGGGTTCCCTGACCTGTTCTGCCAGCTCAGCTTGGGGGTGCAGTGATTTACTGCTGCTGACCTGGGCTGTGAGGTGATGGGGTGCCCTGTGCATGGCAGGAGAGGGGTGACCCCAAATGCAGAGTGCCTGATTGCTCCTCCTGCAGCCTGGGCTGCCCTCAAGCCTGAGGGAAGGTCTGGGCTAGCAGGCTCGAGGCTCATCTTAGGGAAAAGTTCTTCATTAGGGCTGATGGGAATATTAATTTCATAAACGCCTCTCGAGAGAAGATAATGCACTTCCAGCTAAAACAGCTGCACTTCCTGGCAAGTGCTGCACTCTGAGCCGCTTGGAAGGGTTTAAGGGGGAGCAGGCTATTGATTTTAAAAGGAGCAGGAAGATCTCACCCTGCTCTGCTGCCTGGGATCTGTAGGGAGCACTCCCACATGGCCCAGCACCCACGTGTCCCTCTGCAGCATGTGAATTTCTTGAATTCTTGGATTCCTCCCCATTTTTGCATCTCCCTCAGAAAGCTCTTGGAATCTGCTGATGGTTAAAAATAATAATAGGAAAATACAGTAAATAACCAAATTCTGCCCTCCTTGCAGAAGGGGAGGCACTGGGGCCAGCCACACCTGTCCCATGGGGGTATCAGCGCCAGCAAGGGGTTCTGCCTAAAAAAATTCAAATAAAAACCTCCGCAGAGAGTTTACCACGTGCTGTTCTGGGTAACACCTGTGAGCTGCAGGAGCTCACATTCCAAGATGTGCTGGAAATGGATGTTTTCCTGTGTGTGTGTGCTGTCCTGCCCACAGCACACCCCTTCAGGCACAGCCTGGAAAAGCACAGCTCTGCAGCTGAGGTGGGGTCCCGCTTGTGCCCAGTCTCCTCAGTGGGCATCACTGTGCAGCAAACGCTGGGTATCAGCCACCCCTCTGTGCCTCTGGAGACTGAGCTGCCTCCTCCCACCAGCCAAGACACATCTGCGTGTTTCATTCCACTGCTGCAGCCTCACCTTTTCCTGATGAATTCTTTCTTTGAAGTCCCTGGAATGGCTCGTGTTAACATTAATGACCATGTGGGGCTGCTCGTTTGATCTTTTTCTCCTAAATTAGTCGCTCCAAACCCAGAACATTTTTATTTCTCTGCTTTGCTGCTTGTCAGTGGGTTTCTAGCACCAAAGTATCCTGAATAATCCTCCTGAGGGCTGATCATGGCAAAGCCATGAGGCTGTCATGAGATCAGGAAGGGGATGAGAGGATGAGGCTCTTATACTGGACCAAGTGTTTTCAGTCAAGAACAGCTTTTTCCCCCAGTAATTCCAGTTTGATCCTGCCTCCATGGGCCCAAACCATTCCTTGGGGTTGTGTCCTGTTCCTGTGAGGAGCTCCCAGCACTCTCCAGTTGCTGTGTGGCCATAGTTTAGCTCATGCTTTGCCAATCTGCTGGTGTTGCTGCATCCCAAGGCAGGCAGCAGTGCTGTCGCAGTATTCCAATATTCCTGCCACACAGGCTCTGCCTGTCCTGCAGCTCTGAGGGTGACACAGCAAGGGACTGAAAGGGGCAAAGCTGCTCTCAGAGACAAAACAGGCACTTCCAGGGATCCAGGGAGAGCCACAGCACAGGGCACGGTCTGAGGAACAAAGAGGGCCAAGTGGCAGGACAGGCTACAGGAATCCTGCTCTCTACAGCTGGACTTTCCCCAGGGAGCTTTAAAGGCAGGCACAAACAGCAGCTGAAAATAAACCTCCCTTGTGGTGGGAGCAAGGTGCCCCTCAGCTGGTTATTTTAACACTCCTGGAAATAGGGTCCCTGGAGGGACCCACACCTGCTGCAAGAGGCATAATGAGGTGTTTGTAGGGAGCCTGACCTTGTCAAAAGGAAAATAACTCTTTCCCAAGCCGTGAGGCTTTGCACTTTGTTTGTCTAATATGAAAATAACTTCTGTGACCTTACTTTTCAGTGAGCTGGGAGTGCCAGGTTCTCTTCACAGCCAGAGGGAAACTCTGCAGAAACCTCAAATTAAACAAAGAGAACCTCTCTGTCACAGAGCAGGTCATTTATCCCTGTTTCCAGGGGTGTATTTGGATCTAGCCAGCCTGCTGGCACCTCTGGCTGCCCTTCTCACAGGTGCAGTAGCAGGTGGGGAGAGCAGGAGCTGCCAGGGAGAGCTGCTTTCATTTTCCTCTCCTGCAGAGCCCTGCTCAGCCACGCCCGGATTTATTCCTGTCTGTGCAGGGAGATGGGGATTTCCCCAGGCCAAGGTCAGGCTGGGGATGCTCTTCCTGATGCAGAGTGTGAGGCAGCTTCATTCTCCTTCCCCAAAAAGCCTGTCTGCCTCCTCCAGCCCCCTGAGGGTGGCAGTGATGCCAGTGGACTCATGGAATCACAGTGGGGTTGGATTACAGGGACCCTAAAGCCACCCCTGCCATGGGCAGGGACACCTCCCACTGTCCCAGGGTGCCCCAAGCCCCGGTGTCCAACCTGGACACATCAGGGGTCCAGAGGCAGATAAAAATGCAGATAAAATCTGATTGCAAAACTGTGAGATGCAGCGAGTGGCAGCAAGGAGCTGAGTCCTTTAAGGATTCATCCAGGGGAATCCAAGTGTGGGGGCATTTTGCAAGCTGAGTTTGTTTCTCCTTGGCAAGATGCTGGGGCAGGGCTGAGCAGCCAGCTCGTGTTACTGCACCTTCCAGCTCCAGCCTGACAGATTTCTGCTGTGAGAATGCCAAAATCCCCCGTGGCAGAGGCACAGCGTCCTCCTCAGGGCTTGGGCATCTCCGATGGTGCAGCAGCACCTTTCCAGCGTCATCCACAGCAAGCAGGCTGGATTCCTGCTTTTCCCTCTGTCCCTGCTTTCCTTCAGCCCACAGGAATGTATTTCCTGATCCTTTCAGACAGCCAAACACCAAGGCAGGGCCAAGGCAGCACAGGGAGAGGAGCTTCCCCCCCCTCTGTGAGGGCTTTGCTCCATGTGCACACAGCTGAGCCAGGGAAACATGGCCTGCAAGGGTCACACACAGGGACATCCCAGGCTGGGGGAGCTGGGGGGAGCTGGGGTTTTGTCTGGACGTGCAGGCTGTTGACTCTCAGAAGTACAAACAGCTGGAAGCTGAGGAAGCCACGGGCAGGAGCAGCTTGAATGTATTTTTGGAAAACGCTGCAGTTTCAGAGCAGAGAAGAGCCCCTGTAAGGCAGTTGGAAAGTGAAAGGGGTTTTATCTTTGCATTTGAAAAATGTATGAAAGCCTGAGCTCCAGCAATTCAAAACAGGAAAGGAGTTCGTTGCCTCTGCCCTCAAAAAGGGCAGGTGGCAGCCACAGCACAGACACTGTGACCTCGCTGCTGTTTAATGAGCACTCTCATCTCAGAGCAGAGGAGGGGTTTCAGCCCAAGAGCTGCTGTTCCCTCATGTCCATTACAGCTCTTTAATTGCTGCTGGATGAACTCATTTGCCCAGCTCGGGTCAGGGCTGCTGAGCTGATGGGGTGGCAGAGCTGCAAACACTCTGTGCCTTGCCCTGCAAAAGCACGCTGCCCTGAGCCCTGCCAGGCACAGCAGCACATCTGCAGGCAGTGCCAGCGGCTCCAGTGGCATCCCAGCCTGCTCCTGGGGCTCCCCTGCAGCTCCTGCAGGGGATCAGAACACATCCCAGCAATGCTCCTTGGCCTTCCTGTGCCCTGGGGTGTGGCACGCCCCGAGGGAGGCTGCCATGCACCTTCCCTCTCCGAGCCCTCCAGGGCTGGGGACCCCACGCTGCCCTGGGCAGCCTCTTGCCTTAGGAGGTCACCAACATCCTGCCTGCATCCCAGACCCCCTCCCGGGCTGGATACATTTCCCTCCTACAATTGCTGCCTCTTTCCTGCCCAGCAGCTTGTGAGGGAGCACAGAGACTGGGCTCACCCTCCATCCCAAGCTGTGCTGGTGGGAAGCCAGCTGTGTCCCTTGTGCTCTCACACAGGGCTAGAACAAGCTCTGGGCCACAAAACCATCCCCCTAAGGGTATCCAGCAAAGGTTGGCACCTCCTGAGTGAGTTTGGCACCTCCTTTCCCTGCAAAGGCTGGCCCTCCTGAGTCTGTGCGAGCTGAGCACACGGCGTGCTGTGCCTGGGGAGTGGCACAGCTTGATATTGGTGGAGTGTGCTCCACCACTGTCAGAAAGGTGGGAAAGCTCCTCTGCAGCACGGGAGTGTGTCTGGATGCTGTCAGCCCCACTGGAAACCTGGGGGTGTGGGCAGGGAGCACAGCTGGACACGACAGGGACGGCCATCCTGGGCTGCTGTGTGTCAGGGTCTGGGAGAGAAAGGCCAGGGCAGGGGAAGCTGGGGCATGATGCATGCAGTGACAGCCTCTGTCTGGTGTGTCCCCAGGTGGTGAGAGGGAAGGACAGAGGCAGCAAGAAGAGGGAGGACGTGCTGAGCCAGCTCAGGCCGAGGTCCCAGCACACGGAGAGCCTCTCCCTGATGGAGTTCATCAGACGTAAGTGAGCCAGCGCCCCTGCCCAGACAGCAGCTCCCACGGCCAGGCTGGGCCATGCCAGGGCTGCAGTGCTGCCAGGGAGCAGGCATGCTCCCCCTGGGCTCAGCACAGCTCCTGGATCAGCCCTTGAGATGCACCTTAGGCTCGGGGCTGGGTCTGAGCCCTCTGCTCCCTGCTCACAGCACCCTGCTGCACCTCCTGCCAACCAAAGCTCCTGGCCTTGGTCACTCTGAGTGTCACATTCCTTCCCTGGCAGTGCCCCAGGCCAGGCTGGACAGGGCTTGGAGCAGCCTGGCACAGTGGAAGGTGTCCCTGCCATGGCAGAGGGTGGAATGGGATGGGCTTTAAGGTTCCTTCCAACCCAAATCCTTCTGTGACTCTGTGATCCATGGCTCATGTGGGCAGTGGGAATCAGAGGCCAAAGTCTCACCAGAGCCCAAATGCAGGCAGGAAGGAGGGGTGCTAGCTGTGGGGCTGGAGCAGAGCCATGGGAAGGGACAGACCCCTTCAGTCACAGGCGTTTGGGGGCTGCTCTTGCTCAGCCCTCAGGCCATGGAACCAGGAATCGGTCCCACAGCAGCACTGGCAACTTCTCCTCCCCAGAAAGCCTCATCAGACTCCCTCCTGCAAGGCTGGAGATGCTGTCCAAGGCAGGCTGACCTCCTGTCCCACTGAGAGTGGCCAGCCCTGCCTGGGGCCAGGGTCTGGGCAGTTAAAACCCAGAGGGAGATGAATCCAGTGCAATTAAATTGTTTGGAAATGAGTGGGCTCTTTATGCTGAAGGGGATCAGCTGGGCTTCAGTCTGTGGAGGCATCTGCTAATGCTTGGGATGTTTGGGTTTTTTAAAACCTCTGCACTTTGGCAGCTACTTAAGAAAAGTGACCCTCTGAAGTCTCTCCGTGTCAGCTTCCTCCATATTTCCCAGCTATTATCCCGTCAATTTCTTGCACATTCTCCGTGTTCTGAAGGGCAGTGCAGGGCAGGCACAGCCAGGCAGGCGTGGGCAGCTTTCCTCCCGCTGGTGGCAGCGTTTGCTGTCAGCCTAACGCTCAATTAGAGGAGGCACTCGGGGGCTCCTTCCCCCCCCGACCTTGTGGCACTGTCATTTGGAAACCTGTGTGCTGGGAGAGGCTGCGTGGGAACAGATTGATGGTGCTCAGATGGGATTTTCACACCAGCCCTCTGCTCTGTGCCTCCCAAACACGAATCAAAATGAGCTCCCTGCTCCCGGCTGCAGCTTTGGTGCGGGGCTGGAATCAGCGTTGCTGTGTCAGGGCTGTGCTAATAAATCCATTATTTCTCAGGATTTATCCCCCAAAGCCCAGTTCTGAAATAAATGAAGCATGTGGTTTATGTCAGAGAGCAGCCTGGCTGCAATCTCTAATACAAAACTCTTTTGGAGCCAGGAAGGGGTGGCAGGTAGTGTGTGATGGTTACCTGGGACAATTTGGGTGAAGCCCAAAGACTTCAGGACTGGCTCATCTGCAAGTCACTGGAAAGAGAATTTCCTTCCCAATTCACCACTCTCCTGCTGGCTTTGTTTCCTCTCTCTGTTTCTCTTTTTACTATTATTTTCAGCATGATAATTTAGGAGAGCAGCATTTGGAGATGAGATTCTCCAGCCTGAATCTCCTGGCAGTGCCCCAGGCCAGGCTGGACGGGGCTGGGAGCACCCTGGGGCAGTGGAAGGTGTCCCTGCCATGGCAGGGGTGGCACTGGGGGGGCTGTAAGGTCCCTCCCAACCCAAACCATTCCATGACTGTGGAGGAGGAAACCCTTTTGCCCTGTGTTCTGTTGTTTTGGGCATACCCAGAGAGCAAAATCACTCCTGCAAGCAGAGCAAGGGTGGGCTGGAGCCTGTTCATCCCTCCTGGGAGCCCCTGAGCCTCCCTGGGCAGGCTGTGAGGGGCAGGTGCAGAGCGCTGGAGGCTCTGTCTGGGCAGGGAGGGCTTTGCCAGCCCAGCAGCAGCACCAGGATGGGGCTGTGTGCAGGGTAAGGGTCAGGCCAGGCTCTGGGGACACTCAGCCCAGCATGGAGCTCTGTCTGGACTGAGAGCTGGGCACTGATCTTGGCTCTGGCACAGACACTCTGTGTGACACCAGCTTGCACCCTGCTCCTCACACTCACTAACTCCTCCCAAATTCCTCCTGCTGCAGGCATCAGGTCTTCCTGCAGTAATGGGAAAAGTAGGATTTAGCTTGCCTGAAGTCATTTCCATTGCTAATTTCCAGGCTTCTGTTGGAAACACCTGGGAGGATGTGCAGACTCTGCTGCACATACTGGGAATTAGCCCATTAAAGGTGATCTTCAAAGCAATTGGAGCGCTGCACTCGTGACTCGTTTGTTTCTCTTATGGTCCCCAAAGGCAGTTTCAAGGATGTTTTTTGTTTATTATTTTAAAGTTTCCACTGCTTTTCCTTTCTGCCCAGCTGCTTCTCTGGAGCTGCAAGGAGGATCCAATTAGGGGTTGCAGAGGATGGAAATCTTGCTGCTCCCACCATGAAGTGGGGACATGCTCAGCTTTTCACCTCTGATTTGGGGTGTGCGGTTTGATTTAAAAGACCAGAGACCTCCAGGAAAAAGGACTTTTTGGTGGAGGATCCCCACAAAAGGCTGGATTGGCTCTCAGGAGATTTTTCAGCCAGCAAGCTGAGGTTTCCTATCTGCAACATGGCAGAGAAATTCGGGGAATACTCTTCAAAAATCAGGACCTGTAGTGGTTCTTGAGAGCAAAATCATCTCCCCCTGTGGGTCGACAGTGGTGTAATGCAGCTCCTTCCCTCTCTGCTGACTGCCAGCCTGCAGAGGGTCAGCATTCCAGGGTCCTTGTCCGTGCTGTGTATGCCTGGGCCCCTCCAAGGACCTGCTTTTGCAGCTCCCTACCATTTTTGGCTGCTTGCGTGACCTGAGGGCCAAGTGCTGAGCTGGAAGGGCCGTGGTGCCATGAAGGGGAGTTGGGGACGTGGGGGACCCCACTGCACCCTCAGAGAGGCCTTTTGCTCTTCACAGAAGATTTCGGACAGCCAAAATCCGTCCCCACCTGGGGCCAGCTCCCAGACAAGCCCCCGGGGAGATGTCCCCAGCACCGCTGTGCTGGAGCAGATAGAAAGATTGTCCCTCTTGTTTGTCAGCTGCTGAGAATTAACACCATTAATTGATGGCAGTCCTCTGCATTAATCCTCGCTGTTAATTCCTTATCTCTGCTCCAGCATATTGGCTGCCCTGGCCCTCATCTGGGAGACTCACCAGCAGTTTGTTTGGAAGTTGCCCTTTGCTGCCAGCCCGAGCAGGGGGAGGCACTGGGGGAGCAGCAGCAGGAGCAGAAGGTGGCTCCAGGGTGCGCAGGAAGGGGACATCACTCCAGCAGGGACAGTGGCAGCTCCCAGCTGGCAGCACGGGGCACCCCATGTGCTGAGCAGGCTGCACACCTCTCCTCAAGGGTTCAGGGCAGTTTGCTGGAGTGTTCCTTGGCTGCAATATAAAAAATTGCACTTTTCTCTGTTTCATTTTTTCATTGAAACTGAAAGGACACTGAAATTGCAACCACAGCAAACAAATAAATTAACTTGTAATGACTTCCCATCTACTTTTGTGTTTGTTTTAGCAGCAGCTCTGCCAGAAGGCTGCAGGGAAAGGGGTGGAACGAGATGAGCTTTGCAGTGCCTTCCAACCCCAACTCTTCTGTGGCTCCCTGATCAGAATTTTGCTCCCTTGTCCTTTCAGGTTTCCCCGTGGTGCTGCTGAGGAACCTGAGGCACCCCGTGTACCTGCTGGTGGTGCTGGCTCAGGTCAACATCTCTGCCATGGTGGCTGGCTTAGCAACCTTCATGGGCAAGTTCCTGGAGAGGCAGTTCTCTCTCACAGCCTCCCTGGCCAACATGATCATTGGTAAGTGCTGCTGAGCTTTTGACTCCTTAAAAAGCCATCTAGAAATTGGGAAGGGTTCCTCTAGAGTAAAGCCTCCCTCTCAGAGAGTTCACAGATCCTGCCAGAGAAGTGTTTAAAACACATTATTGAGCAGACAGCACCTCAGGGAACGAGGCCTCTGAGGTCTGGGACAGATAAATCAGAATAAAATGAGCAGAACAGGCTGGCAGAGCCAGGGCTGAATGCAGCAGGAAGGTTAAATGCTGAAGCAGTGCTGTCCTGCCCTGAGGTGCCCAGCTGAGCTGTTCCCAGCCTGGATTTACCCTCTGCATTCAGGTCAGCACCGTGCTCCGTGGATGAATTGATCTACCCTTTGTTCCCACCACTGAGTCTCGCTTGGCCTTTTCCTTTCAGATCAAAAAGCTTTCTGTAGCTGGAAATTCCTTCCTTGCGTGGGCATTGAGGGGCTGAAAGCAACCTCCCTGTGCATTCTTAGCTGAATTAAACACTTTGCATGTCTCTAGCTGAACTTTGGTCTCCCCCCAAAAATGGGGGGTTTATGGAAATGGGGTTTTTCAAGGGTGACCTCAGAAATGGGCACAATCCCGCTCTGCACAGAAATCAAACATCCTCTCCAGGCTGACTTGGTGTTTCTTCCTGTCAACACTAAAAAATCACATTTTGCTGGGTGAGGCCCAGCTTTCCCCTGCTCCTGACATCTTCCACCCATGGATCCATGAGGCAGCCAGTTTGCTGTGGGATCCTTTTGAAAAGCAGCTTTTTGGTAGCATTACTCCACCAATCCCTGCAAAAACCTTGGTCCCTTCTGAACCACCTGTGCTGAAAAATAGCAACCCAACAGCAAATCCTCTGGGCCTTCCCTTTGTGAGAAGGGACTGGCACAGGCCAGAGATGGAAAACAAGGTACAGGGATAGGACTAAGGAGGAATGGCTTTAGATTGGGTGTTAGGAGGGAATTGCTCCCTGGGACAGTGGGGAGACAGAGAAGCTGTGGCTGCCCCCTGCATCCCTGGAAGTGCCCAAGAACAGGTTGGATGGGCTTGGAGCAGCCTGGGATGGTGGAAAGGGATGGGACTGGGTGGTGCTGAAGGTCCCCTGATTGCATGCCTGCCTTTTCCCAGGTGCTGTGAACATCCCCGGGGCCATGGTGGGGATCGTGGTGGGCGGCGCCATCCTGAAGCGGTTCCAGATGTCCCTGAGGCAGTGCAGTGCCCTGTGTGTGCTGGGCATGCTGCTCTGCCTGCTCACTGCCTTTCCCTTGCTCTTCCTGGGCTGCCCCACGCAGAAGGTGGCCGGTGTCACCCACTGGGACAGGTACCTCAGCTCCTGGGCTGGGCACACCCCAGCCACAGGCACATTCCTGGGAGTGGGAGCCAGGCAGAATGCCCAGAAATGGGTTTGTTCCCTCAGGAGAAGCAGCTAGTGAAGGTAAACTAAGAAAATCTGAGTCCTCTGTGTCCTCAGGTTTAGGGCAGAAAATGTACTGCTCGCCTTCGTGACTTATCCCACACATGGTGGAGTCATTTCAGCTTTATCTCCTGGGGGCTAAAACCTTTTTAACACGAGGTTTTTAGGAGCAAGGGTTGTAAGGGTTCCACCAGTGAGATTTCCTACCGAGGAGCAAGCGTGGAACCCGAGGTAAACACGTTTTTGGCACAAACAGCACAAGATTTCATCTTGGAAAGAGTGGTGGATGAATAATTCAGGCAGGGGCCAGCTCTGGGATCACACCATCTAAGCTGTGGCAGCTAAATGTGGGCAGGAGCTTTTTGTGTGCCCTGGAGGCTGGATCCAGGTCTCTGAATTCCCTGGTTAGTGTCCTGTGGTCCGGGCCCTCAGGGGGAACCTCCCTCCCTCCCACAGTGTTGCAAGAACCCGAAAGGCCGGGTTTGGGACCAAGAATGAGGGCAGTGGGTGGCCCCGGTGCCCAGCTGTGGTGGGGATGCTTTGACAGGCAGAGCAGAGGTTTGGGTGATGCTGGGATTCCCGTGGGGAAGGGCTCCTTGTGCAGTCAGGTGGGTTTTGCTGATCCCAGCACACACACAGTGGGTTTTCTCTGTGAGATGCACGTGGGTGATGCCCCATGCCCACATTAACCCTTTCCTGGCCCCAGCTCTGGCTCTGGCCACCACGCCATGGCGTGCAACGTGCGGTGCCGCTGCCCCGAGCGCGGCTTCAACCCCGTGTGCGGCTCCGACGGCGTGGAGTACACGTCCCCCTGCTCTGCTGGCTGCAGCAGCGTGGCCCTGCGCCCCGATGGCTCCGTCCTGGTGAGTCACAGCTGGCCACAGCTGGCCCTGCCGGCCCCACCGGCCTGCCCTGAGTGTCTGTGGGACAGGGGAGAGCAGGGTCACCGTGCAGGGCTTTGCTCCCTCCTGCTTTCCTCTGCTGTGGGTTGTTCTGCTGGCAGTGCAGCTCAGCAGACCCACCTGAGGAAACTTCTGCCACTCAAAGCCCGACCTGAAGATCAAGTGGCTTTCCCTGCACTCTTGGCACAGGGTGTGATGGCAGCAGGGAGCTGTCTGGGCGGTTTGCAGCAGCATTTTGTTAATTAACGGCGCTTCATTTTGATAACAGTTGTGCTTTCTGCCAGAGCTCAGTCCCAAATGTGCTTTCCTGCACCCCCACGCCTGCCTTTTGTACAGCAGATCCTTTCCAACAGCTTTTTTTCCTCCTCAGACAACGCCTCTCTCTTCCAGCCCTAGCTTTCTTAGAAATTTTACACTTTTCTTACCATTTTCAGCAGTACAGGGACCTGTGGCACTCATGGCCTGCTGCTTTCCCTGTCCCAGGTTTTCCAGGAACCCTCCCAGCCTGCAGAAAACCCTGCAATTGTGTGCCCAGCTTTGCTGCAGCCCTCCCAGAGGGCACCATGTAAGCTTGGATGTAGGAACGAGGTTTTGGGAGACCCCGAGCTGCCCCTGCCTCTGGGATCACTCTTCTGCAACTGCAACCCCCTAACAACCAAAAGATTGTACTCATTTTATTTAAAGGTCTCTTTAAAACAAAAGAAACAACCCAGAGTTTTCTTGTTTAAAACAGATAAAAAAGAGATAATTGTGACTAAAAAATAGAGAAATGGAGAAACTCCTCATCCATCACCCCAAGGCATCTTTCCTTTGCTATAAGGCTGTGGTAGATATTTATGAGCCTCTCTCAAAGGTGAGGTTACACATGTTTGATTTAACACTCCCTGAGCTGTGGCTGCAGCTCTGCCCGGGGTGAAGGGTCTGGCAGCAGGACAACACCTGGCACAGGTGGCACAGCCAGGAATTCCTTCCCAAAATCCTATTTATCCCTGCCCTCTGCAAAGCCATTCCCTGTGTCCTGTCCCTCATCCCCAGTCCCTCTCCAGCTCTGCTGGAGCCCTGGACGTGTCTCTGAGCTCTCCCCGAAGTACTGAGTGCTAATTCCTGCTAATTACTCTCAGACAAACCTTACCTGCTCTCCTTGGCTCTGTCAGCTGGCAGCGTTCCCTTCCACCTCTGGAAGCAGCCTGTGGATGTGGTCTGTCTCCTCTTTGCAGAACTACACTGGCTGCAGCTGCTTCGGGGCGGCGGGCGCCGCCAGGCCGGGCCCCTGCGGCACCAGCTGCTCCCACCTCTTCGTGCCCTTCGTGGTGCTCTCCTGCCTGGCTGGCATCCTGGCCAGCACCTCCCACACGCCCTCCTTCATGCTCATCCTCAGGTGGGCACGGCTTGGGCACCTCCTGGCCAGACAGAGAGGGCGTCCAGAGCGGGTCTGTGAGGCAGGGGGATGGATTTCGCCACCTGCGGGACTGGGGGCTAAACCAGACCTGAATGGGGGCTAAACCAGACCTGAATGGGGGCTAAACCAGCCCTGCCTGGGAGTTAAACCAGCCCTAGATTGCAGGTGGCAGCAGGATGGAGCCAGCCAAGATGGGAGCCCAGGCTGGTGGAGCTGGAGCCCAGCATGGGTAAAGCTGAGGCAGAGGGGAAAGCCATGGGGGAATCTCTGTGTTAGTCTGTAAATGATACTTCCAAGCTCTTCCTGGTCCTGGCAGGATTTTCAGGCCAGGAAAAGGCCATGGGCAGTGTTCAGCCTTAATGAATGAACCCTCATCAGGTTGGGTGATGGGAATGGGAACTCCCTGGGATCCTTGGAGGCTAGGTTGAAGGACGAGTGTGTGGGCGAGGTGCTGTGCCAGGGAGGGAAGCATCCATCCTGGAGGGATTGCCAGAGGGCATTTTGTTCCATTTTGTTTTTCAGGAGCATCCAGCCTGAAGACAAATCATTTGCCGTTGGCATACAGTTCATGCTGCTGAGAGTTTTAGGTAAATTGAAATGTGTTAAAATACCCTCCTGGAAAATAATGGCAGCTCTTGGAGAGGGCTTTCCCAGGGCTGGGAAGGCTGCTGCCCTGCAGGGTCTGGGGGCACGTGGAGGGGATGAGACAAGACAGCTCCAAGGGCTCCATCCCCAGTCCCTGGGGCCATGTTTTTGGGGTGGCTGTGGCCCCTGGGGACATGGTTTGGGTTGTTGCCCCTGAGGCCTGTTTTTGGGATGGCCGTGGGCCCTGGGGCCATGGTTTTCAGGCTATGGGCCCCAGGTCCATGTTTTTGGGGTGGCTGTGGCCCCTGGGGCCATGGTTCAGGCTGTAGCCCCTGGGGCCGTATTTTTGGGGGTGTTCGTGGCCTCTGGGACCTGTTTTTGGAGTGGCTGTGACCCCCGTGGCTGTGGTTCAGCCTGTGGCCCCTGGAGCCTCTTTTCAGGGTGGCTGTGGCCCCTGAGGCCTGTTTTCGGGGTGGCTGTGGCCTCCGCAGCTGTGGTTCAGCCTGTGGCCCCTGGGGCTTATTTTCAGGGTGGTTATAACCCCTGAGGCCTGGTTTTGGGGTGGCTGTAGCCCCTGAGGCCTGGTTTTGGGGTGGCGGTAGTCCCTGAGGCTGTGGTTCGGCCTGTGGCCCCTGAGGGCTGTTTCCGGAGTGGCTGTGGGCCTCGGGCCCAAGTTCGGGCTGTGGCCCCTGGAGTCTGTTTTTGGGGTGGCTCTAGCTCCTGAGGCTCTGGTTTTGGGATGGCACTTGGCCCCTGGGTCCCTGATTTGAGCTGTGGTGCCCAGGGCCTGTTTTCAGGATGGCTGTGGCCCCTGAGGCCTGTTTCCGGGGTAGCTGTGGCCCTCGGGTCCATGGTGTGGGCTGTGGCCCCCAGGGCCTGTTTTTGGGGTGTCTGTGCCCCTAGTGCCTGTTTTGGGGTGTCTGTGCCCCCTGGTATCTGTTTTTGGGGTGTCTGTGCCCCCTGGTACCTGTTTTGGGGGTGTCTGTGGCCCCCGCGGCTGTGGTTCGGCCTGTGGCCCCTGAGGCCTGTTTCCAGGGTGGCCATGGGTCCATGGTTTAGGCTGTGGCCCCTAGGGCCTGTTTTCGGGATGTCTGTGCCCCCGGGGCCTGTTCTGGGGTGTCTGTGCTCCCAGGGCCTGTTCTGGGGTGTCTGTGCCCCCGGTACCTGTTCTGGGGTGTCTGAGGGCAGGGCGGGCTGGCTGACGCCGTGGCTGTTGCAGCGTGGATGCCGGGCCCGGTGCTGTACGGCAGCGCCATCGACACCAGCTGCGTGCTGTGGGAGAGGCGGTGCGAGCGCAGGGCAGCCTGCAGATACTACAACAATACCCTCTTCAGGCACAGGTAGGGACACAGGGACAGCGGGATAAACCCTGTGCCAAGCACCGGGAACACCCAGGGACGCTCCCCTGCCCCTGGGCCACCGAGGGTCACTCCAGGACAGCTCCCTGCTCTGGGGCAGAGGCCGTGCCTGGAACAGCCTCCCCAGAGTCCCAGGGGTGTTCCTTGGAGCTCTCTGGAACATCCCCACTGCCCTGACCCGCTGTTTCTGCACCCACAGGTACCTGGGGCTTCAGTTCTTCTTCGAGGTGGGCGCATTCCTGTGCTTTGTGGCCGTGTATCTGATCCTCAGGAAGCAGGAGAGGGAAGCCAGCCAGGCAGAGGAGGCAAAGGCAGAGCCAGAGAAGGAGAAACTGGCGGGAAAGTCCTCAAAGAGCCCGGAATCCAAAGTGTGACAGCGAAATGTGGATTTTGGTCTGTGCTGGGGAGGTGAATCAGCCCACAGCCAAGCTGTGCAGGGTGGATGCTTGGAGTGATGGACCCAGGGCTTGCTTCCTGCTCTTCCAGCTGGGATGGACTCTGCCTGCACTGCATGGATCCATCCACAGGTTGTTCTCCTCCTCGGGGTGCAGGTTGCTCCTTCACATGGATTAGTCCTCACTCTTTAGCCCGTGGACTCTACAGCCTCCTGGGTTTGTGTCCTGCTAAGCAGTTTTTCCTGCTGACCGTCTCAGTGGTGCCAGCACTGAGCAGAAACCATAAACATGAAGGGTTTTGTGGAGTGTTTTTTTTAAATAAATCATTTTTAAGAAATGGTTTTGTACTGAACCCGCAGATCTCTGTGACTGATGTTCATAATTCTCGTTTTCTGTGTTATCAGCACTTACTTTCTGATGGTCAGTGCTTGAAGCACATGGGAGTTTAGGTGCATTCCTGGTTTTGCAGTTTGAGAAGGGCAGAACTTTCCCCAGGATCAGAGGATGAGGTTGGAGCCCTCTCCAGACTGGGTAGAGCTTGTGGCTAAACCATCTGAGCCCAGCTCCAGGCAGCCCTGGGCTCCCTGAAGGGGGTTCTGTCTGTAATTATGGGGTGGAAGTCCAGCCTAGCCCTATTTTGGTTCAGCTGCCTCTGTTTCCTGCATTCTTCCCATCCTGGGGCTCCTTCCCACCCAGGAGTGAATTGTGTTACCCAGCCACAGCCACTGGGGAGCTTTGTCATCTTTGGCTCCAGGATGGAATTTAGTAGAGAAAACAAAACTTGTAAGTTCAACCCAAATATGCAGAAAAGAAACACACAGAGGGGAAAATTCAGTCCCTCCTACCACCCTGGCAGATATCCCCTGGGAAGGGCTGGGTGTGCAGAGAAGGGAAGGGAGCAGGCCTGTGGTGAAGTGACTGAATTTAGCTGTTCCCCCAAACTGTTTGCCCAGCCATTCTGAGGGACCCAGTTACCTCAGTGCAGACTGGGAGGGTGATTGGAATTTTTTAGGGGTTTGGGTTGGGGTTTTTTTCCTATTTTTGTGCAGTGCCTTGTGTTCACCAAGCTGAGAGTTCACAGCCCTGTTCAAGAAGCGATGTCTGGCTTCAGAGAAGGTTCTAGAAGGCAGAGGAGTGCGTGGACATTGCAGGGGTGTAGGTGCAGCCATCCAGGGAAGGACAAGTAGCATTTGCTGACCATGATCTTTAGAAAGCCAAAACCAGGAGAGTTTTGCTCTCTCCTCTTTTCCAAAGCCCTGCCAGGCAGCATCTGTTGCTGAAGCAGCAGGATCAGGTTCTTAGGGCAGGAGCAGGGAGGAGATGGGGTGTTCCAGCTCCTTGCAGCCCAGGAATCTGTGGCATCCCTGGAGAAGAAGGTTCTTTCCTGGCTGAGCACAAGCCTTGGCTCCCAGGCACTGTCCTGCTGTGCTCAGCTGAGTCCCAAGTAACTCCAAGGTACTTTCCACACCACAACAAACAAACAGCAGCACAATTCGCTCCAATGGCGTGGGAAGTGGGGAGCTGCAGTGTCAGATTCCTGCTTTGCCAGGGAGCTGCAGTGTCAGATTCCTGCCTTGCCAGGAATCTGCCATGATTCCATTCTTTCCCATGGAAGTGTGCAAGCCCAGGCTGGATGGGGCTTGGGGCAGCCTGGGGTAGGGGGAGGTGTCCTTGCCCATGGCAGGGATGAGCGTTAAGGCCTTTCCAACCCAAACCATTCCATGGTTCTCTCCCCCATCCCACTGGAGCCCCTCAGGGCTGTGCAGCCTTTCTGAGAGCCCCCCATGCCACTGAAAGCAGCGGTTCCATTTACAGAAAGGAGGGGGAAAGGGGACAACTGACCCCTTTCCCCAAACAAACAGGGAGTTCCATGGCCTGTGGTGCTGCTGCAGGTGGCAGGCAGGCTGCTCATCCCTCTGCTGCCTGGCTGGGATCCTGGTGGCTGCACAGGGGCCTGCAGGGTGGCCTGGCTGGCTCACTGCCCGCCCCTTCTCATGGCTGGGCTCAGGGCTGCGCGTTCATTTTCCACCTGGGAAACTCCCATCGCACCACAGAAAGGTCTGGCACAGGCTGGCACGGCCTGAATCCTTCCTTCCCTCATTACCCCTCCAGCAGAGGACAGATCCCTGGGGATAACCATCCAAGGCACCTGCAAGCTGTGTCCTGGCTCTAGGCTTGTTACTCTGGCAATTTCCATCCATTTGGGCTGGAATTTCTAAAAAAAGAAACAAACCCCCATTTCCCCATCCCCTCCCCTGTGCTCTTTAAGAACATGGTTGAAAGGGACTGGCTTGCCAGGGAGGATGAAAGAGAGGCCGTTTGGAAAGGCTGCTCCCATAAAAAGCCCAGGGAATATGAAAGGGCTGGCAGCAGCGAGGGAGCAGCAGGAGCAGTGTTTGATGCAGAGCAAGGGGCAGGCAGGTAGGAGGGCTGCAGAGAAAGGAAGCAAAGGAAGGGGCAGAGGCAGCAAAATCCACCCTGTGCCGTTTGCCAGGCTCTCCCCAGAGGAGATGTCCCCTGCAGACAGCTTGGAACAGAATTTGCAGAGCTCTGGAGGGTACAGCTTGGGCACCAGCCAGGAATTGCATTGGGGGGGTTAACAGGAGCTAATCCAGCTGGGCCAGGACTCATGGACTTCCTGGAACGGGAGCACTGGATGTTTTCATGCAGCACTTTGTGGTACCAGGGGTCACAGACCTGGAGGCAGAACGGTGCCTTTGGGGCTGCTGAGAATTGCACAGGGTCAAGAGGAGGAATTAGAACTGGGGGGAAGGACCCAAAGCACTTACAGAGCCAAGAGCTCCTTTAGAGCCAGGCACAGCTCCCATTCCCCTGGAAAAAAGAGCAAAGCTGAAGCTTTTAAATCACCCTCAGCGTGTTCAGCTCAGCCAGATCTCCTCTGGAGTGCTCCTGGCCACTGCTGCAGCCAGACCCAGAGGTTTCTCCTGCTTTGCTGCTGGTTTTCCAGGGGATAGGGACGGTCCCAGGTGGATTCTGTGGCTGTTCGCAGGGGGCCAACAAAACATGAATCAAAACCCACTGGATGTTTCCCCTAAAACTCACTGCCTGTGGCAACCTGAGATCTGCTCAAGGAAATGCCCACTGAGGAGACACAGTTTGCAGCCACAAGACAGAGAATTGCTGTGGCTGGGACTGAGGCAGAGCTGGGCATGCAATCCAGCCCCCAGGCTGGGGAAGAGGAAGGAAAACAATCCATAGGTGTTACACTGAAGTTCAGGAAAACATGGGAAGTTCCCAGAGGAACACTTGAAACACGAGCCAAGGAACCACTGAAACGCTACCAATTAAAACCACAATTCCCAGAAACTGGAGGTTTCCAGGGATCTCAGAAGGGGAAAACAGAGCAATCAGGCAGATCCAGACCCAGCCCAGCGCTGGTCCCTGGAAAGATGCTGAGGAGGAGACTCATCCACATGCAGCACTGGGATGGAGGTGTCATGGACTGTCTCACACAGATCTCATAGCAAACATTTCATTTCTCCTTCAGTCCCACCTGGACAAGCTTCCTCCCTGACTGAAGGAAGGATTTTGACCCTGTCCCACATTGTTCCCATAAACCAATTACCAGCCAGATGGAATTATGCAGAGGAGAGAAAAAGAGGAGAAAAACCAGGCTTAATTGGAAAGCTCCATCTCCAGGAGCTGCAGGTAGTTTGCTGCCTGCCCAAAAGGATTTATCTACAAGAATCTCACCAGGGTCTGTCCTGTCTCTAGGACTAATCAATATTTTAATTAATTACTTGGACGATGAGAGAAGCAGGAGCTAATAAAACTTCTGCTTACGGACACGAGTGCTTTGGACTGGAATCCAAATCCTTCAGAGCAGATTGGAGAAATGGTATGAAATGGATAATATTGGGATTTACAAGAGCCAAACAGTGGGGCAGGGGAAGGAGGGCTGGGGTGCAAAGTTTGCCCTGGGAGAAAGGGGATGTGGCAGCAGCTCTTAATGGAGCAGAAGATTTTTGGGCTCATATTGTCCCTTTGAGTTAAATTGGCAGTCACCACAATTCTCTGCCTGTCCTGTGAGGGGAAGATATGACCCCTTGCACTTGGAGGCATAAAATTATCTCCCCATGTTGCTGAATTGAGTAAGTTTCCTGCTTATTGCCAAGTGCATCTCCTCCAGCTGTGCCCTCTCGAAGGTCCAAGCAAACAGAGCAGAGTGAATCAGGAATTATCTCCTGTGCTTAGAGACAGGATGAGTAATGATTACTCCTGAAACATGGAATTCATCTCTGGGGCTTAATGGACTTGCAGTGGAGCTGCAGGAGCTAGCTGCTGAGGGCTCTGAAGTGCTTGTGGCCAGGGAGGAGCATCCTTTATCCTGCGGAGGTGGTGAGAGCTGGAGCTGCTCCCCAGCCCCAGCCCAGCCTCATCTGGTGCTTCCAGGGGGCTGAAGGACAGAAGTGCTTTCACACAGCCCTGATAAAGGATTCTAACCTCTCTCCTCTCACTTTTCAAGTGACAATGGCATGTGCTGAAGAGAGCAGAACCTGAGGTGGTTCCAAGCTGTGCACACTGGTGCAACTTTCTGAGCAAGCTCAGGAACAAATAACTTTCCCTGGGAAAACTTGCTATTGAATTGTTCTTGCTCTCACACCTGCTGTGAAAAAAGGCTTCCCTTTCCACCCTCCCCATGTCCTGTTTGTCCCAGTGCCATGACCTAATCACACATTGGGCACTGAAATTGTCCAAATTGCACTGAATGTGTCCATTCCAAATGAAGCTTTGGCTCTCTGTGCTCATCTTTCTTTGCCCCCCACAGTTTCTGGTTTCTTGTGACTCAGGAGTGCTCTGGAGCATGGGCTGGGCACCAATAATGAGATATCCCCAAACCTGTGGCCTGGGAGATGGGAATTGCCTGTGGGTGAGGGCAGTGCAGGAACAGTGAATCCAGGAGGATGGGGATGGCATGCTGGGAAATGGAGACACTGTTGGTGGTAATCAAACTGGGAACACTGGGGACACTCAATTCCCAGCAGGCCTGATGGGGTACAGCCCCCACAGCCCCGGGACAGGACAGATCCATGAGGATCAGCCCCAGAGGAAGGAGATGGCAGCAGCTGGGCCTGACTCACAAAAGCCAAAATAACATTTTAAGGCACAGACCAGAGACTGTCCCTTTCCTATCCCAAGGGTCCCACACTGAATCTTGCTCCCACACCTGGAGCAGCAGGGGCACAGCCCACTGTCCCCTCCAGCAGGGAGGTGACACCTCCAGCTGTCCCAGGGCTGGGCTCACCTGGCCTGAGGGTGTTCAGGCACACAAGGCTTTCTCTGGGCCCTGCTGGTGTGACAGGCAAGCCCAAAGGAAGTCACAGCTTTCCAGTTTCCAGGAAACTGGGGTTACAAAAAACGGCTGTGGTTAACAGCTGGAATGTCCATCCCTGAAGTCCCAGCTGTGAAGTTTCCTGCATTCCTCATTCCTCAGGGGAGCCATTGCAGAAGATGCTGTGGGAACAGAGGATGCAGGAGGGAGCAGTGCCTAAAAAACAGCTGGGTGTCTGTGCGGGGAACAGCGTCCCAAAGGGGTGACCCTGATCCCCTGGGCAGCCTCCACCACCCCTCTGCCAGCCCTAGCCATGCCCCCGGGGCGCTGCTGGCACCACCCACTCCTTTCCTGAGGCCAGGAGACATTCCAGCTGCATGGAGCAAAATAAAGACCAAGATAAAGCCCTGCTGGTGCTGGTCCCAGTGCTGGGAGGTGCTGGAAGCTTTCACACACACCTCGAATCTCCTGTGGCCCCACAAACGTGCAGCTTTAGTTTAGAGGCAGCTCTTGAGCCAGAGGGCACCACTCGTGCTCTGGGTATGGTTAAATAATGGGAAAGGAGGCAGAAATTGGGCAGCAAACGTGCAAATTAATGATGAATAGGGCAGGAGAAATAATTGAACACGAGCAAACAAAGAGAGGGAATGTGAAGAGGGAGCACCCACCACCACACCAGGAACGGCCAAGGGCTGCTGGAACAGGCCCTGCAGACAGGAACAGGCACAGCAGCCCTGCCAGGGCATGGGCTTGGCTCTCTGCACTCAAAATAAAAATGCACCGAGTTGGTGGGCTGGCAGAGAGATAATCCCCATCCCAGGGCAATCCCTGGGTGAGAACAAGGCTGCACCCCTGCTGGAGGGCAGGGTTAGCTGGGATATGGGAAGGAATCCTTCCCTGGGAGGGGGGGCAGGTCCTGCACAGGTTACCCAGAGAATCTGTGGCTGTCCCTGGATCCCTGGCAGTGTCCCAGGCCTTGGCAGGGGTGGGACAAGGTGATATTGAAGGGCCCTCCCAGCCCAAGGCAGAATCTGTGATTCTGTTCTGTGATTCTCAAGGTCGGGGTCCCTCGAGCAGATGGAGAATCACAGGATCACAGAATTACAGGATCACAGGATCCCACCTCTCTGGACAGCCTGTTCCAGTGTTCCCCCACCTCATCACAGAAATTCTGCCCTCCCCTCCTTTAGTTCAAAGCCACTGCCCCTTGTCCTGTCACTCCTACAGAGCCTGTCCCCACTCCCCTTGGTGGCTGACTGCAGGAGTGAGATCCCCTCACCAGGGCCCTGCTCCTGTCCCCACGCGGTCCCAGGCTGTTTCCCTGCTCCCTGCAGGGCACTTGGAGCTGTGTCCCGTGCTGCTGACCCCAGCAGGCTCCAGCAGAGCTGGTGGTGGGGACAGGAAGGAGCCCTGCCGGTGGTGAGGCTGTCACAGCCAGGATGGATGGGGCGAGCTCCACTGATCCTCTGCAGTGCATCAATCAAGGCAAGGAGAAATGGGAACCTTCAGGGGGGTGCCAGGCAAATCACAGGAGGGTGGGAAATAGCACCAATGTCACCAAGGAGCTCAGGATGGGAGGCAGGGACCCTTCCTCCTCTCCAGAGCCCAGCTTCCTCCTTTCTGGACCCTTCCTCCTGCTCACCAGGAGCACACCAGCTTTGGGGAAAGCTGCTGGATGAGCCTGAGAAGGATTTTTTGACTGTGCCTCCTCCCTGCTCTTCAGCCAGGCTCCTGGGGGCTTTGTCACACAGCCCTCAGCTAGTGGACTCCATGCCCTCCCATTCCTGCAGGATTCTGTGGTTTAGTGCAGACAGAGATCTGGGGCTTTAACTGTGAGGTTAATAAATGATGATTCCACTTCCATGCTTCTCCTCCACCAAGGGAAGAAGCAAGGTGTAGGATTCCTACTTTTTGGAGGGGAAAAATTAAAAAAAAAAAAAAAGTTAAAAAAATAAGAAGAAATGAGGTGCTTCTGTTGAGGCTGCTAGTGCTGGCTCCCCGGGGAATCAGCTCCTTCCCAGTGACACAGAGACATCCCCGCAAGGATTTGGGGCTGCTGCTCCTGGTGGCATCTGCCATCCAGCTCCCTGCACTTGGGTCCCCTCAGACTCCTCCAGACACAGCAACAATAAGTGAACTCAAAGTCCCGGAGCCAGGAATAAATCATGACACGGGTGACACTTGTAATTGAGAGTTTCTTAATTGCTGTGTTTGATTAAAGAGAGCCGCCGGCTTTGTGCATAAAAGGCAGAGACTCCAGAAACCCGGGGTAGGAAGAAAAGAGGATAAGAAGATGATGGGAACAGAAAAACACGAGATCAAGGAGAAGAAAGGCTCAGGAGAAATCTTGTTGGAGTGCCAGAGATAAGGGAGACAAAAATAGAACGAGTGGTTTCACTTGTGACTACATCCATGTTTATTTCTGCCCTTTTGGGGCAGAAATACAGGGATTTGCGCTCTCCTGGTGTGAAATGCAGCAGCTATTTAGCACCACAAAGCACCAAAGATAAAGGCAGCATATCAAAAAGAACTAAAACCGACTGGGAAATTGCTTTTTTTTGTTGTTGTTGAAATAAGCCCAGGGAAACAGGAAAACCTTTCATTAGAACTTTGGTGGAGGGCCGTGCTCCAAGAAGGCAGGAGCTGCACCCTGTGAGTGCCAGGTGTGGCTCTGCAGCTCCTCCAAGGCCAGGGACACATCCCTGTGCCTCTCAGGGCATGGAGGTGGCCCTCCTGCCCCAGGCTCTCCTCCAGGGATATTCCCGACCTCTGCAAGTGGCTTCAGGGGAAATCCGAAATATTGATAGCAGGGAGACAGCAAGCACGGAGGCAAGGGCAAGATGAATGGGGAAAGATTCCCTCTTGGAGGGGAAATTCCTTCCTGGGGTGTTATTGCTCCCTGTGAGGCTTTTTGCCAGCCCAGGTGGGCAAAGCCTGGGGAGCAGAGAGGATCCAGCTTTATGAAGAGCACAGGATATGAGCACTCTTCTCAGCCTTTACTTTCCTCTGGTCCATCATCTTCCTCATTTCCCAAGGAATTACACAGAGCATCCAACCACTCTCTCCTGGTTGGATGGGTGTGGATAGGAATGGATGCTTAAAGGCTGCAAGGGTGAGCCTGGCTTGGGTAAATCCTCCATCCTGTGCAGCTTTTTTCCAACTCAGGTGACTTTTTTGTCTTTGTGTGAACTCCTTAGCACCGGCCTCATTGCTCCCCAGGTGGAAGCTGGAGGTTTGGTGACGCTGCAGGAATAAAAACATTCCATTTCCTCCAGCTCTGAGCAGGTCTGCTCTGAATGAAAATAATATCCCTGCTGTGGGTGAGTGGGGAGAGAGGAGAAGGAGAAATCCTGGTGCAGCAGAGGCCCGGGCACTGGGCCACGCTGGGACAGGCCAGCTCTGGGGACACTGGGGATTTCCACAGATAAACACACAAACAGTTCCAGCTGCAGCCAAAATCTTCAGGAGCCCCCTGGGAGGCTGCCTTGTACTGAGAGCTGATACAGGGGCACTCTCAGTGCACTACAAAAAGCAAATTTCACCTGGGTGGAAATTTGACCCTAAGAAATCTTTGCCTTGAGCTAAAACAGCCTGAAGAGTATAAAATTTGGGGCACTCTGTAAATAGCGCTTTTTTTTAATTTCCCTCTAAAAAACTTTCAAATACATGATGTGGTTTTAATGAAAAACAGCTCCCCAATAATAATCTGCAGCACAGGCTCATGAAATTTCCAGACTCATTAATTTAGAGAATCATCACCAAAAAAAAAACCCTGGAGTTTGATGATTTCTGAAGATTTCCTTTGTGAGCAGAGAGTCAAACTGAGCTGCTTTGTTCCCACATCTCCCAATTGCTTCCCACTGATGGGTTTTTTCCCTGCATCACTTGTGTCTGTCTCTCTTTAAGCTCTGACAGATGTGAGGGCTGCTGGCACAGACAAATGGTGCATCACACCTCGAGAGCATCTTCATTTTGTCCCTCCTGTCACAGCTCCTCAGCCTCCCTCCCTGTGACAGCAGTGTCCCTGGGACTTCCAGGGCTGGGTTTGGAGATCCACACCTCCATGATCCTTCTGGGAAACAGCTCACTGTCCTCCTGGCCTTTCCACACCTCAAGGGGCTTAAGAAAGATGGGGACAGACATTTTGGTGCATCCTGTAGTGGGAGGACAAGGGAGGAAGGCTTTAAATGAAAAGAGGGGTGATTCAGACCAGATATGAGGATTTTTATGCTGAGAGTGGGGAGGCACAGGGTGCCCAGAGAGGTGGTGGCTGCCCCTGGATCCCTGGAAACGTTCAAGGAGAGGCTGGACAGCCTCTGAGCAGCCTGATCCAGGGGAAGGTGTCCCTGCCTTCCCCAGGGCCCAGAGGAGGCTGTGACTCCAGGATTCCTGCAAGCTGCAGTGCAGCAGCTGTGCCATCCACCAGGCTTTATTTGCCCTCCCCAGGCGTGCCCAGACCTCTGGGTGATCTCTGCAGGGCTGGCACCGAGAGGAGGGGACACAACAGTGGCACTGCTCCCCTTCCAGCCAGGGCTGCACTGCTGGCTCCAGTTTCAGCATCTCAAGGACAGCCCAAGGGAGCTCAGGTGACAGCAGTGGGAGCGACCCGGGGCCAGGAGAACAGGAGTGCCGGGAGGGAGGCAGCCGGTGTCATTGGAGAGGAGACAATGGCAGTGTTCAATTATGCAAAAGGTCATTGCCAAGGGGGAGCTTCCGGGCACGGCCTGAAATTACAGCAAGGACAGCCAGGAGGGACGGCATTCCCAGCTCCCAGCACGCAGCCCGGGGCTGAGCAGGGACACAGAGAGGCAGGGGCTCAGCCAGGAGGGGTTTCATGGCACTGACCCTTTCTTGGGACGCTCTGCTGTGAATGAGCAGCTCAGAAGGAATCCCCGTCAAAGGCGCTGGCAAAAGCGGGTTTGGTATAAACCTGGAAAAACACAGCTGAACAGAGCTCAGTGGCAAGGGTCACTGTCACTGCCCACAGGGGTGGAACTCACAGAGGGAAATCAAGCTGGGGTCGATTTAGAGGGATTTGCACAGAGGCTGCAGGCACAGAAAGGTAAGGAACACCCCCATGCTGAGTGGAGCCCTCACTGCCTGAAATCCTGATGGAGCTGAGCTGGGGCCAGCTCCAGGCTTGGTCTCAGACTTGGACAGGGATTTCTGCCTAAAGGAATTAACTACAGGGATTAATTAGTGATAATTCAGAGCCTCACCAGGGATCTGTTGGGCACAGAGGGCCTCTCTCCCCTGGGCAAGGAAGGATCTCTCAGTCCTGGGTGAGGAATCTGAAGCCCTGGGAGATGTCCCTGCTCCAGGGGAAATCCCACTGCTGAGCAGGCAGGGCTCCAGGAAGGCCCCCCAGGCCCTCACATCTATGGGATGAAGCTGATGGACTGCGGACAAATTGCATCCCATGGGAGAAGCTAGCATGAGACTCCTGGTACCCACAGCCCTTTATTCCTGGTAAAGGAAAGGTAAAGGTTTATCATTGGTAAAGGAGTCCTGGAAAAGCCCTGGGATTTGTGTTATTCACCTGATCCATGTCCCAGCCTCTCCAAGGACACCCCATTTCCCTCAGGCCACTCTCCTGCTTTGGGGGATTCCTGCAGGAGTGCTTGGCTCAGACCCAGCTGAAGCCTCCACATCCTTTAGACCCAAACTGCTCTGCTTTGAGGGGTGCAGTGCAGAACTCAGACACCGAGCTCTCTGGTGCTGCCCTGCCTTGCTTTAGGCTGATCTGGTCCCCCTGACCCCCAGACTGGGCTGCCCAGGAGCTGGAACACCCCACACCTCAGGGGAACCCCACTCTGGGGGGAAAAAGCTGGGGAGCCTCATTCCTCCCTAATTCCCAATGAGAGGAATGAGGGATTTGTCTTTCCAAACAAGCTGTGGGGCTGCTGGTAGGAAAAACCAGCACTGGGAGGTAAAGGAAACAATGGGAAGGGTTCCACTGATTGATGGATGGAAATAGATATTTGCTTTTAGAAATAAACTTTGGGTTTGCTGATAAACGAAATTAGACGTTGAAAGATGAAAGAAACAACAGGGAAGAAAAACCCCTAAATTCAATAAGAATTAAAAATTAAAAGGGAGGGTTATACATTAGAGGGGAATCTTTGGGATCAGGCATTCTGGGAAGTCTGAACCTCTCAAGTCCCTCAGCCAAAGGGGAAAGAGAGAAGGGAAATGTGGGAAATTGGGATAAAAAGGAGGCTGAGTCCTCCAAAAATGTGAGAGATCCCAGGGGAATGCCCCATGGCCTCTCCCTTTATTGAAATAAAGAAAAAGGACTCCTCTGCCTCCTTTTGGGACATAAACCTCTGGTGTTTGTGGATTAATTTTCCCAACAGCAGGAGCAGGGAGCTTCTGTCAGCTGGAGCTGCACTCCTTGGAAAGTAATTCTGCAGTGATGGATCTGCTCCTGCTGCAGGCTCTGAGAGAGCAGGGAGATAAATGGGAGAGGCTGCGGGGAAGAGTTATGGGAATGATCCAGGAGCTGGAAAAGCTGGAGAAGCTGAGAGATGGAGGCAGCCCTGGCGTGGAGATAACGGCAGCAAAGGTTAAGAGGCTGCTGAGCTGCTCCCCGTGCTTGCCAGTGAGAATTCCCGAGGGGAAGGGATCTCCAATGTTCCTTGAGCCGGAGTTCAGGAGCTCCCAAAGCCCTTGGGCAGCGCTCCCAGGCCCAGGTGGGACTGCTGGGGTGTCCTGTGCCAGAACATTCCATAGTGACTGGGACAGGACCTGGCTGGCACAGGCTGAGGCTGGCACAGCAGTTAAGCAGCGCGGCTAATTGCAGGCTGCCCTCCTGGGAAGTGTGTGAGCACCAGTAATCCCGAAGGAATGCCAGCCCTGAGATCTCCCCACATCCCTCCTGCTGCTCCAGGGATCCCTCTGGGGTGCTTTGGGCCAGGACCACAGTTGGAAGCTACAAACAACAGAAATTCTCCCTGGAGGAGGGATTTCCATGAGGGAATCCAAGGGGAATGGCAAAGACAGCAGCATGATGTGGGGCAGGACCTCATGCCTGCTTCAGGAGCTGGGGGAAATTTCCTAACCAGCTTCTGACTGTGCCCGTCATCCATTAAAATAGAGATAAAACCAAAAAAAAAAAAAAAAAAAAAAAAAAGTCATTAGCAGTTTAGCAGAGGGTCAGAAAGCAGGTTATTGACTTGCTTTCTCACAGCTCCAAAACCCTCCTAAGAATAGAGCACTTTAGATTAATTGGGGGGAAAATGGATTGGAAAGTTGCAATTAAGTTGATGTCATAATTTTTTGGGGGGGGGAAAAAAACAGGTGTTCTGCTACAGCTGTAATTCTCTCCCTGGCTTTAATTGGCATCCCAGTCGTCTGTATTGATGAAATGCTGTCTGTTAAAAAAAATGAATCATTAGCATTGGTTTAAAAGGTACAAACATCTCGAGGGGAAAAAAAAAAGATTAAAAACCAGAAAAAAATCGACACTTTTTTTTCCTTTAACCTTTCAGAAGTTTGGGGTAATTAGCTCCAGGCAGGATGCTTAATTGCCCAGCCCCTGGAGGAGCTGGCAGTGCCCCTCAGCCACACCCAGTGACACGGGGATGTCATTAGCAGGGTTTTTATTGAGTGTGCAATGGCACGGGGGGGCACGGGTGAGGCAGCACAGCCAGCATTGCTGGGAACGAGCGTTTCTGCAGGGCACCCAACCAGGATTCCACCTGGAAGGAAGCACAGCCCATCCCTCACTCCTTTGGATCTTCCTGTTAACAGCCCTGCCTGAGAGGATTTCATTGGGATCACAGGGTTTGGGGAGGCAAAATCACTCCCTTGGCAGCAAAATCCTTGATTCCCAAAATCATTGCCATGGGCACCAGGGACACCTCCCACTGTGCCAGGCTGCTCCCAGCCCCAGTGCCCAGCCTGGCACAGTGGGCACTGCCAGGGATGCAGGGGCAGCCACCAGCACCCTGAGAAACCCATGTCAGTCCTCAGCACCTCACAGGAAGGGGTTTCTACAGCCTGGATAACTCCTGGCTTTCCTGCACCTCACTGCAGAGGCCAGCACAAACAAACTGGAGTTCCTGACCAAGCGAGTTCCTGGCAGCACCATCGCGTGCTCCAGAGCAAAGCAGATTTGGCTCTCTGTGCCCCTGCCTGGCATTCACCAGCTGTGCTGGCACCAGGACAGTTCCCTGGGGTCCTGAGTGGTCCCTGGGGCTCAGGGGATGCCACGGTGCTGAGCACAGAGGAACTCAGGGCACTGAGGGGAAAACTGAGTGCCTGCCCTTCTGATAATGTCTCTGCTTGATTACAGCCAAAAATCCTTCACTGCATTGAGATTAGAGGGGTGAATTTGGAAGTGTGGACCCTGATAACTTCAGGCTGGCAAAGGGCAATTCCCTTTGCTTGCCCTGAGCTTTCCCAAGGGCTTTTTGCCCTGAAATTCTCCATCTCAGCACTTCCACCATTTCTTCTTGGGTGTTCATACCCTTCAAACCACGCTGCACAGGCTTCAGATTCTCCTTTGCCATCACTCACTTGAGCTTCTCATATTTAACTCCTTTAATCTCCCACCAATAAATCACTGCCTCCCAGCCCTTCATCATTCTCAGTGCTGTTCCCAAATCCCTTCGGGATGCTGACACCCATCAGGCACTCAGATAATTAATGGATGGCAGATCCCTGCCAGGGCCCAGCTGCACTCCTGGAGAACAGCCTGGGGAGTGCAAAGGAAAGGGAAGGTCGGGTCTGGGTGCTGGATGCAGAGCAGGGCAGTGAGAGGAAGGGAAGGAAGGGCACAATCCCAGAGAGGGCAGGTGTGGATTTGGGCTCTCTGGGCCCCATAAATCACACTCACACCTGCCAGGCTGAGGGAGCACAGAGATCTTTTGGGGCAGCAGCCCTGTCACCACTCAGACTGGTTGCCTGAGCAGATTTCCCCTCCCATAACCCATCCGTGCAGTGATTCCCCTTCTCCAAGACACAGCCACCTCTTCCTCCCCCAGAAAGAGAGGAGGCAGCTCAAAGCAGGGCTGAGCAATGATGAGTGGGTGTCACCTCTCTCTGCAGGATCAGGAGAGGGCTGAGGACACTGGGATGGACACTGCTGAGAGGCAGATACATTAACCTCTTGTTCCCTTTTATTTTAGCACTCTCCAAGTCACCAAAGTGCTTCAAAGGAGAAGAGTTGCAGGTGCTGATAGCATCTGACTTCTCTGATTTGCTGGAAGCTGCTGGGGAAAGGAAGCAGAGATAAAGGAGCAGATTCATGCTGCTGTCCCATGGGGATGGGTCCTCTGGGGACACCACCAGACACAGATCATTCCCACAGAAGGTTTCCCAGAGAATTTGAGGCTGCTGTATCCTTGGAAGCGTTCCAGGCTGTGGCTTGGAGCAGCCTGGGACAGCGGAAGGTGTCCCTGCCCATGGCAGGGGTGGCACTGGGTGGGATTTAACCTCCAACCCACACCTTTCTAGAGGGCTCATTAAGGAGAATTTCCTGTACTTTGGGGCAGAGCAGCAGGCTCTTTCATCACTAACAAACTAACACATAGCTGTGCAAACCTGCCAGTGTTTCCTCGTGCCCCTGCAAGATTCCCACTGCCATCCCTAGCTGTGTGCCCTCTGAGGAGCAGGAGAGGAACGTGTCCATGCAGATGTTATCCCTGAGGACAAGGCTGGTGACCTTGCACTGGACAGCTCCGCAGGCATGGAGCCCGTCTGCTGTGTGCCAGCACACACAATAAACTTGAGACACTGCATGGAGCAGTTGTGCTGCTTTCTGGTAAAAGGGAGGGGGAAATGCCCTCAGATAACAGCAGCCAAAAGAAAACTTTGTGGAGAGGTCAAGGACGGGGTGTTTGTGGAAAGTGAAAGCATCCACAGAGGCTGAGGAGGTGTGAGTGAGGATGCAAGGCCAAGAACAGCCAGAAAACCACTCACAGCACACTGGAGAGGGCTGTGGCAGAGCTTTGAGGACATTTGTTCCTTCTGAACACAGTGCAAGGACTTTGCCTCCAATATTTAAGCAGAAAGCCAAGGATGTTTAGGAGCACCCCTTGTGCTTGGCTCTGCTTGCTCCCACCTTTCTGCAGCTCACTCTGAGGGCACTGAGTCCAGTGAAATAAAAGGATCCTGGCTAAGGGAAATCCAGCCTCAGCAATCTGATATTCACCAGGAAAATAACCCTGAGGGGGTCTGGCACCCTCAGATGTTCTCTGGGTCAGCAGTGGTGGGGTCAGGGCCAGGAGGGCTCTGCTGTAACCACCCTTGGACAAACCCTGCATCCTCACCCCCACAGTGAGCAAAGAGAGGGGCTTGGCAAGGCAAGGGTGGCACATCAGCAGCACGCCCACCCTCCCATCCATCTTCCCTGGCCTCAGGAAACAAACAGCAGAGCAAATATTGCCTCCCTGTCAGCCCTGGCCGGGGCTGTGCTCCTGTTTGCCTTGTGCTTTTCCAGGAGTGACATCAGGGACAGTGACACACAGAACAGGACAGGCCTGGGGCAGAGGAAGGGGTCCTGGCAGGGGATAAACAGGGCACCTCAGCTGCAGGGACGCAAGGAGGGAGTAATTATCTATCCTGCAGAGGGCAGGTGCTGTGGTGTGGACGTGCCTCCAGGCAGCCATTCCCAGAGATTCCCACTTGAGATTTTTGGGCCTGTTCTGTCTGCCCATGGGGAACACTGCTCTGAGGGGAGCAAGGAGGCAGGAGATGCAGGCCTCAGCAGGCCTCAGCAGGCCTCAGTAGGCCTCATCTCGGGGCCTGCTGAGGTCCAGCCCCAGGAGAGCTCATTTAGCTGTTTCTTCTCCCCTCTTTCCCTCAGTTTCCCTGTGCTGTAAGAGACTCACGGCAGCTGGTGCCTTTTTCCTTCACTCCAGATTGGACATCGTGGAAAAATCCAAAGTAAAAGCTGTTCACAGCTCTGGGGATGGAAGCTGCCAGCATGGAGGAGTGCTTGCAGGGGTGGGTGGGCACCCGGCCCTGCCAGTGCCTGCTGCTCCAGGATGCAGGGCACCTCCACCCCACATGGGATGGGCATTTGCTGCCTCAGCACCACAGCCTTAACGCCTGGCTCCCAAGACCCTCCCAACTGCACAAGGGAGCACCATTTTCCACAAAAACTGCTTTCTTTTGCTGGCGTTTCCCAACCCTGAGCCCAATTTACCTCCTTTCTCTGTGTGGAGAGCTCTCTGGGCAGCAGGATCTGCTGTGGAAACGCTCCTGTCCTGCCAGGATCTGAGTTTCCAGGGGGAACTGGTGAGACTGACAGCTGTGCTGTCCTTGAGCCTGTTTTTGGTCACCACACAGCCCAGAAATGTGTCCAAGCCAGACACACAGAGCCCTTCCCCCTGTGCCCACATTGTTTGGCCAGGACAAACCTCCCTGGCTCCTGTCACCAGGAGGGGAGCAGCAGCTCTGCTGTTTGTGTTTGCCCAACACTTGCAGGAGGCTGTGTGACATCTCAGCTCCTTCACCCCTGGGCTGCTGCAGCCACAGCTGGGGCTCTTCAGTGCTCTGGGGGCAGGCTTGGCTCTTCCTGAAGCAGGAGAGCCGTGGGTTTGTCGGGATGCCTGCTCTCCCCAGGGAAAAGACAAGAGGAAGGATGAAGACAGAGATGGGGATTGTGATATCTGAGTAAATCTCCTCCCTCCAGCTGAACACCCCCTGTGCTCCCCATGTCCTGGGGAAGCCCCTCTGCTCCTGGAGCATCTGCTGGGTGGGGGCTGGATTCTCCAGAGCCCCTCAGCCAGCTCCAGGTGCTGCTGTTCTGTGGTGGTCTTCACAGGGGTCCCAGGACGAGGGAAGAGATGAGAAAATCTTGACTCCATGTGTCAGAAGGCTGATTTATTATTTTATAATGATATGTATTATTTTATTATATATATATTTATATTACAATATAAATATATAAATATATATATGATAAATATATATTATTATTTTACATTATATATATTATATTAAAAGAAAATGCTATATTGAAGCTATAGTAAAAGAATAGAGAAAGGAGACATCAGAAGGCTTGAAAAGAATAGAAAGGATGATAATAAAATCTTGTGACTGCTCACAGCCTCGACACAGGTGGCTGTCATTGGTCATCAAGTAAAAACAATTTCACATGCTGGGTAAGCAGTTCTCCAAATCACATTCCAAAGCAGCAAAACACGGAGAAGCTGAAACTTCTCAGCTTCTCAGGAGAAAAGATCCTAACGAAAGGATTTTTATAAAATACGTCTGTGACACTGTTCAGAGGAGGAGCTGGCAGGTGAGGTGTGCCAGTGCTCATCCCACCCTCACCTTGTGCAGAACAACCCCCTGACCTCTGCCAAGCCTTTCCCAGCCGGGCTCCAGCCTTGGTCTGCATTTCCTCCCCATTTCCCACCTCGGAGCAGCATCCTCACCCCGGCTGATGGAGCACGGGCTGCCTCTGTGCCTCGGAGAAGGTGGCTTAATCCTTATCAGCCGAGGAGAATTCCATCAAAGGAGCAGCGGCAGTGGGGAAATGGAAATGCGGGGATGCATAATTCATGGCAGAGAGGGCGCATTTAATAGGTGTGCTCAGCGGCAGCCCGGCTCAACACCTTGTTCTCCGTGCCGAGGATGATGTCAGGTCACTCGGGATTAGCTCTTTGTTCTCCGGGGCTCCATCTGCCCTCCCCAGCTCCTGCAGGATGAGCTCCGTGCCCGCAGCCCTGCTCGGTGTCACGGAGAAAAGGGCTTATTTACACATAAATGAGGGAGGAAATATCCACAGCGCATCCCAGGCTGCCAGGTCTTATTGGCAATTTCCTTCCCTGCTTTGCAAAGGCCCAGATAACCCTCGGTGTCTCCTGCCAGGGCAGGGACCTGAGCCTACCTGATCCCATCACAGCTTCATTATAAATCAACAGCTTTATTAGAAACAGCTTTATTATAAAACAGCTTTATTATAAAACAGCTTTATTATAAATCAACAGCTTTATTATAAACAGCTTTATTTGGGGTCTGGGATGTGCAGGGGATGTGCACCTGAGACTACCTGATCCCATCACAGCTTTATTATAAATCAACAGCTTTATTATAAAACAGCTTTATTTAGGGTCTGAGATGTGCAGAGGATGTGCACCTGAGACTACCTGATCCCATCACAGGAACAGCTTTATTCAGGGTCTGGGGTGTGAACCTGAGCCTACCTGATCCCATCACATCATCCTTTGGGGTCCCTGTCCTGCCTTAAGGAAGCCACACACTCCCTGCTTGGCAAAGGGGAATATGGGAAGGATGAGGAACCCAGTCTGGCATCCTCCTTCAACTCCCACTGGAAATTCCAAAATAACCTTCCAGGTTCTTCCCAAGCCGTCCGAGGGAGGGGGTTTTCTCCTTCCCCTGCTCAGATTCAAGCCAAAAGCAGACTGATGACAAATCCCTGGGGTGGGAAGGGGAGGACCCAGCACTGCATCACCACGGCGCTGCTCCCTGCAGACACATTCTCTGCATGGGAAAACAGAGAATAAATCCCTTTTTATTTCATTTCTATTTCTATTTCTATTTCTATTTCTATTTCTATTTCTATTTCTATTTCTATTTCTATTTCTATTTCTATTTCTATTTCTATTTCATTTCTATTTATTTTTTAATTTTTATTCTCTTTTTTTCCTATTTCTATTTATTTTTCCTTTTTTCCTTTATACTTTTCTTTTTCTTCATATTTTTTTCTTTCTTCCTTTTCCTTTTTCTTTATCCTGTTCTTTTTCTTCTCTTTCTTTATCCTTTCCTCTTTCCATTTCTCGTTTTCTTTTTTCTCTTTCTTTTGCCCTTTCTACTTTTCAACTTTCTTTTTCTCTTTCTCGCCCTGTTTGGTCCCCAGACGATGTTTAATTCCCTGGGCAGTTTCTGAGGTCAGCGGGCCCTGCTGCTCCTGCCGAGGGGATGGAGAGCCCTCTGCTGTCCACCCAGCCCTGCCCGAGCCACTCTCAGCCTCCCTGGGTTTTAACCTCCAACCCTCCCCTTTCCAGTGGGGTCATTAAGGAGAATTTCCTGTACTTTGAGGTGAGCAGCAGGCAGCCGCTGCCCTTGGGACGTGGGGACAGCTCCCTCTGGAAGGGAGGAATGCTCCTCTACCCTCACCTTGCTCCATGCCCAGCCCTTGCATGGCTCAGATTCCACCTGCAATGTCAACACCCAGCTCAGGACTCTCCGTTTTTCCCGCCCCACCGTGAGAGACAACCTTAGAAATTATAAATGAATAATTAACGCGGTGTTTATCTACGGCATAACAAACGTGTAAAAAATGCTTCTGTCACGTGGAGAGGTGCTAAATTGGATCATCATCCACACAATTCCCAGCACAAAGGTGGCAATATCTTTCCAGTTGCCACATGGATCACTTCAGTGGGTTATGCACGCACAGAAAGCCCCTTCCTGCTGGGGCCCTACCGATGCTGCCACAATTCCTCAGCTACAGAGGCCATGGCTAGCTGGAATGCAGGGAAATCTGGCTGGATTCAATAATTCATATCCATATAAAACGGGCCTGAGTGGGGAAAGGGAGGATTAAACACCAAGTGGTCCCCAGAGCCGAGATTACTCGCTGGTGCTGGCGGCGGTACCTCAGACAGGAGGAGCCTTTTCCTGTTTGCTTTATTAGTTGTGCATAAAAGCCTCGTTAGCCCATCCTGCCGGCCATCCATTATTTACGTGTGGCATCTCCTTTGGAGTGACTGTGGCTCCTTTCCCCGGCCTCCTGTGGCTGTGGGGGTTTCTGTCCCTCCTTGGGCGCAGGCTGTGTCCTGAGAGGCACAGGACAGGACAGAAACCCTCCAGCCCCATGGCCAGGGTGTTTCCAGACCCACATGCCCTCAGCACCAGCAGAAGGGCGGCAGGAAGGATGCTGGAATCACCCCATGAGGCTCCCTGACACCTCCATTCCCCCACACCAGCTCCAGGAGTGAGGATGCTCCCGTTTGCTGCCCTGGATCACCGTGCCGAGGTGGCTGGACGCTGGATGTGGAAATGGAGAGCCCTGGTAATGTGACAAGAATTAATGAAATATAGCCAGACTTTCATATTATTAAAACCAGTAATTGCTGGAAAGATGGCTCATGCAAAACGACGGGCTGGGGGTGGGCAGGGTTGATTAAAACTGGTGACTGGCTACAAATGATTAGATTAAAATCAATTAACTGTAGAATTGCTGTCTGGCATATGGAAGGATAATTCAGTTACGTAACCGACAGCGGGATTTGCACTTTGCAAATGTTGTTTCAGTACATCAGACCGAGCTTAGGCAACCTGGTTATTTAACAGGACACACTTGTGATTCCTGGTTCCGAGGGTGGGATTTGGCAAGGCAGAGCCCGGGGCTGCTCTCTCTCCCTGGGCGAGGAGCAAGAAACGGCTGCGATCCCCTGCTCTGCCCTGGTTATTTGTAAACAGGAGCTCTTTTCATTACTCTTTTAAAGACTGGCTGGATTAAGGAAGCATTAGTGGAATTCAGCGCTCGGCATCCTCCCGAGAGCCCGCTGGTGGCGGTGCCCATTAGCGCTAATGCAGCCGCATTAGCACGTTGAAAGGATTCCTGTGTTACAGCATCCCCGGCGGCTCCAGCTCCTCTGCCCTCCCTAAGCCTCGGGAAAAGCTGCCGTGAAACCCTGCGGAGGGACAGCAAGGAGCAGCTGGCTGCAGAGCCCCAGCACTGCAGGTGACCCTACAACATCCTCCTGCTCTGGGCTGCGGGGTCAAATAAACCCTGCAGTGCCTGTGCCTCATCCTGCCCCACCTCTGAGGCTCCTCTGGCGCTGTGGATGAGCAGCCAGCCCCGGGAAAAAGCCTGGAGGTGCCAGGGCAGTGCTGGCAGGCCAGAGGCATGGCACTGGAACAGGCTCGAGGTCCTGCTGAGCTCCTGGGCTGGCTCATCTCCGCCACAGCTGCTCTGAGGATTCACCCTCTTCTTACACAGCTTGGCTTTCAGCAGACATTCTGTCTGTTCCCAGCTCCTCTGCGGCCAGGGAAAAAGTACTCTGCCACCGTGACACCCCTGTCACCAACCCCACAACACACAATACCAGAGCAGCTTCCCTTCAGGAATTGTCCCAGGCCAGGCTGGGTGGGGCTGGGAGCACCCTGGGACAGTGGAAGTGTCCCTGCCCACAGCAGGGGTGGCACTGGATGGCTTTAAGGTCCCTTCTGCCCCAAACCATTCCGTGATTCTCCTTCTGGGGAGCTACACTCCAAGCCCATGTTGCTCCCAAGGCCTGGAGCTGCACCCCAGGAATGGCTCCCAAAACTTTGGGGTGGTGCAGAGAGAGGTTCCAGTGGTGCAATATTGATTTTGGCCCAGCTGCACTGGTGTCCTCAGGAGGGGAGAGCTCTTGGCTCTCCTGGCTGCAGAGAGCCTGGCAGTGGTCTCTGGGATGGGTCACTGTCCTGCCAGGGGATGGCAGTGGGCTTTCCCCACTCCTTTCTCAGGAAACCTCTCCTGGAATTGCTCTGGAGATCTCCCACACCAGCCAAAATACGTGTGCTTTCTCCAGAAGAGGCAAAAGTAGATTTAGGTCAAAAATTACTATGTATAGAGCAGAGAAGCATCTCCTCAGCCATCTGCCATGCACCAAAGCCAAACTCCACTTAGAGCCTGATGAGGCTTTAAAAAATATATAAAAACCTGACTGGCTTCTATTCAGGGCTTTCAAACCACTTCTGCTCTTTATGGGGCTGTCCAGACATGGCTCCACTAAGCTGCTGTCCATCATAAATAAGCTCTTGGTTCTTGCTGTCGAGGAGAACATTAACCCCACTTCTGCCTCTGCTCCAGGAAAGAGTTCCTTGGAAGAGCCCTCATGTCCGGCCCCAGCTCTGCCAGGATGATGGAGCACATCTTCCATTTCCTGCTGCTTCCAATGGTCCTGGGAGGAACCTTCACACACACTGAGAAAACATTTTATTCAATTAACCTGCCCTGGTAATCTCCATGGAGATCCTGCTTCTCTTCCCTTTCTCTGCTCCTGTGCCTGCTTTTTCTGGATTATGCAAAATCCCTCTTTTCCTTGCTCTCCACTTTCCCTGCTTCACCCACAGCCCATCTATGATTTCCAGATCCCAGCCAGGATCTTTCTTCCTGCCTCTCCATGGCCAGCAGAAATGCAGAGGCCTCTGGATGCCTTTTGCAGACATGGCACAGGGGCATCCCCGTGCATGGCCCTGTTATTGCTGCATAAATCCCTTCCATGGCAGGGCTGCACATCACCAACAGGCCAGGCTTCAGGATGGAGTCTCTTTCATGGTGGAGAGATGAGTAATCATTTCCCTTCCTGAAGGAGATGCAGCAGATTTATTGTCCTGACTCAGCCCCCAGGTGTGTGTGAAGGAGAAAGGTCAGCACAGAGTTTAAAAGCTCCGTCAATATTCCTGCCCTAGGAGGTTTTCCTCTCCCTGACAAACTCGTTCAGCAATGCTGGTTGCTTGTTTGATGCCTTTAATAAAGGCAGAAGGACACAGATATTTTGCTGATTTTTCACTCATCTGCAGTGAATCAAGCAGCAATCCACACCACAGAAATCATGGCTGATGCTGGAAAATCACTCCATTCTCTCCATCCCTGGGGTCACACCCAACCCCAGATGAGGACAAAAGCTTCTCTGAATTCCTATTTCAAAACAATCTCAAAATATCTGTCCAGAAGCCAAATAATCTTGTTCTGGTTGTGATTTAAAGAGGGCTGGTCTGGTTTGGGACTTTTTAAGCTATTATCATATTCTTAAATTAAAACTCCAAGCAGATGTCCCAAAAGGGGAAATGAACCCGCTCCATTCCAACTTCACAAGAACAGTTTGCTCTGTGGATTTTTCAAAATTAAACATATCTGTGAAACATTGCTTGTTGAGTGAACCCATGGCCCACTCCACATCAACATCACATGTGGAACGAGCTCTGATGTCCAAGCCATTCCCTGTGTGTTGTCCCTCCAGGCCTTGTCCCCAGTCCCTCTCCAGCTCTCCTGGAGCCCCCTCAGGCCCTGCAAGGGACTCTGAGCTCTCCCTGGAGAGAATCTTCTCCTCTCCAGGTGAGCACAATCCCCCCTTCCTGCTGTCCAGGCTGTGGGATCAACCCAGGGCACAGGGCATATCCAGTTTTTCACCCACCAACACCCCCAAATCCTTCTTGGCAGGGCTGCTCTCAATCTGCTCATCCCCCAGCCTGGGTTGATCCCGAAATTTAGCATCCCTTTGCTCTCAGGTAACTCTGGAGCACACTCTTTATTTGTAGGCATGGAAAGCCGAGCACCTGACCCTTCCTGGTGTGTGACGTTTCCTCCTGCGCCTCGGGCAGCTCCACCTGCAAGGCTCAGCCCAGGAGAGGAGCACTCCCCTCTCCAGATGGTGAGAGCTGCTGTCAGCCCAAGGAGGGGAATCACAGCTGACACGGAGACACAAACTGGCATGTGGGAAGGTAGACAGCGGAAATCTGTGATGGCTGAGCTCTGTCACTCCCCGTGGGTGATTTCCTGTCAGAAACCAGCCCCTGCTGAACTGAACCGCACACCTGATCCCACGCATTTGGAACAAGGATGCTGTGCTCAGCTCTGGATCCTGATAGAAGCTGCTGGAGCTCAGCAAAGGCCTGGAGCAGCTCCATGCCCAAGAGAGGCTGAGGGAGCTGGGGCTGCTCAGCCTGGAGAAGAGCCCCAGTGAGAGAGGACTCAGCCCTGGCTGTCCCTGGCTGTCCCTGTGTCTGTCCCTGGGTGCAGGAGGTCAGAGCAGGGCCAGGTTCTGCTCCAGAGCCCAGCAGTGGCCCCAGAACCACAGGCAGGGACTGAACCCAGGAAATTCCAGCTGGACATGAGGCAGAACTGCTGCCCTGGGCAGTGCCCAGCCCTGAGCAGAGCCCAGAGAGGTGTGGATCTCCCTCCCTGGGGACATCCCAGGCCCCTCTGGACATGTTCTGTGCTCTGGGATGGCCCTGCTGGAGCAGAGAGATGGCACCAGTGACCCACTGTAGTCCCTTCAGCCTGACCTATCCAGGAATTCTGTGATTCTGTGATTCTGTGATTCTGTGGTTCTGTAGTTCTGTGGGTCTGTGGTTCTGTGATTCCATGAACTGTAAGAGCCCCTCATTCCAGCTGTCTGGGAGCTCCCAGGATCCGAGGCACTGCTCCGAGAGGGGTCCCAGTTCAGCGCCGCCCAACCCCAGCTCTCCTCTCTCAGGAGCTTTTTTTGGGGTGGAGAACAACTCCCCGCCACGGTGACTCAGCCACCCTTGTGTTCCACTTCTTATTTACACTCCCCAGTGGTGAAGCTGTGGCACTTAATGGCTCCCAGGGCCCTATTTCATCGTCTAAATATACATCCCCATTGTGCTGCCTGGACTGCCTTCATTCTATCACGAGCTGACTGCAGGCATCAGTCATGGCTGTGATAAACACAAACTGCCCTAATATCATCTCCCAGGCTGTGAAGAGCCTGATCTCAGCTGTGCTGGAGCCAGATGGAAGAGGGAGTTTGGAATAGAGATTTACACTCTGTTAAATGTATGTGACATTTAATTATGACTTGGAGAGCTTCTCTCTCATCCAGGGTAACATGAGGCTGAATTCTGCAAATAACAGGAAAAACCCAGATAATTCCAGCTCTGCTGCTCCAGCCCCAGCCTTGGGCACTCGCTGGTGCATTCTGCAGCACAGCCCTGTTCCCGGAGGATTTATTATCTCAAATGCTGCATCACACAAACACGAGGAGCTGCTCAGGTTCAGAAATAACCTGCCTGAATCCCTAATGAGGGCACTGAGTTTTGCAGCCCTGGCAGGAGCTGGTGTCCAGTTGGTCTCTGGTTGTTTCTGCTGTTGCAGAGCTGAGGAGCAGCCCAGGGGACCTGACCCCATCCTGTGCAAATGCTGCAGGGACAACCAGGGAGGTCAGGCAGGTCCCAGGTGGGTGGAGAATCACCTTCAGCAAGGTGGAGTGAGCAGGAGGCAGTTTTGGTCATTGGTGGTGGGTCACAGATCCTGGGAATCCAGCAGCTCCTGGGACTTCAGGATGGATCACAGCTCCAGACCCAGGAGAGGAGTGAGGACAGGATGAGGATGTGGCTGCATGGAGGTTCGTGCAGAAAAGTGAGGAAAAATTGGGAGAAAACTCCGAGGGTGTCCCCCAGAAATTCATCCATGCCTGCCACCAGCCAGGCCAAGCTGAGCCTGGCTTTCCATGGAATGGAGAGCAGGGATAGACAATAAAGGGGCTTGACCCAAGGAGGAACAGCTCGTGGTGCTTTGGCAGTAATGTGTGCTCAGGGAAAGGCTGGCTAATCAAAAGGAACACGCAGCTAAAAATCCTGTTGATGACTTCCTATTTTGTCCTGATATCCTTGGTGAAATCAAGGTCTTTTCTCCTTTTTTTTTTTCTTTCTCCAGCAAGTGGAAAGTACAAATATCAGTAAACAGGAGCCCATTTAACACCAGACTTTCAGCAATGGCTAAGCCTCTATCCAGCTCCTAAATTCTGATACTGATCTGCTCCCCAAAGGCCTGCTTTCCAAAATAATATAGCCCTTTTCTCCAATAAAACATAGCCTTTAGGCAGCTTTAAGGGTGCCTAAAGGAAATAGGACCAATTTGTTTCATGCCTGGAGGAATATTTCTTTTCTGGCAAATGAATGTCAGAAAGGCAGTGTGTGAAAATGCAGTTTTCCTGCATGTGGGCAGCTCTCTCTCCCTTCCCAGGCAATACCCCCACACTTCCCAGCCCAGTGCTTGGATGACAAACAGTCTGGAGCACTTTTGGAGCAGGTACAATGTCGTATTTATGCAGAACTGAGCCAGGATGGGTTTCTCCACAGCTCAAGGCAGAGTTCGTGGTATCACAGAAGGCTTTTGGTTGAAAAAGACCTCAGAGCTCATTTCATTCCCACCCCCTGCAATGGGCAGGGACACCTTCCACTACCCAGGTTCCTCCAGCAGCTCCACCTCCTTCTGCTTTTGGCCCCAGGGCTGGAAAAGATGTCCTGGAGAAGCTTTTTCCCATACAGAAGGCCATTAAAAGCCTCCTGTTCCCAAAAGTATCCCATGCCAGGCAAGTCCCGGAGCGCAGGATAAGATTTCTCTGACTGTAGGGTTTTGATTCCCCCCTGGGGGAAGAAAACTTCCCCATCCCCATCTGACTGGCACATGCTGGCAGATCAGAACAATAGCCAAAGTCAGAAATAAATGGGTTGAATAATTCAGTGGGCGCTGGAACATGGGAATGGCAGAGAGCATAGTCAGGAATAGGAAAGCACAGCTAATAAAAGCAAGAGACAGAGGGAAATTTATTAAACATTTTTCAGACAAGAACATTTTGCCGCTCGCAGGAAAAAATATTAAGCTGGAAATGAGGGAAATTTTGTTCACAGATGGGCTCTTTGATAGGAACTATATAAAAAGCTGAAGAAACATTTGATTAAAGATTGGGAGAGAAAAGCTTTCCGAAAAATGAGCAAGCTTAATTTCAATTTTCCGAGGGCCAGATCCATTCCTTTGGTTCCTGCCTGTGGAAAGAAGCCCGGGTCTGGTGACTTTTGGGGCGCAATGAATTCCTCCCCCCTGACCTTGGAGCCTCAGTCCCATCTGGCACGGAGGTTTCAGCTCAGTCCCTAGGTGATTTTGGAGCCCTTCTGATGCTTTTTGGCACTTGGCCACTGCCCAGGGGCAGAGCACTGCTGTCCCGTGGGAGCAAACTTGTTGAGGACTTGTTAACAGGAAAATCCCTCATTAAGTGCAAGGAACATGAAGATCCTTCTTGAAGTGCCAGGGGATTTACTGGCAGACACAGCTCTGTGTTGCAGGAAGGTTTCTCCATGTCTCTGGGAGATGTTACCCCCATTTCTCCTCCTTCTTGTCCTTTTCTCACCCACAACCCCTCTTCTGAACCTGCAAGTCTCTAAATTTACTTCTAGTTCTGCTCTCACATCAGAATGGGTCATTTCTATCACTCTTTCCCTCTCTGTTTGCAAACCCCACTGCTTCTGACATTTAAAAACTAAACAAAGCAGGCTAAAAGCTTCTGGTCTTTGCAGGAATAATGATTGCAAGGGTGATCAAACTAATCGATGCTTGCAAGCAAATATGTGTGAATAATCCCAAGTGCTTGCTGGCAGCCTTGTAAAGGCAAACCAGAGCAGGCACGGGCTAGAAACAAAGAGGTGGTACAATGGGAACAGCTAAATGCCCGGCATAAAATCACCAAAACCCAGGAAAATGTCCCCCTTAGGAGCTTCACCTATGCAGTGAGAGGAATGGAGGAGCTTCGTCTCAGCTGGGGCCACGAGCTTTCCAGGAGGCTGTGGTTTGTGGAGCAGGGATAAGTGGGAGGTTTAATTGGTTGTGGATTTATTATTTGGGCTGGCCTGAATGAAAATGAGAATTCCTGTCCCAGCAGCCTCTTTTCTTTTTTATTTTCTTGACTAAGTGCCTAGCTAGCAGGGAGGAAACAGGGCTCTAAAAGAAACCAAGCCTTTTCCACCACAGGTACGTATCAATGTAATCTTCCAGGCCATAAATCCAAATTTAATCTGACATGAGAGTACAACTGCAGTCCTCATGAATTCACCTTCCTTGCTTACATGTGTATATAGAGGGCTGCCTGATTTATCCAGCCAGGAGGAGCTGCTCGGTGTTTCTTTTAACAGCTGAGGCTTTATCTACCAATTCCCACTCCCCTGTGTCCATTCCTGAGCAGCTGATTTGAATTTATTGAGGTCTGTACTCCACCTCAAAGCAGATCCACTTCCCCTTACAGCTCTTTCCCTTTTACCAAGGGAAATGTGAATATTCATCAGCCCCTGATGTAGAGACATCAGAAAAAATAAGAAATTGCCACTCTGAGGCCTCTTTTCATTGCTTTTATTTTTTTCAATGGCACTTTTCTGCTAAACCAAGAGTAACATCTCTTTCACAGGACTGTGCTGCTCTGCAAAGCAGAGGGAAGGACTGATCACACCCAAACCCGGAGCTTAATTCCCTGAATCCCACTAAGAGGGAGGGGAATTAGGGGAAAACCATCCAGAGATGGGGACTTTAACTTCAAGGGGCCACTTTACAACGTGGAAAGCAAATTAATCAATTGTCTGTGTCAGTCTGCTGGTAGAAAGTCTCCATTTGGGGCTGACTGTACGACTGAGGTGGCAAAGTTGCACTGCTTCAGCCCAATTCCCTCAAAATCTCAGCCCCATTCCCTCACAATCTCAGCCCCATTCCCTCACAATCTCAGGCCCATTTTCTCAGTCTCATTCCCTCACAATCTCAGTCCAATTCCCTCATGATCTCAGGCCCAGTCTCTCACACTTTCAGCCCCATTCCCCTCACAATCTCAGCCCCATTCCCCTCACACTCTCAGCCCAATTCCCTCACAATGTCAGGCCCATTCCCTCACAATCTCAGCCCCATTCCCTCACACTCTGTCCCTCACAATCTCAGCCCCATTCCCTCACAATCTCAGCCCCATTTCCTCAGTCTCATTCCCTCACGATCTCAGCCCAATTCCCTCACAATCTCAGCTCCATTCCCTCACAATCTCAGGCCCAGTCCCTCAATCCCATTCCCTCACAATCTCAGCTCCATTCCCTCAAAATCTCAGCCCCATTTCCTCAGTCTCATGCCCTCACAATCTCAGCCCAACTCCCTCACAATCTCAGCCCCATTCCCTCACAATTTCAGCCCAATTCCCTCACAATCTCAGCCCCATTTCCTCAGTCTCATTCCCTCACAATCTCAGCCCAACTCCCTCACAATCTCAGCCCAATTCCCTCACAATTTCAGCCCAATTCCCTCACAATCTCAGCCTCATTCCCTCACACTCTCAGCCCCATTCCCTCACAATCTCAGCCCCATTCCCTCAATCCCATTCCATCACAATCTCAGCTCCATTCCCTCACAATCTCAGGCCCAGTCCCTCACAATCTCAGCCCCATTTCCTCAGTCTCATTCCCTCACAATCTCAGCCCAACTCCCTCACAATCTCAGCCCAATTCCCTCACAATCTCAGCCCCATTCCCTCAATCCCATTCCCTCACAATCTCAGGCCCAGTCCCTCACAATCTCAGCCTCATTTCCTCAGTCTCATTCCCTCACAATCTCAGCCCAATTCCCTCACAATCTCAGCTCCAGTCCCTCACAATCTCAGCCCAATTCCCTCACAGTTTCAGCCCCATTCCCCTCACACTCTCAGCCCCATTCTCTCTCACTCTGTCCCTCACACTCTCATCCCCATTCCCTCACAGCCCCTCAGTTTGGGGCCATAGCTCCAGCTCCTCTGTCACTGTCGGGGCTGTAGCAGCAGCCCTTCCAAAACCCAGCATCTTCCTCTCTAAGCTTTGTTAACTTTAGATTTAATATAGGAGCAAAGTAACATCAAAGTATCTCAAGTGTTAATGGCCTTTTGAGGGGACAATCCTGTTTCTGTGGCCATCCATAATCTCAGCGTGTCCTTTGATTTTTCCAGCTTGCATTTCCAGTCTCTGGCCACCTGCCTCATCTTTCCCTTCCCTGCCTTCCTCCTTCCCCACATTTTCCATCACCAGCACACAGCAAACATGTTTAATTCCTTCACTCTAGTGCCTGTCACACTGTTCTGCAGCCAATTGCCTTTGGATGTGGGATCCCAGGGCTTTTACTTGCCGGAGGGCAGGGTTAGGTGGGATATTGGGAAGGAATTGTTCCCTGTAAGGGTGGGCAGGCCCTGGCACAGGGTGCCCAGAGAAGCTGGGACTGAACCTGGATCCCTGGCAGTGTCCAAGGCCAGGTTGGATGGGGTTTGGAGCACCCTGATTTAGTGGAAGGCGTCCCTGCCCATGGCAGGAGTAGGAATGGATGTGCTGTAAGGTCCCTCCCAACCCAAACCAGTGTGGGATTCCATGATTTCTCTCCCAGAAGGACCACCCAGTGCAGCTCTCCAGGCAGAGCACAGTACATCATCCCCATTCCCGGACACTTTCCAGCAGGAGCCGGATCTCTGGGCACTTCCCAACGAGTCCCCTGCGCCCCATCCTGCACCCAGCCCTGCAGTGCTCACTGTTATTGCCATCCCCAGCACTTCACTTCCTCGTTAGGATGTGTTAACTCATTTAATTCTCTCTCAGGACAGAAAGTGCTCATGTTTAATGAAGTCTCTGCAGAGCCAGAGCTGTCTGGGGAGACTTAAAACAAACCCTCCAGCAGCTGGTCAGGGTGTGATTAATGTTGCTGTGGACTCCAGAGGAGCCAAACTGAGGGGACAAGAACTCCAATACTCCCATGAAGGGTTACACACTCTGCCCTGGCAAACAAACCTCTTTCCTTCCCAAAATCCTGGACAGCTGGTGGTGAGGGATGCAGTCAGCAAGGATATCCATCATCTCTGCTGTTCTCAGAGGGTCAGGGTCAGGGTCAGGGTCAGGGTTTTCAAGCAGAAATGGAGACCTATTTGGTGAAAGCTGGGGATGAACTCACCCAGGCACTAGCCCACAAGGATTTCCAAGCCTTTGGAAAGGCAGACTGGCTGCTGTGGCACCCCTGACCCTCAAAAGCCTTTTTCTATGGAAAGGAGGATACTCTGGGGTGTACACCTGAGCCACAGTGCCATGGAGTGGACAGCAGGAGGGAATTCCTACCTATACACTCTTATTTCTACTGCCTAAGTGCCTGGAGGTATAAAGACAACCCAAAGATGCCTTTTCTTTGTTCCCCTTTGCACTTTTTCTGACAGTAAGCAGAATTCATCTGTCAGGAAGAAAGCAGTGGCCGTGCCCCTCGCTGGGGTCCAGAGTAGCAACCCACTCTGCCATGGGACTGTCACTGAGGAAGGGAGGAGCTGGGGTCACTGCAAGCAGCTCCACGCCTGTGATCCTCCTCAAGGAAAGCTCTGACAGCCATCAAGGAGCACAAAATAACTTGGCAATGATCCTGTGTCACCAGCAAAGATAACCAAGTTGCAATCAGCTCCTGACAGATAGTGCAGGGAAATTCATTTCACAAGTCATGGCTGCTAACAAATGTAACTTCCCCAGCACCTGGGGCACGCTCCGTGCCTCTCCACCTGCACACCAGACACTGAGCAGCTTTATTCCCTTTTATGCAATGCTGAAGCTTTCCCCCAGCTTTTCCTTTGTGCACTACAAATTCTGTACAGCAACAGATCACGGCCGAGCTCTGCTGTTTGACATCCACAGTGCTGAGGGAATTGTAGCAGTCAGCTGGAAGCACTGGAATATTGCCTGGGACACAGTTGCTGGTCAGAATTTGGGCCTTCTGCTGCAGGGGGTGAGGCTCTCAGAGTCCTCCTCCGGGACTGTACAAGTGCCCCTGAATTTCCAGAGAGGTCAGCAGACTTTACCAGCAGCGGCATTTACCCAGCGCCCTGCCAGGGGAACGCTGCAGCTCCAGAATGTCACGCTGCGATGCTAAGGCTGTAAAAGCACGGCTTTCCCCCTGATAGATCATATTTCTATGTCACAAGCTAGCAAAGTTGTTTAACTCTGCAGCGCCTGGCAGCAGGGTCACCTTCCGACAACACCAGCAGCACAGCTAGGTGCGGTCATCCCTGCATTTCCTCTCCTGACCCCAAAGGGGTTTTTCACCCATTCTTGTGCAGGAGCCATAAATTCCTTCAATCCACTTACCTGCTCCTTCTTCCCCCTCACTATCTTTGCCTCGGGTGTCTGGCAGAGCTGGGGGTGCTCACCTGGAGAGGAGAAGGCTCCAGGCAGAGCTCAGAGCCCTTGCAGGGCCTGAAGGGGCTCCAGGAGAGCTGCAGAGGGACTGGGGACAAGGCCTGGAGGGACAGCACACAGGGAATGGCTCCCACTGCCAGAGGGCAGGGATGGATGGGAGATTGGGATGGAATTCCTGGCTGTGAGGGAGGGGAGGCCCTGGCACAGGCTTGGAGCAACCTGGGATAGTGGAAGGTGTCCCTGCCCACGGCAGGGGTTGGAAGCACATTTCCCAGCAGGCACACACACAGATCAATCCCTCCGGCCGCTGCTGGGGCCAGCAGGCTGATGCAGCACTTTCATTCCCACTGTGAATTGCTCCCTTCCTCCTCATCCCTCTTTATAATATGCAGGCCTTTTTTATTTTCCCCCCCTTCAGTTGCTTATTCATGCCTTAATGCCACTTGATTTCCAGTGGGCTCTTGGAGCCCTTTCTGTGCATGCTCTGCCACTCTACTGGGATTTTCTGTGCTCCCTAAACAACCTCTGCCTGCCTTTCCTGCAGAGACACCTCACTGAGCCAGGGTTACACAGCTTCCCCCTTGGAGTTGCCATCCAGCTGAACGTGGCCACTGTCAAAGTGGGATGGGAATAGCAGGAAAGCCTTTGGAATATACAAACAGGCTGAGTGAGTCCCTCTGGGTTGCTGCTCAAAGGCAGGGACACCTCCCAGCAGAGCAGCTTGAGCAAGGTCTTGCCCAGGCCCACAGCCTCCCTGAGCAACCTGTTCCAGTATCTCACCACCCTCAGAGTGAAGAAATTCTTCCCAATATCCAGCCTGAGCTTCCACTCTCTCAGTTTGTACCCGTTGACTGCAGCTCCTGCAGAGCTGGGAGAGTTTTTTAAGCAGAGATGGGGCTGGCAGAGTCCTCTCTGCCTGACCCAGCTGCAAACGAGGCACCCCTGCCCTGCCTTTTGCTGTCTGCTCTGTACAAAGCCCTTTTCATCTCCCAGAGGTGTTTCCTGAAGGGATCCTGCTCCTTAAACCTCCACCCTTCCCTGCTCCTTTCCAGCAGCTGTTCCACCTGACTTCCCTTCCCGGATGAGGAGGAAGGAAGGAGGGATCACAAACCCTCCCGTGGATATTGACACTGCTATTTGCTGATCCATTTAACAGGCACTCTTTCCTTGAGCCATTTGCTTTCCAAGGGTTTTATTTAGCTGTTGCTGTGAGGTCTGGTGCACCTCCAGCCTTCACTTCACTAAAAATCCTCCTGTGGGAGCAAGGACTGAGCCTTTGCACGTGCCCACGGGTGTTGTTCCTTTTCTGTGGGGCTGACCAGGGATGGATGAAGATAAAACTCCTATAGAGGCAGCCAAAAGGCCTGTCTAGACTAATGTGATCTTCCAGCTTACTCAGTGAGGCTGTTTTTCCATGCCCAAAGCACAGATATTTTAACTTGCTCCTTAATTTGCTCCTTAAAGCAGTTAGCAGAATTCCAATCATCAATCAGTCCTGGCAGCCTATCCAGAAGGCATGGCCAGGAGCTGTGCATTAATTGTGAATGCTTTGCTGAATTTACTGCATGGCAGCACCGAATTTTTCACCCTGAGATGAAGCATGGATGTGCTGCTTGGCACAATCAATACTTTTCTGGGTTGCTAGGAAATTATCAGGGACTCGGTGCCCACGTGTGGGGTATTACCACCCTCCCTGGAAGGCACAGAAATGTGTCAGCCCCTTCCCTGCACTGCAGCATCTGTGGGTCAGCCTTGGGAATGGGCTGGGCATCTCCCTGAGCTGGGGCAAAGCAGTCACTGTCCCACTCAGCACTGGTCAGGCCACCCCTGCAATGCTGTGCTCAGGTTTGGCCCATGCTGTACACAAAAGGGGTGGGACAGGGCCCACAGGAAGGCCCCAGAGATGACCCAAGGACTGGCAAAGGCTGAGAGCCCTGGGTTTGTCCAGCCTTGAGAAAAGAAGAACGTTATCACCGTATTCTGGGGTGGCTGCTGAGAAGATGGAGATTCCCTTGGGCAGAAAAGATGAGGGGTGAGGGGTGCAGTTTTTTTTCCCTGGGAATATTCCAGCTGGACACAAGAGATATTTTTTCTCAGTGAGAAGAATCAGCCATTGGAATAATCTCCCCATGAGGAGAAGCAGAGGACTCCTCAGCTCTGGACACTTTCAAGATTGATCTGTAAGGGTGCTGGGCTGTCTTGTCCCAGAAAGGTTGAACCAGAGGATCCCTAGGCCCCTTCCCACCTGATATTCCAGGGTGTCCTGCACACCCTTTCCTTGACCACTGAATCAGCTCCAGGGGAGGCAGCCCGGGCTGGGGCAGAGGGCCTGAGAGAAGTTCCATCGTGGCTGGGTGGAGAACTAGAGAAGTTCCAGACACTTCTTGGTCAGAAGTGTTGGGTTTTTAGGACAGACAACGAAAACCTTCACTTCCCAGAGAATTCTTTAAGGGATCACAGGTGGCACTGCTGTGTCCCAAACACATGGGCTTATGCTGTTTTATCCTTGGAGCAGCTGCCAATCCATGCTGCTCCAGTGGGAGATGCTCACAGGAGATCCAGAGGCATCACTCCCTTTTAATCAGCCTTGGCTGGGCAGCTTATTAAATTTTGTTTATCTTAACTGAGCTGCGTTCAGCTTCAATTAAAATTATCCCAAGACTTTGCTCAGCCCTGAACCATGTTGTGAGTCCCCACGGATGCCCAGAGCCCCCTGATGGTGTCACTATGTCCCAGAGGGAGCTGTGTGCTCCTCAGCAGCCCCATCACAGGTCTGCTCTCACAGAAAAGCCTGGCCAAAGTCCATGACCCCTTGCTTTGCACCAAAACTTCGATCATCAGAGCCTGAGGATTTTGCTGGTCCCATTTCCAGCACTTCAACACTTTGCTGCTCAGCCTAACAGGACAGAGCAGGCCTTTTTCATTCATTACAGTAAACAGAGCCTTAATCCAGGCCCTTAAATCTGTCTAGATTTTGAAATAATTACAAGCAGCCTCCTAACTTGTACCAAGTTTGATTTAAGCCTTAATGTAATGGTTTATCTGGAGAGCAGGAAGTAAGCTGCACTGCCAATTAGGAGCCATCTGTTTTCCCCTAATCTTTCGCAGGCCTCAGACCAGTAAACAAGAGCCACCACAGCTGGACCATCACTGGTGCCAGGCAGAAACAACCCTCCAGGGCTGTCTCTGGGGACAGTGTCCTGGGGTCCTCGTGGATGAGGTACCCCTTCCAGCCCTGGGGATTAGGATAGGGATGGCAAGGTGGGAGGGGGATGCTCTGGAGAGAGGGTCAGGGACCAGCATGGGTCAGTGCTGGACAGGAGGGAGAGCTTCCTCAACAGAGAGGACAGACATCATTGCTTTGAGCAGGATCTGATACCCTGACACCTGGACAAAAGCTTCTCTCCAGGGCAGAGAGGTGGAACAACCCTGGCAACAGGGGCTGGGCAGATTCCTCGTGCAGAAACAGCTGCTTCCCACCTCTGTCCTTAGAGAAGCCCAAGGAGCATCTTCCAGCCTGGAGAGGTGATTGCAGCTGGGAGAGAGGAGCAGGGCAGCCCGAGGCCAAACAATTCCCTGCCCAGAACAAGACAGCAGGGACAGCCACGTGTCCCCAACAGCCAGCACAGGGACACGGCTTTCCCTGCTGCCATGCCCTGTGTGCAACAGCCTCTGGCTGAGGATGGAGCTGGAAACAGAGCTGGCTCTGCCCCTGGGCCAGCTGGTCACCAGAGCCAAGCACTTCCAGCAGCTCTGGAATTAATATCAGCTCTGGACAGGAGCACACCAGCCTTGTTCACCCCTAAAGCCTTCGCCAGGTAGTGTTTTTTTCCAAAACCTCTGCTCTGAGCCCAGTATTTGGGGAGCTCTCTGGGGCTGCTGAGAGGTTCCTGCCCTGCCTGGTGCAGGGGCCCTGCACAGGTGAGTCTCCCTCAGCTCCCAGGGCAGCAGCAGCAGCAGGGAGATCCCCGGGAAGGTGACTCAGAAATTGCCTTTGAAAAGTCAGAATCTGGGGGCTCCCTCTGCCCCCCTCCCACGCAGCAGCCTCAGAGCAGCCCTTGGCTTCTCAGAAGGTTTCACTGCAACCTTGCAGAAGCTTGCTGGGGTTTTACACACCAGCCATCAAACTACCATAAAACAGCAATTAGAGAAGGATCATTTACCAGATGTTATCACCTGCCTTGTCTGCATTTTCTCCTGCAAGACTCCTGGCTGCAGCATTTTGCTCAGGTGCCACCTGTGCTGCCCTGCCCAGGGTGGCAGAGGAAAGCCCCACTGTTTGAGGAGCAGCACAGGGACAGGACCCAAGGCTCTGCCCCAGCCCAGACTCAGGAAGCTTTGGAGCTCTTTTGCCTGGTTTGGGCTTCAGTTCATGAATCTCCTAAAGTGCCCTTTGAGCCAGCAGATTGCTGTGGTTCGTAAAAGAAGATGGGAAGCGTTTTTCTGGCTGAGTTTTTGCTGCTGGGTTTTTTCAGCCAGCAGTGCCCAGCCAAGCCCCGGTGCTTTACAGCCCTCACTAATGCACTGGTGCTTCCCAAAGCACACTATTTACAGCCCTGCCACAGCAGGGAAGCTGGAAGGTCCCCACGGCGAGTTGTTTATCATCCTGAGCTGAGCACTGGGCTCTGCTTCTCCCCCTGAGCATCCTCTCTGCAGGCAGGACTCTGAAACATCCCAGTGGGCTCTGCCGTGACTCAGAAATGGCCACCAAGGCGTGGGGGCTTTCAGTTCCTCAGGGATTCAGGAAGAACTCCCATGCTGGGGCCAGGTTCCCTGCACAGGAGCTGCTGGGTGCTGCACACACACCCTCCCACCAAAGCCCAGGCTGACCCAAACCCCACCAAAGGGCTGCTGCCCGTGGGGGATGAGGAAAAAAGGCTGAGCTATAATGTCGGGGTTTTGGGGGACTGAGCTCTTACACTGGGCTCTCCTTGCCTCCCAGGAGGTCCCATTTGCCCAGAGCAGGACTGGGACTGGTGAGGGTCACCCCCAGTCACCTTCTGCAAAAAGGACCTTGGCAAGGCCAGGCCTGCCCTTTTTTTCCCCTCTAGACTCAGGAGATTATTTATGTCACCTGAATTATGCAAAACCAGGTCCTATCACCGTTCTTCAGCAGCTGGAGGACAGAAATTCCCTGAGGAATTTCTACGTCCTGCCCTCACCATGCCCACAGGAGGAGCTCTGGGTTCAGCTCTGCCATCAGGCATCAAAACCAGCACTTGAGAGCTCCAAGCTCAGGGTGTCTGTGAGCGTTAATTTAATATTCTCCAGGTGCTGTGCACTATCCCAGGTGAGCATGTAATCTGTCAGATCTCCATTATTAATTGTCAGCTCCAGCGTGAGTAATTGTGACCCCCCCCCCCCCAGTTCCAAGCCTGGGGAAATTTACATTTTTCCGTTTGCTCGGTGTAGTAACGAGGAGCTCAGCTGGCTGGCAGTGAAAAGCACCCAGGGAAGCACATGCTGGAGCAGTGGGGGGAGCTCCGCAGCCGTCAGCTGCCTGCTCTCTGACTGCATCACCCCCTTGGCTTCCACTTGGCTGGAGGATTTGGGATGCTCGAGCAGCTCTGCATCAGCCACCACCTGGGAATAAAGCTCAGCTCCCCCATGGGCTCCACTGCCATCCTGCTCAGCCTCTGCTCAGCACCAGCGTGGCCCCAACCCACACCTCCTACTCTGCAAGCGGGTTGGACACCCTGAAAAGCAGGAAACAGCAGCTCTCCAAAGAAATGCAGGAGGATAAACAGGCCTGAAGGGCTCAGGGAGGAGGGTGGGAGAGGGGGATCACTGGTGGACAGAGGTGCCTGGTCCCTGCACTCCAACAATCCCATTTGTTGTCCTTTTGGACTATATCTTCATGGCCCAGGTTGTCTTATTAAACAGATTCGCTCTCGCCATTGCAGAGGGGCCCTGGCGTTGGGGATGGCTGGGCAGATCCAGGAAATACAATGCACATGGCATGTTGTGGGGGTGTTTTTCTTCTGCTTTTAGCAGCTCAAATACGCAAATCACAGAATCCCAGAACGGTTTGGGTGGGAAGGGACCTTAAAGATCATCCAGTCGCACCCCCTGCCATGGGCAGGGACATCTTCCTCTATCCCAGGGTGCTCCAAGCCCTGTCCAGTCTGGCCTTGAACATTCCAGGGATCCAGGGGCAGCCACAGCTGCTCTGAGCACCCTGTTCTCCTCTCCAGGAGGATGGTGGACCCTGGGAAATATCATTAACAGCTGGTACCAGGACAGTTTGCTTTTATTTGGGGTTGTGAGGACCCCCCGTGCTGTGCAAACCCTGCCTGCCTGTGACCAGCCCCTCCTTCAACTCCCAGCACAAGTCTCCTGCACAGATGATCCCATGTCACATCCATAAATGCATGTAATCCCCTTGTCTCTCTGCACATCAGGTGGGTGTCCATGCCACCCCTTGGGACCATCTGTGACAACGGGGACAATCCCCCCCAGCCTGGGAATAGGGCCACCTTCAGCCACAGGGCAGTGACTTTTGGGGACCATATCCAGCCGGCGTGGCCCAATGCTTCAGCTGCATCCAAGGAGGATAGAGCCTCCCAGATCAGGGGCACTCCCTGGCTGTGTGCCAGGGTGAGGACTCTGACTCCTTGGGAGGGTCAGCCCATGCAGGCAGAGGAGCATCGCAGCCAAAAACGCTGATGCAGGCGAATCCAGCACGCCATCGGGAGGAAGCCTCTGCCCTCCGGACTATTTTTGGTTTGTTTTTGCCAACTCTGGAGCCACTGATCTATGATATTGTCACTGCTGTGACTAAGGGCTCTGCAGTTGGAGGAGCATCAAGCAGGGCTTGGAGAGAGGGCTGCGCGTGGCTCTCGGGGGACCGGTAATGGGAGAGAGCCCTTCACCTCCTGTTTACACTTTAATGCCCATCCAGGTTATCCATTATTTATTGCCCATGTATTTATAGAGCATTCCCAGCACACACGGGGCGCTGCGGGCGGCGGGGGAGAGGGCGCCCTCTCCTTTGGATGCCGTGGTTTGAGCAGAGCAGTCAAACACCCCCGGGCTCAGGAGGGGCCATCCCTCCCCTCCTGCATCCCGCGGCTTCGCCATGAGGGATTTGTTGTTCTCCTGCTGGGCCGGGGTGGCCTTCTCTCCCTTGGGCCCTGGGCACAGCAAAGCCAAGCCTGGCTTTGGGCTCCCAAAGCCCTATTCCCTTGGAAGGGAAGCCAGCACAGCCCAGCACTGCAGGGTCCCACTTATTTGGGGTGGAAAAACCACCCTGGTGTCTCCAGGGGGTCCTGATCCACGGCATTCCCATTCCTCCGCCACTGCAGGAACCAGCTCCTGGCTCCATAGGGCTGTGACCACAACCGAGGAGCAGCCCCCTGGCCCTGCCTTGGCCAGCCTGCGATGTTTAAATGCAACAGCTCTGATACCATCTGAAAACATGCACCAAGCAGCTCCGCCGTGTCCAGTTCCAGCTCAGGGAATCCATTACAGGGGCTGCAGCAGCGGCACTGGCGGTGCCTGGGCCACCAAAAGGAGCCACCCCATTCCCGAAGTGACAGATGGGGCCTGGCTGGTGCCAGCTGGGACACACGGACACCACGGGAGCCATGCAGAGGGAGGAGGGGGCGGCGTGGAGCACCGGGCCAGCAGTGAGCCTCTGCCAACCCCAGGGATGAGCTCTTCCTGCAGGGATAACCATGGCCAGCCACAACCCACACGGATGTGCTGTCCCCATCTGCTTTTGTCAGCCCAGCCTGGCCTGGCTTGGATTTCCCTCTTTTTATCTGCTGGTGCTGGGGAAGGCAATTTCTGCCAGGCCACAGGGAAACAGGTTGGCCATGGGACCAGGCAGGCCCAGCCTGACCTGCAGCCCCAGCACCATCCCTGGAGCAAGACACAAAATCTGGGAGTCGGCCTCCATCACCCTGAGCCTGGGCACGCTCCCATTTTGGCTTAAAAGCAGATTTCTAAACCTTTTGTAATCCCAAGAGGGTGTGAGCAAGGGAGGGAAAGAATCACTTAGGACAAGGCAAAACCAGGACTTCAGTGCCAAACCTCTCCAAATAGAGGTGGAAGAATTTTTTTGAAGTGAAAGAAATGTAATTTCCAACAGTTTTATATGGGAAACAAAAAAATTATTCCTTATTTTCCAGCATTTTTCCAAGCATGCTCCTTCAGGGAAATGAGCAGTTCCAGTGTCACAGGCGTGTGTTTTAAAGGGATGCTGCTGCCAGCATTGGCTGAGCAAAGGTCAGGGGCTGGGTTCAAATGCTGCAGTGTTGGCAGTGACACCTCCCACTGTCCCAGGCTGCTCCAAGTCCCAGGGTCCAGCCTGGCCTTGGACATTTCCAGGGATCCAGGGGCAGCCACAGCTGTGCCAGGGCCTCCCACCCTCACAGGGAGCAATTCCTTCCTAACACCAAATCTACACCTACTCTGTCAGTCTGAGTCATTCCCTGTGTGCTGTCCCTCCATCCCTTGTCCCCAGTCCCTCTCCAGCTCTCCTGGAGCCCCTCCAGGCCCTGCAAGGGCTCTGAGCTCTCCCTGGAGCCTTCTCCTCTCCAGGTGAGCACCCCCAGCTCTGCCAGCCTGGCTCCAGCCCTGGAGCAGCCCTGGAGCCTCCTCTGGGCTCTCTCCAGCAGCTCCAGGTGCTGCTGCTGCTGCTGCTGTGTCCCCAGGGCTGGGGCAGCTCTGCAGGTGGGGTCTCACCCGGGGTCTCACAGGGACAGAATCCCCTCCCCTGCTGAAAACTGTCGAGTTTTTCACCCACCAACACCCCCTAGGTCCTTCTCCCCAGGGCTGCTCTCCATCCATTCTCTGCCCAGAGGAGGATGAGGAGAGCCTTCAGCCCCAGTTTGCAGCAGCAGGAAACACAGAGGGATGGAGAGGGAAGGAATGATGCCCTCTACCACTAGAAGGAACCAGCCAAAGCATTCACTGCCTTTTTGTTCCTGCCTTCACTAGAAAGCCATCTGCAAACATGAGCAGCACCAGCAGCAAAAAAAACCAGTGTGGGACACGGTGGGAGAGGAACCAGAGCTGTGCTTGCACATCCCCAGGGTGCAAAACCCAAAATAACCTGGGCCACCGCTGATGAGGGGTGAGAGAAGCGATGTCACAGAGCAGGTGGCCTGACAGAGGTCACCAGACATGGCACAAGCAATCAATTCTCCTTGGAAGCATCCAGAAGATAACGAGGCAATGAGTAACGGTCTGTATGGAATTGTAGGAACAAATCACATCAGCCTGACCTAATCTCATCCTGAGACATGGCAATGGCAGACGCAATCTCCCGGCCTTTAACCACAGGAAGTCTTCAATGCTGCCTCAAATGCAGAATTATGGTCAGGGGGGATGGTGGAGGAGGCCCTCAAATCGATCCGAGCCCGCCAGGGGTTTGAAGGTCTGCACCCAGCGTGTTTGAGGGGCTCCAGGATCCAGCACGACAGCCGGGAATGGGTAACACCAAGCTGGGGTGGGCGTGGGAGCCGGGGAGCTGCTGCACACCCTGGCACTGCCCTGCTCCCCAAGGCTCACAGCTCTGCCCTGGGGAAGCCCAGGGCGTCTGCAGCAGGCAAGGGAGTCACCACGGTGCCACCAGGCAGGAGCCCCCACGTCCCCAAAGCCACCCTGCTGCAGAACAGCCCTGAACACCTTGGAGTATCTCCTTCCCTCAAACCTTGGAGCATCTCCACCCTTCAAAGTCAAAGGGGTCAGCTGCAGAGAGCCTCATGCTCTCCCACAACCTCCAGCATCACTCAGCCGCCATGGTTTATGGTTTCTGGACCAGGAGGGAAGGTGCCTGCCTTTTTTCCTGGCAGCTCCTGGTCCGAGGAGCCTGGAGAAGGACTGGGAGGTGCTGGATCTTCGCAGCCCGGCTGGTGAGACTTGCCAGGACCTGCTTCACCTGGCCTGACCTCACCCACCCGCTGCCTTGTCTTCCAGAGTGCTACCAGTTCCTTATATATAGCAATTAAATGTGATAAATGGGCTGCAAAGCGCTATTTTGGGAGAGAGGAGGCTCCATCTGGGAGTGCTGCAGTGCTGGCTCAGCACGACCCACTGCACACCTGGCTCTCCCCACTCATCGGCCGTGGATGCTGCCCCACACCTCAGGATGTGATGGCCCACAGTTCCTGGCACGCTCCCAGGTCTGTTTCTCTGCCCCACCCTTCCACAGGCTCCCTTGGTTTCTCTGGCTGCTGTTAGACACCGCCACTTTAAATATACAGAGTTTGCCCAATTTCTGGGAGCGCAGCACAGGGTGGTCAGCAGCAGCTCAAGGCACCCAGTCACAGCAGTATCCACGATTCACCTGGCCCCTGTGAAGTTCAGGAGAGCTTCTGGGGAAAGGAACCCCAGTAAGAGGAGAAATACTATGGGGAAAAGGTCAGGATGAGAGATCAAGACAGGGAGGACAAGAAAAACCAAGATCCACAAGACCCCCATCCCTGGCAGTGCCCAAGGCCAGGCTGGACAGGGCTTGGAGCAGCCTGGGACAGTGGAAGGTGTCCCTGCCACGGCAGGGGGTGGCACTGGATGCACTTCAAGGTCCCTTCCCACCTAAACCATTCTGGGACTGTGTGCCCAGCATGGGGTTATTTAATGTGACCCCAGCCCAGGTCCATGGAGGTATTTAGGCACTGAAGGGGATCCAGCTGCTGCTGCATCTGGCTCTGAACACAGCGCTCCCAGTCCCTGGCTGTGCCTCGCTGCAGCATCCAAAAATCCCGTGCCCACCCCAACACCACCCTCCGTGCCCTGGGGTCTTGTGATCCCCCCGTGCCCCCCAGCCCTGGGCAGCCCCGGGATGCCGGCGGGGACCAAGCAGGCTTGGAAGCAGTGGGAGATAACCCTGCAATGCTCAGGGATGCTGTGGGGTGCTTGGCTTGTGGGGTAGGTCGGGGAATGGGGACCGGGGCTGGAAGGGGAGTGGGACAGCCCCTGGATCCTCCGCGGCCGGAGGCGAGCTGAGACAACCCCCCAGCTCCTCCCTGGAATGGAAGGGGTCGGAGGTAACTCCCCGAATCCTCCCTGGGATGAAGAGCCCCCGTGACAGCCCCCATTCCCTCCCCGGGGCTGGGGGGCACCCCGCAGCAGCCCCCAACGCCCACCTGGCTGGGAAAGGACCGGGACAGCCTCCAAATCCTCCCCGGGCTTGGCGGGGACCGCGGCATCTCCGGATCCCTCCTCGGGCGGCAAGGGGGCCGCGGCAGCCCCGTGCAGCCCCCAGGAGCCCGCAGCTCTGGCGGGGGCTCGGTGGGTTCGGTGCCGAGCCCGGCTCAGCCCAGCGCGGCTCAGCTCCCCCCGACGGCCGCCGCCCGCGGCGCTCCCCAGCCCATCGCGCAGCGCCGGGCAGCCCCAACCTGTCCCCTTCTCTTCTTCCTCCTCCTCCTCCTCCTCCTTCTCCTCCTCCTCGCTCTCCTCCCCTTCCACCCCCCCGGCCCGATTTGGGCAGCGGCGCGCCCGGCGCTGCCGGCAGAGCCGCCGTGTGCGGGCGCGGCGCCGGAGGCAGCTCGGCCCGGGGGGGGTGCGGCGAGGCAGGCGCGACCCCCCGGCGGCCCCGGCCCCGCTGCATGCCCGCGGGGGCAGCATGGCCCGCAGGCAGGCGCGGCGGGCGGGCGGCGGGCCGCGCTGGCTGCCCTGGCTGGGGCTCGCCCTGCTGCCGCTGGCCGTGCCGCCCGCCGCCGCCCCCGCCGCCTGCCCGTCCGCCTGCTACTGCGTGGCCACCCCGGAGCTGGTGCAGTGCCGCTACGAGCGGCTGGAGGAGCCGCCGCGGGAGCTGCCGGCCGCCGTGCAGAACCTCAGCATCGCCGGCAGCAACCTGAGCGTCCTGTCCCGCGCCGCCTTCGCCGCCCGCCCGCTGCGCGACCTCCGCCTGCTCCGCCTGCGCCACGACAACATCCACACCATCGAAGACATGGCCCTGCAGGGCCTGCCCGCCCTGCGCACCCTCGACCTCAGCCACAACCCGCTGCTCTCGGTGGCCGCCGGCGCCTTCGCCGGGGCGCCGCTGCTGCGCACGCTGCAGCTGAACCAGGCGCTGCTGGCGGCCCCGCTCGAGGAGCAGCTCGCCCTGGCCCTGCGCAACCTCAGCCTGCGGCGCCTGGAGCTGGCGGGCAACGCGCTGCAGGCGCTGCCGGCCGCCCTGCTGCCGCCCGGCCTGGAGGAGCTGGACCTGCGCAACAACTCGCTGCAGCGGCTGGCGGCCGCCGAGCTGCGCAGCCTGGACGCTCCCGAGCTGCGGGGGCTGCGCCTCAGCCTGGGCTCCAACCCGCTGAGCTGCGACTGCGGCCTGCGGCCCTTCCTGGCCTGGCTGCGCGGCGCCGCCGCGAACCGCGTGCTCGACGCGCGGAGCCTGCGGTGCGCGGGGCCGGCGGCGCTGCGGGGCACGGCGCTGCTCCGCCTGCGGCCCGAGGCGCTGGCCTGCGCCCGCGGCGACGGCGGCGAGCCCGCCGAGCTGGAGACCGCCTCCTACGTCTTCTTCGGCATCGTCCTGGCGCTCATCGGCGTCGTCTTCCTCATGGTGCTCTACCTGAACCGCCGCGGCATCAAGCGCTGGCTGCACAACCTGCGCGAGGCCTGCCGCGACCAGATGGAGGGATACCACTACCGCTACGAGCAGGACGCCGACCCGCGCTGCGCCGGCACGCCCGGCCTCTGAGCGCACCGGCCCGGCCTCCGAGCGCACCCCGGCACCGGCCCGGCCTCCGACCGCACCCTGGCTCCGGCCCGGCCTCTGAGCGCACCCCGGCACCGGCCCGGCCCCGCGGCACCACCGTCGAGCCGGCCTCGGGGTGCCCCAGAGCGGGGTGCACCTCCCTGGAGGGCTCCGGACCGGCTCCCCCTTGCCGCGCCCTCTCCGACCCGGCGGGTTCCCGCAGGGCGCCAGGCTGGACCGTTCCCCCATCGCGGTGTCCTCGGGCGGGGAGCACGCCCGGCTGGGCCCCGGAGCACGCCCGGCTCGGCCCCGGAGCACCGAGAAGCTTCCACTGGGAAGCTCCGGCAGGCGGGATGCGCGGCTCGGCACTCGCACTCGGGTGTTTGCTTGGCGCAGCCCGACAAGCCGCGGGCAGTACCTGAAACTGTCCTGGACGTTCCTGGATTCTCGACTTGACTTGACCATGTACAGCTCTCTTTCCTATTAGATTTCTATTTGACAGGCGCAAAGTTTAACTTAATTTCTTATTTTTTTCCCTTTTCTTTTCGCTGCAAAGAAGAGAAAACGTCCAGCTGCTCCCCCCCGGGAAGTGGCGTGCTTTTCCCAGCCCGTTTATCCATTAGGTCTTGTTCAATGACATTTCCAGCTCGTTCTAGGCACAAGGCGATGCAGCTGTAGGAAACGCCTCCGCCGGCTGCGTGCATGTTCCCCGGGGCACGCGCGGGCAGCCCTTTGACTCTAGAATGTAGCGTAGACCTGGCTGTCTCGGCACTTTGTCATTTACAACGAGCCAAGCAGAGGCTCCCGCCCTAATTCCCCTGCCCGTGTTTGCTTTAGTGCCTGTTACTATATCCTAGAGCAAATATATCGAAAGCTGCACCCACTCCATCGTCTATTTTCTATAAAGCTCCTTGCAAACGATTTCCGAATATCCCCGCGGCTGAGGCGAAGTTACTGTGCTCGGTTTGGCAGGGGAGGGGAGCTCTGCGCTCCTCTGCTTTCATCGGTGCTTAGGAACTTCGCTCGCTGAGCTGGTTTGGTGGCCAAACATGCAGGGGGGTTTTGTGTGGCTTGGGCACAGATCCTTCCCTGGCAGCAGCACAGGGGCTCGGGAAAATTATCCAGGTAACAGCTTTCTAAAGCAATTTTTCTCTCCCGGGTGGTTTGGTCCCTCATTCACGAGGTGCCGGCGCGCCGAGCATCTCCGGCTGCGGGGCTTCCCCAGAGGAAGCTGCAGCTTTTGGAATGTGGCATCTTAAAAAATGCCGAGTTTCGGTGCCGGGATGAAAACCGGAGCGCTGCATTTTGAGGCGCCCGTTTGCCTCTCCCCACAGCGGGAGGGTGATGCGGGGAGCGCGGCTGCCTCCAGCCGTGCCGGGGCGTTTGCCGGGGATGCTCGGGAGCAGCCGGTGCCCGGTGTGCTGGCTCCGAAGTGAGACTTCCGCGGGAGCTGCGGTCCTGGAGCCCGGGTGCGTGTGCGCTCAGCTGCCGGGTGGAAAGCACGGTTGCTTCCATGCCTGGAGGCTCCGGGAGGGATGCAGCCTGGTGCGCGATCCTTTGCATTTTTCCCCTTTGAAATTCCTGCCCTTCAAATCCCGGTATCGAGGTGGGGCGGCTGGGAAGGGAGAGCGGGAGCAGAGCCTGCGGCTGGGCTGTGTTTGAGTTACAGCACTGGGAATCGCAATGATTTTCCTGGATGTTCTGAGCAGGGAGCTGGCTCCCCTCTGTCCTGGCTCCTCGGGAATCCTGAGATCCCCACGGCTCAGCTCCTCGTGAAACTTGTTGCATTTTGAAGACCTTTTCCTCAGGTTTTTCCCCCATTGTAGGAGCTTGTGGGCTCCAGTGCCACCTTGTCACTCCATGCAGCCAGCTACAAGGGGAGAAATCTCAGCCTGCCCTCACCTTCACCCACTTCCCTTTCCCACCCCAGTGCAGCCAAACCGCAGCCCCCGAGCAAAGGAAGGGGCCAGCAGGGTGGGTTTGCACATCTGGCAGGGCACACCCCAGCTGTGACTCCACCATCCGTTCATGAGGACAGAGGTGGGGAGGGTGAACATGGGGCAGGGAGAATCCTGGAGGGCTCTGCGGGCACAAGGAGGGTGTTGGAGCAGGGAGAAGCCCAGAGGAAGCAGGGAGAAAGAAGGGAGATGTTGGAGCAGGGAACACCGCACCAGTCTGGCAGCAGGCACCAAGCTCTGGGATAGATAACGGGAAGGAAATCGCCTCCAGGCAAAAGGAGAAGTGGCCAAACACTCCCTGACCCCAAAGCCCTTTCTCTGAAGGGGTGGCTGGTGTGGGCAGCTGGTGGCTCCAGCTTTTCCTGAGGCCAGAGGGAGGGAGGTGGTGGCTTTTGGTGCCCAGGGATGAGGACACGTCACCTTTTGGCACCAAAAGGTTCAGACCATCCTGGCCCTCCTGACTCAGGCAGGGGGTAGGATGGGGGAAAAGCTAAAGCTGTGGGAGCACAGTTCCTGTGGCTTGTTAGCATCAATATTATTCTGTACAGCACATACTCCACACATGACAAAGAGCAGGAGTAGGGAACCTCTGGATTAGGGCATTGTCACTGAGCCGAGACTCAGAATGTGCTTTTTGGCTTCTCAAAGACCGCCCCGTGTTTGGAGAAGCCCAGATGCCATCATGTTTGCATGCAGTCCCTTTGCATGAAGGAACGTGGACCTCCCAGTGTCCCGAGCTCATGGCAGGAGCACAGAGTCACCCCAGCGTTTCCTGGAGCCAAGGGAAATGCAGGATAGAAACAGCAGCCGTGATGGGAACCAAGCAAAGCATGCTCAGAGCCCCCTGCAGTGTCTCATCACCAAAACAGAGGGGGGAAAAAAGCCAAAAAATGTCTATTTTTATGCCCTGCATATGAAATGCCACTGGTGCTTTGCAACCAGCACAGGCTTTGAGATGTGCTTTTCCTTCCTTATTTTCCAAAGCTCAGAGGTTCCCTGGGCCGATCCAGCGGGTGGGCAGGAAGGCTTGGCTGGGGAGGGGATGTGGGTGGGCAGCCCTGGCTGCACCCAGCCCCCAGAACATCCTGGGGACATTCAGGTGCTCCTGTCACCAAACCAGGGTATCCCTGGTGGCCCAAGGTGGTGCCCAGGGCTGCAGGAAAGAGGCTGAGTGTGGTTCTTCTTTAGTGCAGAAGAGACCAAAACTCCCTGTGTGGTGATGGCAGCTGGATTTATCCAGGAGAAAGAGCTGGGCTGGAGCATCACCCTTGTCCTTGCTGAGCACAGGGCTGTGGTGCTCCTGCACTGGGGCAGGGAAGAAAATCAGCCACAAGCTGCCTTGTCCTTACAGAAACACAGAATTAATGAGAATTAATTCTGCCCAAGTAACTTCACCCCTCAGAACCTACACACCAGGCTCCTTAGTCCTCACATTCCTTCCTCCCTCCTCACAAATTAACCCAAACCTTCAGAGGGAGGAAAAACACCCTCTGCTTTTCATTGATTCCTTTAGGAAAAGCAAGACAGGGACACTGCCGTCATACCTTGGGGAAACTGAGGCACGAACAGAGCAGGGTGGAGCTCCTGATAGCTTGCACAGGGAAAAACCTCACAGAAATGGATTTCAGTCCTCAGCAGGGTTCACTTGAAGCACTGGTGGTTCGGGATCACCACACCCAGGACAGTGCTCAGTTTGTCCTTCCTCTGCTTCAGGGGTGGTTCATCTCTGCCAAAGAAAGGGGGATTGGCAGGAAGGGTTTCTCCTGTTTTCCTGTGGATGTTTCTGGGAGATGGGCGTTCCTGGCTGAGCACAGACCTGTCCCCAGCAGCAAGGGGGGCTGGAGGTGACACCACCAGGGATCAGGGGGCTCCTCCTGAGGGACAGGGGCTGGGGACACGCAGCCTGGCCAGGGGGCACAGGGGGCAGGCCAAAATCCCTGTGTGTGTTCCCCAAGCCTGGCTCCAGGCAGCCCCTCAGGGAGCTGGCACAGCAGTGCCCAGGCAGATGGGGAAGGACATGTTTCCACTAATCTGCCCCAATCTGGATTATTTTTCCAAATAAACCTCTGTTCCCAGCTGTTTGAAGCAAGTTTTTGGCACGCTGGGGACAGGTGGGATTCTGGGGATGAGGGAGAAGCTGGCAGGCGTGCAGGAGATGGAGGGGATCACATCTGCTGGGTGTCCCTGTGCCAGCAGGCCCCCATGTCTGCACAGACAGGGGGACTGAACAGCTGAGGTGGTTTTGGCAGCACAGCACCCAGATCCTGAGGCTGGCATCATCCATGGGGCCTCAGGCCTCTGCTGATGTTTACTCCTATCAAAAGCCAGGGGAAAATCACCTGTGTTCAGAGCCTGGTATCCCCCACGCAAAGCAGAGCTGGGATCCTCTGCAGCTCCTGTCAGGATAAAACAGCCAGAAGATGCCTCTGGTGCTGGCTGTCCAGGCTGACCCCCATCAGGCAGTTCTGGGGAGCTCCCAGGGAGCCAGGATCAGCCAAGATCCCTGTCCTGCCTGAGGACACAGGAACACAGGCAGCCTGCAGAGCTGCTCTGTCCTCCAGCACGTGCCCCAGCCACTCGCCAGCCTGACATTTACAAATCCCTATTTTTAGATGCTCCTCATCACTTCTAATTGTTCAGGCTGCCCAGCCTCAGAAATGCTCTCTGCTTGGGCAGGATGGGTCCCTGAGCCCATTTCTCTCTCTCCCCTGTGCCTCAGTTTCCCTTTTGGCAAGCTGCAATTGAGGGGCTCCCCTTGGCTCCATCCGGGGACCAGGTTTTGGGGCTGTTGTTGCCTCTGCCTCCCCAGGCCCTCAGGTGGGATTTCAGGTGCTCCAGCAGGCTGCAGACAGCACTGCTCAGCCTTCCCAGAACGGGACAACAGGGAGCACCCAGCCCTTCACCAGCCACATCCTCCCCCAGCAAACAGCAGCCGAGCAGGGTGAATGCAGGAGGGACTGGATCCTGAGAGCCCAGCCCAGGGACAGCCCACACGGGCTGGGCTCAGCCCATTGGTAATTAATTTAGTTACTGAATTAACATTTAAATTGGCAGGACCTGAATGCGAAGCCAGCACTGCTGCCTGCCAGGACTGATCAGCTTCCAGCGACCCTGGCTGCTCCCTGGTGGATGTCCCTGGGGCCTGGTGCTCTGCCAGCAGCACAGAGGGACCTGGAGGCTCCAGGAGATGATGCTCTGCTCACCCACACTGCTCCCACGAGCCCCAAGGAGGCTGGAGCAGCCCAGTCCTGCTGTCCTGGAAGAAATGTCTGTGTTCAGCAGGGACAAGGACAGCAGGTGCCAGTCCTAGGCTCCCCCTCTGCCTGCTGAAGTGCACCCTACGCTGCCAGGGCCCCTGCCTGGCCTTGGCTGTCCCCCACACTGAGCTGGGAGGAGGAGAGGGGCCCAGGAGAGCAGCCTCGGCAGATAAAACAGCACCAGGTACACAGGAGCCCCTGGGATGAAGGCTGCAGCCATCACTGAGGGGACACTGCGGTGCCCATCAGCCCAGAGACACCCTCCACCATCAGGGACAGCTCAGTGCCACCAAAAGCAGGAGGCTCTGAGCAGTCTCTTGTTCTCAGGCCTTATCCATGGCACATGGATACCCCTCCAAGCCCAGCTCAGCTTCCAGGGCAGAAGTGTTTGGCTAAAGAAGACAAGGAAACCTGGATTGAGACTACGAAGGGAATAGTTTATTACTTAACACTTCATTCAGCTAAATCCACATAGCAGTACACAGAAAGTCTTCAGAAAAGTGCAAATTCTCACTCTGTATTTGTAATACGCCCCAGTTTTACAGAACAGACACCAGGTAAACAGCAGTACAGATCCAGAACTCCCCCAGCTTCCAGGCAAGGGGAATGATGCAACTTGAGATGCTTCAGTCACCTGTACAAAGCCATTTTTGAGCAGAGGGAATCAAGCTGGACTGTAACCACTCAGTGCCACCATGCAAGGAGCCCTCTCTTAGCTGGGGAGAGGACAAAAAGGGGAAGACAAAACAAAGTGATACCAGTTTTAAAATTAGAGACCATCCAGGTGCTTCCTAAGGCAGCACACACATCCCACCCTGCCCAAGGGACAGATCCCAGCTCTCCTGGCTTCCACCAGTGTCACACAAACACTTCTGCAAGGAAATGGGGGCTGGAAACCCCCCCCTCAGGAGCCTGGCAGGGAGGGCACCCAGAGTGCTGAGCCAGGGAGCAACAGCAGGGATGTGAGCATGCAGGTAGCCAGCCACAACTCTGAGAGCCCCTGTCCCAGGCCCATGGACACACAGCTTCACCAGAGAGCAAACCTGGGGACAAACCCCAGCCCCCTGGATTTTATCCAACACTGGCTGTATGACCACAGCTTCGGCCACTGCCCAGCTTTTGACAAGGTGTGTTTTACCTGGGAGCACCTCAGAAACAACATCCACGGCGCCCTTTGATCTGTGACCTGCTTTGTACTCGGGTCAGAAAGGCCTTTGTTCTTATCTGAGAGTGGGAAAGAACAGCTGACAACTCGAGGAAGGCTGTGCACAAACCAAGTGAACTCTACCACGATGCATTACAAAGTTACAGGGCAAGGAAACGAGAATTCCAGTCCTTCACGGTAACAGAAGTAAGGGATGCGAGATCAGAGCGGGGAGATAAAGGAGTTCCACAAATGGAACAATATAAATATATCAAACAGTTCCAATACAGTAGGAAAACAACAGTAGCAGCAGTTTCAAAACAGCAAATAGTAATTATACCCTGAAAGTACATTCAACACGTTGTGCCTGCTGCTGTCCTCCCAAAAGCATCACCACAGCTACAGCTCCCTGACAGACCTACCCATGGGGAAAATCCCAGACACAAAACACCCCACAGCTGGGTTTTCTTCCTTAATTAAGCATAGTTAGCCTAGGAACAGCTTCTAACAACGCTGCTTTGAAAACATTTTCTCCGTTTCTAGCGCTTGCCTAGAGACACAAAGCAGGTCTCTGGGAAGCTGCAGATCCCTGCTCTTTGTAGGAGCACAGCCATCACTCACAAGACACAATAACACAGCTGGGCTCACCACACGCACACACACACACTATGCTTTTTACAGTGTTTGTTCAAAATTATGTCCCAAGTCACTTGTTCTCTTCACTGTCTGGAGAAGAAAACCCTCAACGCCTCAGGGTTTACTCTGCTGCCAGTGGAAGCAATGGCAAGAGCTCCTTCGAGTTCAGTGCAGTGGGGATCCAGATCTGCCCCCTGTCTGGGAGAGCTGAGGGCAAAGCAGCAGTCAGAAATGCCTGCCCAGCCCTAGCCAGCACAGACAACAACAAAAGCATCCTCTGAGTGTGTCTGGGTTTGCCTATTTTCCCCACCATGTCAGTCAAATGTACAGTCAAGGTAGAAGAAACCCAAGCTTTTGGCATGAGATACATTTCACTCACTGGCAGAACAATTCAGAGATGCTCTCTCTTAACATAAAAAATAAATAAATAGCAGTGACAGGTCAGAACTTGTGCAACACAGACCTTCTCTAGAACATGTACATTCACGGACACTGAAATACTTCTCCATGGACATAGTGCAAAGCTGCTGGCAGCAGGAAACCCCCAAACCTCAGGGCTCTCTGAAGCCATGGAGAGGCAACACACACCAACAAACCCACCCTGTGCCATCCTGTGGCATCCAGCTGCGAGGGCACCAGCAGAGGGAGGATCAGTCTGGAGAGGCAGCAATAGTGGCAAAACAACAGCTTCAACTCCAGGGCACCTTGGGCTCTCCTCCCATCACCTCCACACAGGTAAAACCCAGCACTGAATTGCTGCTGCTGCCCTTTACTTGCTGCCAGTGACAGCAGGGAGCTTCCAGAACCAGCTCCCCTGGGCCAAAACAGGGCCTTTCTTGCCCAAAATCCAATATAGCCACAGGGAGAACTTGAGTATTGGTTTGGGTGGGTTTTTTTGGAAAATGTGATTTCAAGTCCCACTTGCTATTTGAGCAAAGGGAGAAAAACAAATGAGAGAAGCTGTTAAAAATTTACCCTTGAATAATAGTATTTGCAAAGTGCTATTCTAACAAATTACCTGACAGTACATGACAAAAAAAAATTAAGAAATCACAATTTAGTAACTGTGTTAGTCTTATCTTCACTTTCTTCCTTGGTTTTCTTTTTGTTGTTTTGTTGGTTTTTTTTAAATACACAGACAATATAAATACAAGCCAGCAAAAACCAAAAAGTCACTGACTAACATTTAAATTAAGTAATGGATACAGAAAATCAAGAAAGCTTAAGACCCTGCAGAGATGTGGGGAAAAAAGTAGCTACAGAGCCTGTGGTAGTCAGGAGGGGCAATTTTACCAAGGAATGACCAAGTTCCTGCTCCTTTGGAAGCCTTGGAAAGGCACCAAGCAATTCCAACCCCAAGCTGCAGCTGTTGCCACTATTGTCTCACTGCTAATTATTTTAAGACACACAGAGGAAAGCTACAATGCCCAAGAACACCTTCACCAACAGAAGAATTCTTAGGTAGCTGAAAAATGCCAACAATTTGCCTACACAAGAAATGCTGAGCTCTGCTTGGATGCTTTTGGAAGTGCAGACCTGAATGGAAGGTCTCAGAGCTGCAGGGAAGAAGCAGCCTTTGCTGTCAGTGTGGAGTGATCACTCCTTTAAAACTTTAAAACCTTTTCTCACACAAAAAAAGAGGTGTTTCAGGTACCTGAACTGAGTTTAAGACAAGATGTGGCAGCTAAGCTCAGCTGTCTCAAAAGGTACTCGGGCAGTTCATTTGCATTGGTGTGGGCTAATTAAACTTTTGGTCAAAAGGACTGAAAACTGCAGCAATAAATCCCCCCCTTTCCTCTGACCTCCTCTCCTTATCCCAGTTTGGTGAAAAGCCTGACAAAAGAAAGCTTCTTCTGCACAGAAAAAGAACGCAGCTGTTTCAAACACACACACACACAGACACAGAGATGAGACTGGTTCTGCTCCTGGGTCCTTTGTTCAAAGCCTCCCCTGGCTCGGGCTCTACGCAGAGCGCCAGGTCAGCCCGTTCTTGGCAGGCTCCAGGAAATTCTCAATCAGAGCCTCTATCAGCTTCTGCAGCTCTTCTTCCAGCACGCTTCTGTCACTGCAGGAGACAACAGGCCCAGGTCAGAGGGCTGGGAAATGCCCAAAGTTAAACAAACAAACACACAGTGAGAGCTGATGGGGATGGACTTGCTCTGATGTGTTTCCCACCCCTCCAGGTGTGGAGACTCCTGCTTTAACAAGCTCCTTTCCAGCAGGATTATCATGGCTTGGGCTGGAAGGGACTTGAAAAGATGGTGCCCAGAGCCCTCTAGTGGCCTTTTTCTCCTTTAAATTAATTTCAATTAATACTGCAATAATCAGGTGGTGAGGCCCGGGCACAGGTTGCCCAGGAGTGTCCAAGGCCCAGCTGGAGCAACCTGGGATGGTGGAAGGTGCAGAGGGGTGGAACAAGATGGTCTTTAGGGTCCCTTCCAACACACAGCATTCCATGATTCCATAATCATGAAGAGGAGGTTTCTGTGGTGTAAGCACACCCTGGATTCCCCCCCAGTTTTAAACTGGAAGTGGCTCGGCCCAGGTGAACAGCACCTGGCTGTTCTCCTGCAGCTCAGGGTAACACAGCAGATTCCCAAAGGCAGTGGGAGCCCACCTGGCTGCAAACACACCCACCAGCAGCAGCACAACTCCAGCAGAGGGACAACAGCCTGGACGTGACACCCTGGCCCCCTTGACAAGGTGAGGGTTGGTCACAGGCTGGCCTCTGACCTCAGAGAGCTTTCCTAGCCTGAACAACCCTGTGATTTTGTCACCTGAACGCTTTTTAACCCTAAGTAACGGGGGAACTGGGTTTGTTAGAGAATCCTGCTGCAGCAGATGCTGAGGGCCCCCTGCTGGTGTGCTGCTGAGGGCAGCAGCAGGCTGGGGACACTGACCTGTGCCCGGGCAGAGCACACATCTCGGCGTAGTACTTGATCTTGGGCTCGGTGCCGCTCGTGCGCAGCGTGGCCACGCAGCCGTTCTGGAAGGTGAAGGTGATCATCTGGCTGCTCTTGCTCACTGGCAGCACCTGCAACACAGCAGCAGCCCCTCAGCGCCCCTGCAGCAGCCCCTGGGAGCTCAGGAGCTGCAGCAGCACCGGCATCAGCGAGTGAGCAGCGGCCAGTGCCTCAGAGTGAGCACCGTGTTCCCCGTCTGCCTCCTCCCCGGTGCATTTGGGTTTGTGCACCCCTGCCCTGCACAAACACCCTGGAACTCACAGACTTGTGGTTCAGCTGGCTGCTGTCATAGCCTGTGGTGATGTCCCTGACGTGCAGGATGCTGTAAGCCCCACAGCACTTGGGGTATGACTCGGGGCCCTCGAAGTTCCGCAGCCTCTCAAATATCCTCTTGATGGTGGCAGGGTCATAGCACAGGAAATAGGAGGTCTTGGAGATGTGATACCCATACCTGCAAACACATTGATGCTCTCATTGTGACATTCAGAGGGTTGGGGCTCGTTTGTACCCAAAAGATCTCGGTACAGGGCTTAATGCTGACAAACACCACCCTTGTGTTATTTCTGGGGTTGCATCCCTAGCCATTCCTTCCTGCTCTGTTACAGATCCATTCTGGCACTGGGAAGCCATTCCCTGTGTCCTGTCCCAATCCCTCTCCAGCCCTCCTGGAGCCCCTTGTGATATGAGCTATGATGGGCTCTAATCCATCCTACATCAAAAAACCCCAAAGCAAGTTACAATGTGAAAGCATCTGAGGGACACAAACATTTACTCATATTTAAATAAATATTCCTCAGATGATTCCCAGCTCCAGAACAGCAGTGTAGAACATTCTGATGAAAGCCACCACTCACATTTCATAAATGTCAACGAGTTTCTGTGCCAGGGTCAGGCCCTGGCTCTGCAGGTAAGTTGCCATTTCTGCAATGACCACAGCTGCACTCACTCCATCCTTATCCAGCACTGATGTGCCACACATGAAGCCTAGGAAGAAAAAAGGGATGGTGGGAAAGTAACCTGACAGATTATCACTCTGATTGATCTGACTGAAGCTCTAACCTTTGATCCTGCAAAGGAAAATTGGCCAGGACATGGAGGCTGCTTTATTGCGGCTTATGCAGCAGAAATCCAATGATTTCTCATCTAACCTAATGATTTTGGGGGTTATAGGGCTGGAAAGATAAGCAAACACCAGAATCAGCAAGTCAGGTACAATTTATCATGGGAGTTGGCAAGTCAATTTGATGAGAGTAAAATATCAAAGCTATTAGGATAAAAATAAAGTACATTTTCTGTGTGTTTTATTTCATAGCTAAGATCAGTCCCTCCTAGTCACGTCCCCCCTCAGTTCTCAACAATTTAAAGGGATACCAGCACTCATACCAATAGACTCCTCAAATGCAAAGAGAACTTCTTTGCCATTGTCTAGGAGATTCTTCACTCTGCTTCCAATCCATTTAAAACCAGGGAGTGTTTCCTAAAAAAGGGGGGGAAAAAAGGGAGTGCTTAGAATATGTATTTTCAATTTAGATTCAATTCAAAGAAAAAAAAAAAGTATAGCCACTGTTCAGTTCAGACTAAAAAAAAAAACCAAAACACCAAAGAGAACACATAATATATTTTGAATTTTAGGGTCAATGGGAAAGACGGCTGCAGAGTCAAAACACTAAAGCTAAGGGATGTTTCTCTGGGTTCTTTTTGAAGTGTTTTAAATTTAAATCTAATAAATTGACAAGTAGAATAGGGACAGTAAAGAAGCATCAGATAAGTCATATCTTCAGTTTTATGAGGAGTCCAAGGCCAAGAGCCACTGGAAAGGATTTTCCTAGTGGATACTCAAGTAGGACACGAGTACCAAACCAAGGCAAAAGTGTGTCAGGGGCTGTGCTGCTCATCAGATGAGACACAGTTATTCAGGGGGAAAAGCTACAGAAATATAAGAGTTACACTTTTAGCTGCTGGGAGGGGAGAGCACTGTTCTGGGGGTTTTTACATAAATCATGCAAAAGCAGCCAAAAGCTTGGAAACAGCTTTTCTTGGAGAGAAGGAAGTTACAAATAAAAAGGAAGGAAAGCTTTTAGAGAAGGCCAAGAGGTTCTGTAAATTCCTAGTTCCTCTTTTTTCTTTCAGTTAAGTATGGCCTTTTTCAATTAAAAAAAAACAACAAACAACAAACAAACAGTATTTAGAGAACCAAATCCACTACAGAGAACTGACATTCGCCCTGATTATCTGGCCAGTCACTCAAAATGGTTCTCAGAGCTGCTTTCAATTTTAAATTCCTCATTTTTTGGCAAAACATTTATTCCTATTGCACATGGATTTAATTAAGACACGTATAAACAAGGCCTGGCCCTTTTTATGTTTGTGCCATGATTTCAGGCACTTGGCTCTCTTCTGGCTAACATCCAACATAAATCAGATTTAATTTGGATGCAGGAGCTAAACTGTCAGTCTGGGGGGGAAGACCCCCAAGCTTCTTTTTTAGCAAGTTCTTCACAAAGCTATGCATTAAAGGTCTGAACACAGGAGCTCCTCTGCCTGAAGTAAACCCAAAATCAAAACCCACTGGCACAGGGCACCTGAAGGGCCATGGTGTAACCTCCAAGTGCTCCTTACAAACCCACAACACTCAGAGTGAGCAGGGCAGGCTGCACAAATCCCCTTCTCTCACTCAGAGGGATTTCAGATAACAGGAATACCTTAGCTGTGGTTATCTGCAATCCAGGTGTTCATTCGTGTCCCTGGGACTGAGCTTTGCCCACGCTGATCTCCCAGTCCCAGAAGGCTGAGGAGGCTGAAGTCAGGCTTGTGTGGGTGGAGGAACATCCTCTGCAAGCTGGAACCCCTCACAGCTCCCAGCCAGGAGCCTGGATGCCATGTCCCCTGCCCACCCTTCCCCCCGTGAGGCCACCAGCAGGGCCTTGGATGGAGACAGCACCACAGCACCCACACTCACCTCAAAGTGAAACCCCTCTTTAAGGGCAATTGCCCTCAAGATCTTGGAGGAGACCGTGGTTGCCAGCATGTAGACATTGCTCACGTCAGCATCCTGGGAGCAGTTCTGCTTCCAGCAGGAGAACATCCACCAGCCAAACAAGGCCGCCAGCTCATTGCCCGTGAACACCTTCCAGCAGCCGCTGTGGGGAGAGGCGAGGGAGGATTGCTGAAGGCCCTCAGCACCCAGAGAGGCAAGGTCAGGGCTGGGCGAGAGGATTTCTGCAGTCCCTCAACAGGGCATGTGAGCACAGCACTGCCAAGCTGCTCTAGGCAAAGCCACCCTACTGACAGACTCCACACCCATCACACCTCAGGGATTTACAAGGCCAGGGCCCAAAGAGAGCCCCAGGGTCTCCCCTCTGGCACAGCCTGGATGAGCCAGCAGCACAAGAGCAGTCTAGAACTGATCCACACAGAGCAGTCTAGGCAACCTGAACATTGCAGGCAGCTTTCACTTACACAGCCATCAGAATTGGGGCCTGTTAGTGGGAGGAAAATAACTTCTGTTCAGTATGAACAAGCAGGGGGAAACAAAAGATTAAAATTCAAAATAACAAAACAAACAAACAAAAAACCCCACTCCACCAAAAAAGTCCATGACAACTGCCAAGGAAGGTTTGCCTGATATAAATGAAAACACAGCAAGCCAAATGATTTTACTGCCTTAAGTAACCACTCAGTTTTCAGCTCAGCTTTGTTTGGCCATTTACTATTACACCAGCAAGTATTTAATCTACTCTTTGCTGGGTGAATTGATCTAAAATGCATTTGGAGCAATACCAAAGGATAAAACTCGAAGGACAAAGGAAAAGAGTGGATTGAAGGCTTGTGACTGGCAATTTGGGGAGGTTCTGTGACTGTCACCACCTTTTCTGCAGGAAGACACAAGAAAGGGTCCCACCACTCACTTTTCCTGCTGTTCTGCCACTGCCAGTCTATCTGCATCTGGATCAGTGGCCACCACTATTTTGGCACCTTCTTTCTCTGCCAGCCTCAGTGACAGCTCCTGGGGGAGAAGGAGGGACAAAAAAACCAAAATGTGAGAGTGAATAAACCCCCAACCTTCCCACTTACCCCTAACACCCAGTGAAAGAAAAACCCCCCATGGGTTTCCCATAGCTGAAAGCAGCTTCCCCCTGCTCTCTCCCCTCTCAGTTTGCTTTTCCCCATAGAAATCAGCTGAATTAGAAACCAGAATACCAGCACAGATTCTCCTTCCTCAGGATTGGGGCACTTGACAGTGGAGAAGTCGGGGTCTGGATCTTTCTGCTCAGGAACTGGGATGGGGGGCTGGAAGCCAAAGGCTTGGAAAGCGAGCTGCACGTAGTCGTGGCCGACGCCGTGGAAGGAGGTGTGCACAAACTTCAGACTGCTCTGCACATTCAGCTCCCTGCAGGGAAACACAGCTTCAGCAGGATCCCAGCTCTCCAACAAGGCTGCTTGTGAGGGAAAGGAAAGCCAACCGCAATTCCCCTGTGGACTGCCCTGCTGATTGCTGCATTAATTCCAAAGGAATCGGTCAGAGTGCTTACTTTGCACTAGAAATCGCTGGGTTAAAGCTGCTTCTCCTGGAAGATGAAGTATTTACCTTCTGCTGAAACAGATCAAAGTCTCCCAAGAATAAACTGTTGATTTCTACATCAAACTCAAGCTCTTCCACCACCTTAAAATGTTATTTCCAGCTCTGCTTCATGCCATCCGTCCTCCTCCTTTCATTCTCATCCTCTGCCCCACCTAACCTTCAGACTGAATCTTTTTATGCATGTGCACCTCACTTTTACTCTGAATTTCAGCATTTTATTCAGAACTCTCAGAGCACATTCGCTTGCAACAAATGGTTTCCACTGGGATGTTTCACCTTAATTCCCAAAGGCAGATTATTCTCATTATTATTCTCAATCAAAAGGTTGAGAATAATAATGATAGGATAATAATAATAATGATAGATATAATAATAATAACCCTGAGGATGGTGACCCTTGAATTTGAGGACACCTCAGACAACACAGGGAGGCCTGTCTGCAGTCAGTTTTTCCCACATGCAGCCCACAGCTTACTTAAAAACATAACTTTTTGCTTTATACAATACCTATGATAGCAGATCTTGGTCAGGTCCTCCATGTAGCTGTCACAAATTTTCTTCAGAGGATCCTGCCTGAGGGGACTGGTGTCCACCAGATTTTCGTTCCAAGAGCCATTCCATGGCTCCACACACTCTTCTATGCATTTTATAATTTCCTTATCATGAGGAGAGGTGATCTGTGCTCCATTTTCCCAATAAACCTGGGGTAAGAGGAAGGAAAACAACACTCAGTTTATTTGCAAAGACTATTAACCTGATAAATTCTTTGAGCTGGAGGATTCCACCTACTTTCTGCCTAAGCCATACAGAGGACTCAGCATCTGACTGGCTTGATTCTCAAGACATCTGGAGTCATCCAGCATGAACTCCTGAGCTCACAACTGATAAATGGAGCTAACACAGCAGCACAACTGTTTTCACAGAAGCTGGTGTTGAACTATCACAGCTGAAATATCAGGATGTGAGAAACCAAAAGCAGGCACTCGTATCTGGGAGTGCTGTGCAAAGTGTAACAGTGGGAAAACATCACCTTCCCCAAGGCTGGCATTCCTCTGGAGAAAGGAACACAGCTTGGGTTTGAACCCAGAGCAAAGCAGATAAGCAGGGTGCCAAGGTCTGTGTTTTTCCACAGCTCAACAGCCCTAATCTCTCAGCTGGAAACACCCTCCAGAGTGGAAACTCCAGATCTAACCCAGCTCTAATAAAGCCTTTGTTAAAGACTTAGAGGCCACTTTTCCCACACTCTGCTGCCAACAGCCTGGCTGAGCTCATGGGCCAGACCCTGCTCACATCATCTGCCTCTGCCTCCTCACCTCTGGGTCTGTCACCTCCAGCTGGCATTGCCCAAAACCTTCAGAACCTGCTGAAATCCACAGGGGAATTTGGGAAAGACCAGGAAACACACCAGGGTCCTGGCAGAAGCAAACTGCTGCTCACTTCTTTGTGGACTGATGATAAGTTTGCAAACTTCTGGTATGTTTGCATCAGAAGACACAAACATCAAATTGCTTCTTGACAAATGAAGCACACTGGGAAATGCCTGTGGCTTCTCTCCTTGCTCACTGCTCCAGCTCAGCACAAACCAAGGCTGGTGAAGAGCTTCACTATGGCTCCAGGGAAGGCAAGAGCAGCTCAAGCACCCCCAGGAGCTCTCTCTGCCTTCCCTCACATGGCCATCACTCACCGACCTGCCACAGGGCTTCTAGAATGCTCAGCTAAAGTTGAGAGTTCAGTTCAGCTTCTTATAGAGCCGAGGAAGGAAATGCTCAGTTAAAACACTGCACTTGCTATTGTGGATGGTTTTATTGTCCCAAGCTTGCCAAGGGAAGCCACCCACCCTTCTTCAGTGCCCAGAAAACCAGGGCAAAAAACCAATAAAACCAAGGCTCCTGTGTTTTATGAATCCACTCTTCAATCGTTCCCACCTTCAGCACTGTGCCCTGCAGTGTGCATGAATCCACCTCAGTCCTGGTTAGTTCTAAAGTGAGTTCTAAGGCTCAGCTGCAAACACACCAAGTGCTGGGGCACTTCTTCAGCTGCTGATTAGACTCTGTGGAATGTCACTGCAGATTGATGCCCAAGACACACAAACTGTGTGCCCTTATCTCTCACCACGGACGAGTGGGTCAGCTTGTGGGAGGATCAATCATTTCACCTAACTTATCCTTCCAATGGACACACACACAACAAGGGGAGCCCTGGCACGGGCTGCCCCATCCCAGAGGGCTCCAGGGCCAGGCTGGGAGCAGCCTGGCCCATGGGAAGGTGGCACTGGATGGGTTTCAGGGCTCGCTCACCTTGTAGCCGTTGTCCTCCTTGCGGTTGTGGGAGGCTGTGATCATCACCCCAGCCACGGCGCCCAGCTGCTGCACGGCGTAGGGCTGCAAGGGAACCAGGGACAGCTCAGCCCAGCTCTGCCCCACACCCTGCCACAGCAGCCAGGGGCGCCCCCAGCCCTGCACCAGCCCAGCTGAAAGCCACACAGGTCAACACCCTGCCTCCTGCAGCACAGAGCCGGCGCTAGCTAACGCTGCTCCACAAAAACAAACGTGCTTCTTTATTTAATACATTTTCTAATTTATTTAAAAATGCAATCCTAAACTGGCCACCTGAAAGCCTGCACTCAGATTACAGCAGCCCTTGGACACAGAACAGAGGGATTCACAGAAAGGCTTGCTGGAAAACCAGTCACAGGCTCCCCCAGGCATTCCAGTCCATCCCTCAAAGCAAGGTCCACAGGACACACAGCACACTTATGGAATACAAGCAAGGATTTAAAGCCATGCAAGGAAAAGCTGCTGTGACCAGGGGAGCTTGGTTTTGAGGCATTAAAAGCAGAGGCACTGAGGAATTTGCCTGTTACAGCCTCCTTGAGGAGCCATGTGTACCAAGCAGCCTCTATTTTTCTGTTAAATAACAGAATTTAAGGAAATTTCTAGCTCTCTTTTCCAGTAAATTCAAATACTCCCATAACTGTGTGTTGCAACAACAGGATGAGAAGGTGACTCACCACAAAGGGGGTAGGGACATAGGTGGAGAAGAAGTACACAAGCACATCTTTTGCCAGCAGGACCGCTGCAGTGAGCTTTGCAAGCCTACCAAGGGGAAAAAGGAAATATTCAGTCAGGGCAGCCCAACAGCCAGATGGAACCCCTGCCACCTCCAGGCACTTGTTTCCTGAGGCACGCCACTGCTTTTTGGCCTCTGCCTGGAGTGGTATCCTACAAATGGCACAGTCAGGGTCAGAGCTCTCAGGCTGCAGAATGGGAGCCAGCACTGCAGCCCCTCCGTTAAACCAAGCAGATATCCCACACACAACACACATCCTCTGCTCAAGGACAGACCCAGCTTCCCAGGGAGTCTGAAGCACCAGATGTCTGCAGCAGCAGCTTTGGGAAAGGGTTGGGAATGCCACACTGAGCTCCTTTGCCAGCCCTGCCCAGCAGCTCCACACCATGCCCAGGAAGCAGAGCTACTCCTAAAAAATATCCCTGCACAGCAGCACCCCTCATTCCAGAATGTTTAGGAACAGGAACAGCACCCAGAGTTCTCACTTTATAGTAAACTTAATAAACTATTTATTATAAACTATCACAAACTCTCACTATTATAAACTTTCAAGCACCAGGGAGGCTCATTCTCTTCCAGGTAACTGATACCAAACATTTTTGCACAGCTCAGGAGATAAAGGGAAGTCTCAGAGGCAAAGCAGAGCAGATATTGAATGGTGTAAGCTCACCTTGCTCTCACAGACAGGCACCAATACTGACTTCCCTCTCTCCATCACCAGCAACCCAAGCCTCTCTAACTCAGAATTCCCCTGCAGCAGCTGCCAAAAGCCACCTGAGACCACCTGGAAGGGTCTGAAAGCTCAGCTGGGAGCTGAAGCCACTGGAATTCTGCTTGGTTCACAGGACACAGCTGGGTGACCTGCTGCCCACAGTGCTGGGACAGCACTCTGCTCCCTCTGGGAACACCTCTGGGGGAGCTCAGCTGGATTCCAGCTCTGGGGATGGGGGGAGCACACACAGTCAGGAGCTGAGGTGCTGCTTGGACAGGAGAAACACCTCTGTGACCCTGCAGGCTCCATGCCAGGCTGTGGGGGGCTGAACAGGAACTCCACTCCTGCAGCTCCTCATTTCCAGACTGTGCCTAACCCACACGGCCTGGGGAAAAAGGGCCACACACACACCCCAGGGGAGAGGGGAGACTCACTGCATTCTGTGCTCTACTGCACCAGGGACTGCTTCACCCCCAAAACACTAAACACTACTACATTTCGAAAGAAAAAGAACTGTTAGTTACAACAATAACTGCAATAATTGACTCCTCCTTACCAAAGCACTAATTGGCTACTGGGTTGGCTTTTTTGCACAGCATGCCATCACCCACGTGGGTTTTGCTGCCCAGTGACAAGGGATTAAGATTCCTTAGAGAATTCGGGAAGCAGTTTCCTCCCCTTTCCTTGCAAGGAGCACAGTTTGCCACTGCTGGACATCCACATTTTGAGCATTCCAGGTAAAACCCCCTCAAAGTGAGAATACACAGGGTTACAGCAGGCTGCAGGTGGAACTGCCCTCCCCCAGGCAAGCTTAAATCGAGTGTGAGGTTCCAGAGAATGAGAGTGTCAAAAGGGCATTAATATCCAGGGGAATTTACCTTCGTGTTCTAATTTGTCTCCAGGCACATTAAGCCTAATGTTCTTGTGCATTTAATCTGTAAATTCCCTGGTGGAGAGCAAGCAGCCCTACACTCCTCCTGAGCTGGCAAACAAAGGATTTAGTCCCAGCCTCTCCTCATTACTGTTCCAGTGGACTAAGGGAGAGGAAAGAGTGTGCCCAGCTCATCCCAAACCAAAAGAGAAAGTGCTGACAGGACAGAAAGCATTCAAAGCCACAATTTCATTTCTAGTCTTGCAGATGTAATCAATACTCATACTTCTTACTGCTGCAGTTGCTGGTGACCTGACCTCGTGTGTCATATCCAACAACAAAGCCTCTCTGCTTAAAGTCTGAAAAGTTCCTCTCCAGGTACTTGTAGATCCCCTGGAGAAAAGAAAAAAACAGAAAAAAAAAGAAAAGGAGAATTAGCTGGGCTGCAGCACACACAAACACTGAAGGCGATCTTGCACAAAGGATGGATCATGTCAGCAGGCAAAACACAGCTCAAACACATCAATATATTCACAAGATTATTCAAACATTAGTCACAAAAGCAGCAGTGGCTTTCCCCCAGTGGTCACTGAAAGAAAGCAAGTAACCAGAGAAACTTGTGGGAAATAAAAGAGAGCAGGAAAACAACAATAAACCCTCAGGAAGCAAACACTCATTTTCAATCCATACTGTGCTTTGTTTATTCAAATCATATTCTCAAGGCTGAATTGAGAAAAATCCATGTTTTGGAAGCTCTGTACCAGCATTAAACAGATTTTCCCCCCAGCCAGTAATTGGTGCAATCCTTCAGGATGCTTTTCTCTGGGTGTCTGGAAAGGCAGCCTGCAGTTCAGCCAGGATCCCTTCTCTTAAATGGCTTTGGCCCTTCAGCCCCCAGATTGTCAAGGCTGGGAAAGGCCTTGGGGATCAGGTCCAAGCAGGCTCTCCAAGGACATGCCCCAAAGCATGACCTGTTTACACAGAGAGAGGGAGATATTTACTCTTGAAACAAAGAGAAACCTTTGAATAGCGGCAGGACTGGAGGCTGTGATCCCCTGCTGCAGTCGCCTTCACGCTGAACCCAAAGCACACCAGGTGCTCACCCTGCCAACAACTTCCACTCACAGCTGCGAGGAGAGGAGACAGCAACGGGAAAAGCTCTTCAAGCTGACTTGAACAGCATCTGAAGACACGAACAGCACATTTCCTATAGCAGAGCCGTTATTTAGGCTAAGATTTGGTATGAAGGAAAACAGCAATGTCTTCACTTTCAGCTATGGAGCAGTTTGCTCAAAAGCAGCCCCTAAAGCTCAGCCCCAGGGTTCATAGCTCAAGGTAACTCAGTCCTTTGGGACTTGCTTGCTATCCAAACATCTTTATGAACGCTGCAGAAAGTAAACCAATAAATGCCGGTGAGGAAGTGAAAGCAGAGCCTCTCCACTGCCCAAACCCTCTGCCTGAGCTCACACCAATCCTCCTCCAGCTGCCCCAAGGGCAGCGAGGAATCCCAGCACCTCTGGGGTTAACTCCTCCCTTGGAAAAGCGTCTCAATTTAAAGAATTTGTATTTTCCCTTAACAAGGCTCAGGTTTTCATAGTGTCCCTAATTACTTCTGCTATTAAACCCCCACCACTTCTAAAGGAGGCACAAGTGCATCTGGTGGTGATAATTAATGGCTCATTAGCGGGTGCCAGCACTCAGATCTCAGCCACAATTCTCCTCAGGTGACTCAAGTACCACAATTGCCTCTCCCACGGCGTGGTTTGGGTGATTCCCTGATGCAAAATCCATGGAAAAGAGCAGGCCCACATCCACAGCATGGCCTGTCCCTTCTGCTCAAAAGTTCAAAAGAAGTGAGGGAACAGTGATGGTATGAAGAATAAAACAAAGATTTTTGGCTGATGAAATCCAGAGAGGAAGGAACAGCTTTATGAAGCCCAGCATTTACATTTTTCATCTTTTACCTTTAGCTTTGCTTTTTAAGCAGCAGCAAACTCCTTGATGCAAAGCTGGCTGGTTTTGTCACTGTGCAGATCAGTGACAGGTTCCTTTCCCACTAATAGAAGCACCTGGACATGCATCAAAGCAGGAGAAAAGCCAGGGAATCAGGGCTTTATGTGGAGTTTAAAACCTGCAATTGTCAGCAGAGTCCTCAGCAAGTGCTGAATATTCTGTGCCTTCCTGGACCTGACTTTTCATAATATCAATATAATCAAATCAAGTGAAGATCCAATGGAAAAAAAAAGAAAAAAGGTCAAACGACAGAAAAACCAGCTCAAATGAAGGACACAGAACACACGTGCAACTTCACTACAGCTTATTTTAACTGAAGGAAGTATTAATTACAGGCCTGATATTTGACTGGCCAGTTATTCCTGTCCCAGGCAAGGGCAAACCCAGGGCTGTCCATGCTCACAGCAGGACTGCTCCCGCCCTCAGCCTCTCAAAGTGCTCAGAAAAGGCTGAGATGTGCTGCAGTTCACTCCACAAACTGCAGAAAGCTCCAATCCACCCCTCAGAGGCCACGTGCCCCAGCCTGATCTGCAGCTCTAATAAACAACCAAAAATAGCAGCTGTGCAGAGGGAGCAGAGGCACACACCCTGGGCTAAAACTCCCAAAAACCAGCAGTGCCCACCCAACTGAGCCTGCCAGCTGTGCCCTGCCCAGCAAAAGGGAATTCTCCTCCCTCTGAGCCAGCAGCCTCACAAAGGGCAGGGAAATCACCCCAAAAACCCCCTCTGCTGCCAGGGAAACAGCAGCCTTCTCTGAGCAGCCTGGCTGCTGTTAACAATCCCACCCCTGGCAACAGAACACTGACTTTTAAACCCCTTTCATCCATCTGCTCCCACTTGATCCAGAGTCCAGCTGGAGCTGCTGATGCCTCTGCAGCCTTTGTGGCAGAGCAGGCTGGCACACCTGGAGCAGCACGGGGAGGAAGCACCATCCCAGGATATGTGTCCAGCTGGCAGGTCAGACACCTACAGGAAGCTTTTTAGGGCCAAGGAGGGAGATCCTGCAGAGCAAAGCTGCCAGAGGGAAGGCTGGGTCTCAAAGCAGCACTTCCACACAAAGCCTCCCAAAACAGCCCTGGAATTTGGCCTCTCCACAAGAGTGTGGGCTCCAGTTGTAACAGCTCAGACAACAGAATGTCAAACAGCTTTGGGGACGCCCAGCTGTTCCAAGTTCCAAGCACAGCCCTCCACCCTAGGCCAAGAGAAATTGTCATTTCAGTCACATGTCCTGAGGGAGGGGAGAGCATCAGCCTGCAAAGAGAAACCAGCTGAAAAGCTCAGGTGCATAGTATCAAATGAGACGTTTTACCAGCCCTTTCATAACCATGTCATAAAACACCTTTGATTATACTTTTTATAGAAATGGAGTCTATCTGTCAAAATAGGTAAAATGCAGTACTTTTGTCATAACAAACATCTTATTGATTTCCCAAGCACAAGTATTCCAAATACCCCAGCTCGTGCTATTTTCAACAGTCAAGGCTGGGCACAAATTAACTGTTTATGCCGTTTACTCAGCCCATCTATGCCCACAACTTGTGCTGAAAACAAAAGAACAGGCTTGCTTGGTTGGGGCTTCGCCTCTTTCCTGTGGGTTATTTTCGCTGCTTTATTTTTGTAGTATAATATAGAAAGACAGGTATTTATATATTAAATATATAGATATATCTTATGAGCTTAAGGCAGCTCATAAGATCTCCAGTGCAGGGCTGTGAGGCAGACTGAGCACTGGCCAAATTCCAGCCCAGCCCAAGCTCTCCAAGCCACCTCATCCCTCTGAGCACTGAGCTTCCCATGCTTCCCCTGGCTGCAGCATCCCAGCTCAGGGCTTCCAGCAGGGCCCCAGCTGAGCCCAGCAGGATCCCCCCGGGGCAGGGGCTCCCCCAGAGCTCACCTGTGTGGACTGGATGACGGTGAGGTCGTTGATGTAGCAGAAGCCAGCCCCCATGGCCGAGCGCAGCCCGGCCGTGCCGAAGCTCAGCCGGCAGCACAGGCGCTCGCGCAGCTCCCGGTGCTTCCCGTCCTGCAGCAGGCTCTCAATCTGCTCCTTCGTCTTCTGGTTCTGCAAAAGACACCCAGGCATCCCCTCAGGGCTGGCAACCAGGAGCTCAACTCTGCATGCCCATCAGTTCCAGGTAATTCATAGGGCAAACCCCTCCTATCCTATGAACCGGCCTCCACCCTAACTCACTTCTCCCATTATTCCCACATTATCCTTATTAACAAAGGATTCAAGAGCTCCTGCTGCCACTGATGTGGCTGTCTGGTCACTAGGGCACCTCCCAGGCCCTCTGTGTGAGGAGCAGAGCCTTTAGAACAGGTTTTTCCCAAGCAGATAACACAATTCCATTCCCAGCCTTTGCCCCTGGAGGATGGACAAAAACCCAAACCTCGAAGCAGCATTTCCTTCCTCCCCACCCACAGGAAACAGACACAGTAAGACCCTGGAAATCAAAGGATGGTTAGGGCTGGAAGGGACCTTGGAGACCAGCCCATTCCACAGGCAGGGGCACCTTGCACTGGAGCAGGCTCCTAAGCCCCTCCAGAGCGGGCAGCTCTCACGCAGGCTGATCCCCCTGCTCAGGCAGGATTTCCCTAAAGCCACAGCACCAGCACAGCTTTGCACACCTCTGCTGTCTGCTCCTCAGCCATCCAGCTCACACTGAATTCACCTGGCCACCAAGCAACCCAGCCTGCCTGCTGGGCAGCCAGCTTGGGCAGGGCTCACACAGCAGCACCTGCAGAGGGGCAAAACGCTGCTCTGGAGGCACAAGGGTACCACTCACATGTTTTATCAAAATCCTCCTTTCACTAGGATCTTTCTCCTGAGAAGCTGGGAAGCTTCAGCCTCTCCGTGTTTTGCTGCTTTGGAATGTGATTTGGAGAACTGCTTACCCAGCATGTGAATTGTTATTACTTGATGACCAATGACAGCCACCTGTGTCGAGGCTGTGAGCAGCCACAAGATTTTATTGTCCATTCTTTTCCTCTCCTCGCTAGCTCTCTGATGTCTCCTTTCTCTTTCTTCTACTGTATAATTTTCTTTTAATATAATATACATCATAAAACAACAAATCAGCCTTCTGAGACATGGAGTCAAGACTCTCCTCTCCTCCCTCATCCTGAGGACCCTCAAACACCACCCCACAAGGGCCCCTCCAGAGCAGTGCTGCCCCAAGCAGGGTGGCAAGGAAAGGTCAGAAAAGGCAGATGGCATCTGCAGGGCAGGGGTGAAGCTGCCCTGACATTTAAATCAGAGGTCAGGCAGCACTGGGAAGCACACTCCAGGGGGAGGCTCTGCAGGAGGAAAAATAATCCATAGAACACACTGAGAAATCTGAAATTATTTCTGCAGCTTGACAGCAGACCGTGCACACTAGACATGTGAATTCCAAACAACTTTTTCTTTCTTATTTTCATGTCTGTGTGCTCTGAAATAAAAGGCAAGGCATTATTGTCCAGGCTCCTGGATGGGCTGGCAATCCAAGCAAGGCACTGCTCACCACACAGGCCCAAAAAGAAACAACAACAATGGGGCACAACAGGCATCAAACCGGAACAGTGCAAGGCCCTCTCTCAGCTGTTCACAGGCAGCCAACCAGAAAACAAATGACTGATGTGAAAAGAGTCTGAGGCAGGACTATTGAAAACCTCATTCCACACCAGGACAGTGCAGGGCTTGGCTTTAAAACCCAGTTATTAAATTACACAGCATCCTCTGCAGCTCTTCAGGGCACACTGCACGCTCCCCTGCAGAAACAGAACAGAAATCACACATCCCACAGCTCATGGAGCTCTGCAAAACTCAGGCAGCGCTCCAGCAATAGCACAAACATGTCTTTTAAAAATAGATTAACGAGCATTTTTGACTGAAGCTACTTAATTAATTCCCTAAGGAATAAAAATCCCAGTATGGCATCACCTTTACTCCTTCCCAGCTGCCCAGCCTGCCCTTTTACCCCAAGCTGGAGTTTCACACCACATGGCCCAAGATTTCCCTTCCTGCAATGCCCAGCCTGGCTCTGAGCACTGTCTGCCCCCTGACCTGGGAATTCCACAACACTGCTGACACTCAACCCCCCCAAAAAACCCAAAAAACGGGGGCTCTGCTGGTTGGCTTGGCAGCTATGACATCAGGTCAGAGGGCTCACAGGGGCTTTTGTGATGCTTCCTCTTCCCAAGAGCAAAAAAGAAAAGTTTCTTGGAGATTTTAGGCCAAATTCACACCTTCCAACCATACGATCAGCACCAGAATTTCTGTAGAAAATGCAGACATTTGTTTACTTGATCAGCCTCCTCAAGCACTAAGAATACTTCAACTTCATTATACAGGAATAAATAAATACATGACACCTCTCTAATAGACATATGTGTATGTCTATTAGACATACATATATATGTACACAATAAATCTAGGCTATCTCATATAAATATGTACATAATAATTATACCAACCTGTTATAAATGTGTATATAACAAACAAATTATACTGACCCAATACAAATGTGTATATAATAACTAAATATGACACATAATAACTAAATTATATGTAATATTATGACATATAATAACTAAATGATACCAACCTGTTATAAATGTGTATATAATAACTAAATGACACCTACCCAAGAGAAATGTGTATATAATATGATACTGGCCTAATATAAATGTATATATCATTACTAAATTATACTGACCCAATATAAATGAGTATATAATAGCTAAATATTATATATAATAACTAAATTATATATTATATAATATTATATATAACATTATGATACATAATTACTAAATGATACTGACCCACTATAAATGTGTATATAATAAATAAACTATACTGACCCAATCTATACAATGACACCCACCTAATCCATCCCCCCTGGTGTCTGTGGAGCACACATCTGTAAATGTTTAGCACAGCCTACAAAGGCCAGGCCAAGGCCCCAGTCAGGAGCCCCCAGCTCCCTGTGGAAGAGGTGTCCAGCTGCAGCAGGAGGTGGCAGATAAGGGACAGTGGCCCTGGGAACACACCCTGCTGGGGCACAAAACCACAGCAGCACAGGGCTCTGGTTGGGTTTCTGGGTGTTTGGGTTTTTGGGTGAGCTGGCTGTGCCACAGGGTATCCCTGCTCCTCGTCCCTGCAGGTCCCCCAGGAGCCCTGCCTGGATTGTTTGCATCCTTTAAATAATTTAAGTTATTGCATTATAAATATAAAAAACAACTGTTTATCAGAAGTGACTGCCAGAAGCAGAGCTCTGGGGTCACAACCTGCACGAGACTCTGCAACACATTTCAGAAAGGCTTGAAGAACTGTTATTAAGCAGAAAGGAAAAATATATATTCTCTGCCAAACTTGCAGCTTTCCATGTACTGCACAGTCACCTGCTGGGGCAAAACCCACACTTTTTGGGGCTCACCAGGGTTCAATATTTGGAACAAGTGGAAAAGTAAAGACGGGGCATTAATGAGTATTTCTTATGGCTCTTTCACACCCAATCTTGTTAATCACCTGCACTTACCACCAGAGTTAGGTTTCAAAGCTAATACCCTGTCAAAATAATTTACTACTCACAGCAATTTATTCTTTCTGTTTTGCACACACTATGCATGCATAGCTGAAAGAAGGGGGAAAGCCTCAAGCTCGTTCGAGCTTCAATGAATTTTTCCACGGCCTTCATTTTCCCCATGTTATCCTAAAAAATTCACTTAAAAGCCTTAACAAGCAAAAATATTGCAAGGCAAACGGCTGGAGAAAGTTACTGGTCTCAAGCTATCAACTCAATTTCCTCTTGGAAAGCATCTCCAAAGCCACAAAAATTACAAGAACATCCCAAAAGCACCTTACCAGCAAGGAGGAACCCTCCACTGAGAAAATGACGCTGAGCCACGAATTAGGAAAATTTGGGGAGGGTGCAGTGAGTGGGGCCTGCTCCTGGGTCGTTCATCCCAGGCTTCCCCCCACGGGGAGCTCCAGCAGAGCCTCCGGGAGCCCAAGCCCCTGCAGGCAGCCCAGGTGTGCTCCGAGCAGCCTGGCACAGCCCAGACCCTCCCAGGAACCCCCAGGCACAAGCAGGAAAATCAGGATGTGGAAGAAGGGGAATTAAAGGGAGAAAGTGGGGAACAGTGCCCAGATGCTGGCACGCCTCACCAAGGAGGGCTGCACAGGAGCTCTGCCTCCTCCTGAGCGCCAACACCCAAACCTCAGAGGACACAGAGCACGGCCCTGGTAATTAATTACAGCCGGCAATTTCCAATCAAGCCGGAGGGCAGAGGCCTCCCCCAGCTGGGAACGGAGTGCATGGATTTTTCCTTTATCAGGGGCACCAAAAACCCCTGCAGCTCAGGAAGCTGGGGGTGGGAAGGGGGGGCTCAAGGCTGATAAGCAGCAGAGGTTTGTGGTGAGCACTGGAGCAGCAATCCCTGCTCCTGCCACATTCCCTGGCCTCCCCCACCCCCGTGGAAGCTCACACGTTTTTAGGGAAGGCAAAACAACCTGCTAAAAGCAGCAAAAGCCTTTCACTGCGCTCACAAGACATAAAATATTTACTGGGGTTCATGCTGGGTTATCACATGTGTTATCAGGAATGCTATTTCCTCCCTGCCCTCCTTCCCTCCCCCGGATATTTTCACAGCAGCAGCAGCCCTGGGTGCAGGAGGTGCAGATGGCACCTGTTAATTTCTGCAGAGCTGGGAGGAATAAACCACACTTCCAGGCAGGAATAAACCACACTTCCAGGCAGGAATAAACCACACTTCCAGGCAGGAGAGAGCTCCTCTCAGAGCCATCAGGTGGCACCTGCTGCAGCTTTCCCCCTTTGATCCTGGCAGGGTGAAGCTGGAGAGGAAGCAGAGCCAACACACTGCCTGCCGTGGCTGATAAAAATAAAGGCAAAAGAGGCCCAGGAGAGAGAAACCTAAAATAAAAATGAAGGAAAAGCAGCCAGAAGCCCAAACCCCTGGTGCACTGGCAGCTTACCCTCCCCCAGCATCAAGGTATTTATTTAAAGCACAGGCCTCAATGGTTGGACAAACCAGCCACAAAAAAAACCCTCAAAAAACCCAAAGTAACCCTTTCAACCACAGGACAGGCAAAGCACCCTGCAATACCACGCTGTTTCCATGGGTTTGGGTGGTTAAATCCAAATTAACCGAGCCTGCAGTGCTCCTGACAGGAAAACGGGAATGCTGGACCCTGGCTGTGCCTTTCCTGGGGAGGGTTAAACTCAGGCAGCAGAGGAAAACACACTCACACAGCATTTAACCAGCTGCTAACCCAGCCCTAGGAGGAGCAGGTGGGGCGGGCACGCTGTTCCAGGTGCGGGGAGGACACCAACCATCCCCATCCCCGCCCAGGTGAGCGCCAGGATGGCACCAACCATCCCCATCCCCGCCCAGGTGAGCGCTGGGCAGTGCTCCAGGTGCCAAGACAGCCCCACCCCTGCCCAGGTGAGCACCGGGATGGCACCATCCCCCTGCCTATCCATGCCCAGGTGAGTGCCAGGCAGCGCTCCAGGTGCAGGGATGGCACCATCCATGCCCAGGTGAGCACCAGAATGGCACCGACCATCCCCATCCCCGCCCAGGTGAGCGCTGGGCAGCGCTCCAGGTGCCAGGACGGCCCCATCCATGCCCATCCGCGCCCAGGTGAGCACCAGGCAGTGCCCCAGGTGCCAGGATGACCCCATCCTTGCCCAGGTGAGCACCGGCATGACCCAACCCCCGCCCAGGTGAGCGCCGGGCAGTGCCCCAGGTACCCGGACCCCCATCCGTGCCCATCCCGGAGCCGGGGCCGTGCTTTGCCCGGGCGGGCGGTGCCGCAGCCCCGGGAGCGGCGCGGGCGGTGTCGCCGCTGTCGCTATCGCCGCTGTCGCCGCTCGCCCACCTTGTCCCAGCTGAGCCACTGCCACACGGCCTTGTCCAGCTGCGCGTCCCCGGTGCTGCGGGACACCAGCACGTTCGAGTTCACGTCCCCGGGCGCACCGCAGTCGCCCATGGTGGCGGCGGGGAGGAGGAAGAGGAGGATGAGGACGGAGAAGGCGCCGCTCCTTCACTCCGCCGCCGCACCGCGCATCGCCCGCGGGGAAGGAGAGGCGGAGGAGGCCAAGGGGCGGCCGGGGCTCGGCTTTTATCGCTGCCGGCGGCGATTAACGGGAGCAACGGCGATTAACGGGAGCGACCGCGACCGCCCCCGCCCCGCCCGCCCCGGCCGCGCCCCGCCGCGCGGCACCACGGGAAATGCAGTCCCCGCCGCGCGCAGGGCGGTGCCGGGCACGCAGCGCGAACTACAACTCCCGGCAGCCTCCGGGAGCGGCACCGGCCGCGGGGACCGGGGGTTCGCGTCCCGCCTCCGCCGCGGGGCGAAAACAACGCCCCGAAAATGTCCCGTGTGTGCCCTGCTCCCGCCGACCGGCACTGCCCGGCCCCAGGGACGGCTACAGCCCTCCCTGGGACCGACCGGCAGCGCCCACAGCGTCCTGTGGTCCCCCGGGAGGGCAGCGGATAGGGCGCCGCCTTGGGGGTGCGCCGCTTGCTGAGAAGCGATTCCAGATGGCAATTCCAAAGCCATTAGTGGGGGATCTCAACCCTCCCCGGCTGCACCAGCTCCAGTTGGATTGCCTGGCTGTGAGCAGCAGGCTCGGAGGGACCACATCCTGCTAGGCATTCTCATCCAATACAGCATCCTCGTCCTGCTCAGCATCCTCATCCTCCAGAGCATCCCAATCCCACAGCATCCTCACCCCAAAGAGCATCCCAATCCCACACATCATCCCAATCCCACAGCATGTCCTGGCAGAGGTTGCCATAGTGACAGCAGGCACAGGAATAGAATCAGGGAATCACGGATGGTTTTGGTTGAAAAAACCTTAAAGCTTATTTCATTCCCATTCCATGCCATGGGCAGGGACACCTCCCACTGTCCCAGGCTGCTCCCAGCCCTGTCCAGCCTGGCCTTGGGCACTGCCAGGGATCCAGGGGCCTCCAGAAGAGTTTTTAAAGCTGAAACCCATTCCCAGGTGGAAGGAGAGCCAAGGTCTCTGTGCTTTCCCCTGAGTGCCCAGGGAGCAGCAGCGCAGCCCAGGGCCAACAGGCCAGGCTGGCAGGCGTGGAGGGAGCCAGGCTGGCAGCAGCAGGGCTGGCAGGCGTGGAGGGAGCCAGGCTGGCAGCAGCAGGGCTGGCAGGCTGCTCTGGCAGCTGCAGCTCGTGTGCTGGGAGCTGCCAGGAGCGTGGCAGGGCTCAGCCTCAGCGGGAGGGAATGGCAGCTCCGAAGGCAGGGCAGTGTCACACGGGGCTGTGGCATTGTCTTGCAGCCAGGGAAACCCTGCTCTGGGCCTGCCAGGGCAAACTCAGGGCCACACTGGGACCAATGCCAGCACCACCCCTGCCATGGCAGGGACACCTCCCACTGTGCCAGGCTGCTCCCAGCCACATCCAGCCTGGCCTTGGGCACTGCCAGGGACCAGGGGCAGCCTCTCTGGGCAAAGAATTCCTCCTAACCTCTCATCTACATCAATCCTCTGTCGGTTTGAGGCAGACTTGTCCTGAACCCTTGTAAAAAGTCTCTGGTTTTCCTGTGGGTTCCCTCCGGGTGCTGCAAGGCCACACTCAGGTCACCCTGGAGCTCTTCTAGCCTGAGCTGAACAATCCCCATTCCCTCAGCCTTTCCTGCCAGCCTGGCTCCATCCCTCTGATCACCCTGGAGCCTCCTCTGGGCTCTCCCCAGCAGCTCCAGGTGCTGCTGCTGCTGTGTCCCCAGGCTGCAGGTGGGGTCTCACAGGGACACAGGGACACAGGGACACAGGGACACAATCCTCCCTTCCTGCTGCCCACCAGGAGGGCTGGGGCACACCTCAGGGTCAGGGGCAGGTGTCCCACCCCGTCAGCATCCTCGGGCTCTGTCCCAAACCCAGTGCACAGCACACGGGACCAGCCCCGGGATGGAGGAGCCCCGGGATGGGAGCCGCTCTGGAGCAGATCCTGAGTTTTCCATGGCAATTTTCACCCTTTATTCCACATGGTGCAGCTCCAGCCCCGAGCTCCTGAGCCATCCCAGCTGCTTTTCCAGCACTCCTGGTCTCTCCAAGCTGTGCAGGGTGACCCCCGTGGGCTCCTGCAGCTGGGGGTGGCTGAGCCCCTCAGCGCCGCCCCTGGGGCAGGATTTTTGGTTTGTAAATTCATTATTTCTGTCTCCTGAACACCTCCTGAACAACACATATCATAAAATAATATATAAAATATATAATATTTTATATCAAATATATATCATAAAATATAATATACCTATCATAAAATTAGCCTTTCAGAAGTCTTTCACTCTTGGAAATCTAGAAATGTTGGAGTCAGAGAACAAACTTCTTTTTTCCTTCACTTTGAGAACAGCGGTGTGAGCTTGTGTTCCTTCGTGTCCTATAGCGACACTGAGCTGCTATCACTTCCCCTGGTGCCTTCCTTATCAGCATCAAAGCAGCCCCAGACCAGGCTCCCGAGGTTCCTGCTGCCCCAACAATCCAGCCATTGATCCACCAAGCCGGGCTCAGCCCAGCTTCCCGCACTTTTCCATGTCCTTTTCCAGGCCCCAGACCCCCTCTGACCCGTGATCTGCTGCCGTGTGTGCCAGCACACAAAGTCTCCAATGAGTCGGCCTCCCAGGAGCCTGCTGGGTTTTTCCTGTCTGCTTGGTTAAACCCCAAATGTAGCCAGCTACAATTTGCTCAGCTGGATTTGGGGATCCAGCCAGGACGTGTGACACACCGGGACCCTGAGGCAGCTGCCACGAGGTGGCACTGGCATCTTGTCACCCAGCCTGGTGGCATCCAGCCGGCCACCCCAGTCCCCCTGCCCTGCCCTGCCCTGCCCTGCTCCGGATTTCCCGAATTTTCCCTCCTCTGGATGGACAGTGGAGCTGCCAGTGGATTGCAGATCGGGTGGGTAACCACTGCTGCAGGAGCTGCATCTTGCAGGAGGGATTTTCACCCTCAGAATCTGCCGGATTAGGGATGAGCAGCATTTCTATTTCTTTCCCCCAAATTTTTAGGGCATGCCGTCCTTCAACAGGGTTTTTCCCCTTGGGCCTCAGAAGAGCATCAGAAGAGGTTCTGGAGTCACCAGATGCATCCCTCTCTCTGAGAAGTGGGAGAAGCCAAAATTGCACCTCACTGGGGGGATTTTGGGGTACCACACTCACCATCCAGCCCCCATCCCCACATCCCGGCCCTGGCTGCTGCACGGCCCATCCCGCTGGAGGTGCAGGTGCTGGAGGAGGCCAAACCCCGGGCAGGTGCAGGAAAAGGACGAGCACAGGGTGTCTCTGTCCCTCCTGGCCCGGTTCCCCTGGTCTGTGTGCAGATAAAGGTTTGTTTTCCTTTCCCAGCAATGCAGGTGCCGGATGAGCAGAGAGGAGCTGCTTCCCGCTGGGGCCAGGTGCCCGGGACACCTGCACCCTCGGGAATCCGGCTGGGATCAGCCCCGGAACGGGCTCCCCATTCCCCTGCTCCGGGTTTGTGCCCGGGACACCTGCACCCTCGGGAATCCCGCTGGGATCAGCCCCGGAACGGGCTCCCCATTCCCCTGCTCCGGGTTTGTGCCCGGGACACCTGCACCCTCGGGAATCCCGCTGGGATCAGCCCCGGAACGGGCTCCCCATTCCCCTGCTCCGGGTTTGTGCCCGGGACACCTGCACCCTCGGGAATCCCGCTGGGATCAGCCCCGGAACGGGCTCCCCATTCCCCTGCTCCGGGTTTGTGCCCAAGCCGAGGGCAGGCAGACCGGGAATGGTCACCGGGCTGCTGCCCCGCCGGTGCCAAGGTTTCCAGCCCTGCCCCAAACACTCTCACATCCACTGCTATTCCTGGGGTCAGGGCTTGGCGTCACTGTTTGGGCTCGGGATTGCAGCCGCGCTTGACCTTGGAATGCAGGCGGAAGGGCCCCCGCTAATGGGCCAGCTAATCTCGCTGCAATTAGCGGCACTCATTATGCCGTTAGCAACAGGTCGGGACGTGCGGGACGCCGGCGCTGCCCCACAGCCTGTGCTGAAGGACAGGGACATTCTCCGTCCCGGCCAGCGGCCACCCCACAGCCAGCTCCGAACCAGGGCAGGCCAGAGCCAAGGAGGCCAGCGGGACCCCAGGACATCCCCTTCCCGTCCCCCCTCAGCCCATGGAAAACGCATTTGGGAGCCGCGGTACAAAAGGCCAAAGCTGCAGCTGACAGCAGGAAGGAAGCAGGAAAGAGTCCGGCATCGCCATCCGGAGCCCGGAGAGGCTCTGCGGGATGCCTGGAGCCACACACACGGCTCCGGCCGGGCTGCAGCGTGCCCGGGGCTCCGGCAGCGCTGCCCGCACGGCAGCGGGACGCACGGACAGGGACACACGGACAGAGCGTCCGCGGGGAACGCGGGGCTCCTCCAGCCCGGGGATGTGTCCCATCCCAGGCATTTGTCCCATCCCGGGGGTTTGTCCCATCCCGCTCCATCCCAGGGATGTGTCCCATCCCGCTCCATCCCGGGCATGTGTCCCATCCCGCTCCATCCCGGGCATGTGTCCCATCCCGCTCCATCCCAGGGATGTGTCCCATCTCATTCCATCCCGGGGATGTGTCCCATCTCATTCCATCCCGGGGATTTTTCCCATCCCGCTCCATCCCAGGGATGTGTCCCATCCCGCTCCATCCCAGGGATGTGTCCCATCTCACTCCATCCAGGGGATTTGTCCCATCCCGCTCCATCCTGGAGATTTGTCCCATCCCGGGGATTTGTCCCCTCCCAGGGATTTGTCCCATCCCGGGGATTTGCTCCATCCCGCTCCATCCCGGGGATTTCTCCCATCCCGCGGATGTGGTGTCCCAAAATGCTGCCCCGGAGTGCCCTGGCAGCGCACAGGCAGAGCTTTATCCCTCTCAGCATTCCCGGGCTCTGGCACAGGGCCGTGCCCCGCGCACTGCCCCAGGCCCCGCCTTGGATCGGGGCAGAAGCAAACACGGGAGCCCTGACCCAGCAGCTCCTTTAATTCCCGGCAGGGCAGCAGGGCCAGCCCAGCTCGGACACCGCCGGGATTCAGCACCAGGAACACCCGCTGGACACCGCCACAGCTGCGGGGAGCCCGGGGAGGGCTGATCTGGGCCGGCAAGGGGGGAAATGCTCTCCCTGAAGGCTCCTGCCGGCCCACGGTGGGACAGGGGCTGCCCTGCCAGCCCGATGGACCCGCTGGAGCCCAGCTGGGGCTGCAGGACCAGCACCTGCTGGCAGGTCACGCTCTTCCAGCTCTGGGGGGTTCCCAGCAGCTCCATGGGGTTCCCAGCAGCTTTGGGGGTTCTCAGCAGTTCCATGGGGTTCCCAGCAGCTCCATGGGGTTCCCAGCAGCTTTGGGAGGTTCCAAGCAGCTCTGTGGGGTTCCCAGCAGCTCTATGGGGTTCCCAGCAGCTCTATGGGGTTCCCAGCAGTTTTGGGGGTTTCTCAGCAGATCTATAGGGTTCCCAGCAGCTTTTGGGGGTTTCTCAGCAGCTCCACAGGGTTCCCAGCAGCTCCATGGGGTTTCTCAGCAGTTCCATGGGGTTCCCAGCAGTTTTGGGGGGTTCTCAGCAGTTCCATGGGGTTCCCAGCAGCTTTTGGGGGGTTCTCAGCAGTTCCATGGGGTTCCCAGCAGCTTTTGGGGGTTTCTCAGCAGCTCTATGGGGTTCCCAGCAGTTTTGGGGGTTTCTCAGCAGTTCCATGGGGTTCCCAGCAGTTTTGGGGGTTTCTCAGCAGCTCCATGGGGTTCCCAGCAGCTCCGGGGGGTTCCAGCAGCCCCGCCGCATCCCCCGGCGAGCGGGGCGTGCCCGGCCCGGTGTCCCCGGCTCAGATCATGGAGACCCTGTTCTTGATGTAGACGTGGTAGGGGTCGCTGCGCTTGTCCACGCGGCGGGAGCGGGTGTAGCCCAGGATGAGGCTGCCCACGGTGGCGGCGAAGAGCGTCATGACGAACAGGATGTACATGTAGGCGTTGGCGTTGCGCCGCGGGTCCCCGGGCACCGGCACCGACCCGGCCGGGGGCTGCCCCGGGCACGGCCGGGCCCCGTGCAGGGTCCGGTTCAGGGCGCTCAGCACCGCCTGCAGGCTGCGCTGCCACGGCTCCGTGCCGTTCGTGCCCTCCATGGCCCTGCGGGGATGGACGGCGGGATCGGGGGGCTGCACTCACAGCACCGGGGTCCCCGGGCACAACAGCGACCCCAAAGTGCTCCTCTGCCGCAGAGCAGGGTGCCCAAACCCTTTGTAACCCCAGCACCAAACCCTCTGCAACCACAGCACCAAACCCTTTGTAACCCCAGCACCAAACCCTTTGTAACCACAGCACCCAACCCTCTGCAACCCCAGCACCCAAACCCTTTGTAACCCCAGCACCAAACCCTTTGTAACCCCAGCACCAAACCCTCTGCAACCACAGCACCCAACCCTCTGCAACCACAGCACCAAACCCTTTGTAACCCCAGCACCAAACCCTTTGTAACCCCAGCACCAAATCCTTTGTAACCCCAGCACCAAACCCTTTGTAACCACAGCACCAAACCCTCTGCAACCACAGCACCAAACCCTTTGTAACCACAGCACCAAACCCTCTGCAACCCCAGCACCCAAACCCTTTGTAACCCCAGCACCCAAACCCTTTGTAACCCCAGCACCAAACCCTTTGTAACCCCAGCACCAAACCCTTTGTAACCTCAGCACCAAACCCTTTGTAACCCCAGCACCCAAACCCTTTGTAACCCCAGCACCAAACCCTTTGTAACCCCAGCACCAAACCCTTTGTAACCTCAGCACCAAACCCTTTGTAACCCCAGCACCCAAACCCTTTGTAACCCCAGCACCAAACCCTCTGCAACCACAGCACCAAAACCCTTTGTAACCCCAGCACCCAAACCCTTTGTAACCTCAGCACCCAAACCCTTTGTAACCCCAGCACCCAACCCTTTGTAACCCCAGCACCAAACCCTTTGTAACCCCAGCACCCAAACCCTAAATCTCAGTCCTTCCATGGAGGAGATAAGTTCCCGGGTCTCTGGGGCAGCTGCCTGCCTCTCTCTCCTCCCAATCCCCAGGGCTGGGACAATGTGGGGACACAGCAGTCCCGAGGGGCTGGGTTCACACCCTGCTTTCCCCAGGGATGTGTGGGCATGGTGGGCTCACGTCCTGCCCCGCTGCAGGGTGCAGAGCAGGCACAGCCCCCCACAAATCACTGCAAGCCCACCTTGAGGGGTTGCTGCCCTAAACCTCCCTGGGGATTTCCCTTCCCTTTGGGTGCCAGGCCCCCCGTGACCTGCCATCCCTCCTTTGGTGCCCTTTGGGTGTGCCAGCCTTTGGGACATGGTGTGCCACCCTTTGGGACACGGTGTGCCACCCTTTGGGACACGCCAGTCCCCACTTTTGTCCCGCCTGGGGTCCAGCCTGTGCCCCCCAGCTCCCCTTGCCTGCTGCACCCGCAGCTCCACCCGTGCAGGGGCAGCTGATCCCAAATGGGCAGCCCCAAGCTCGGGGGACACCTCCCAGCATGAGACCCCAGCTGCGGGGAGGAGGAGGAGGAGGAGGAAGGGGCTGAGCAGCCACGAGCCCGCGGGGATGAGGTCGGACCTGGCTGCATTCCTGACTTAAGCAGGCTGAATTTGGGAGGTTCTGGGGCAAGATCTGGGTTTGTCCCGGGAGGGCACCCAGAGATGGGGCACGACTTTGAGCGGGGCTGTGAGGAGCGGGGCACAGGGCGTGGGAAGGGGCTCGCACTCACCTCGTGTGCCCTCCCTGCTGCCAGGCTGAGCCGGGACTGAGCATCGCAGCCGGCGGCGAGGGAGGGAGGGAGGGAGGGATGCGGCGGGCTGGGAGCGCCGCCAGCCTCCTCCCCTTCCCGGGCAGAGCCACCTGCCGCGGCCAGCCCCGGGACAGCTCTGTGGGGCTCTGTGGGGCTCTGTGGGGCTTTGTGGGGCTCTATGGGGCGGAAGAGCAGCGCTGCCCCCGCACACCCTGCCGCTCCCGCTTCCCTGTCCCCTGTCCCCGTCCCTGTCCCTGCCCCTCCCTGTCCCACGGTCCCCGAGCCCTCACATGGCACAGAGCCTGCCCGGGCATGTTCCTCCTGCTCACCTTGCCCTCCTGGAGCTCAGCCTGCCCCGTCTCCCCCTTTTTGTGCTCCGTGGCTCCATTTCCCCCTTCCCAGCCCCACCGGGCACCCCCGGGGCGCTCACAGGGAGCTGCCAGAGCTGTGCAGCAACAGAGAGAGCCCAGAGCTTGTGGGGCAGGGAGCACACCCAGAGCAGCAGCGAGGGGCTGAGGGTGCGGGTAAGGCACTGTGGGAGCACACCCAGAGCAGCAGCGAGGGGCTCTGGGTGGGGGTCAGGTCCTGCTCTGAGCAGGGTGGGGGTACCTCAGCCTCAGGCTGAATTCTCAGCCCTGCATAAACCCGTGCACTCCCTCAGCTCAGGATGCTGCAGCCAGGACGGCGATCTGCAGCCCCACAGACCCTGTGGGAGCAGGTCTGCACTGCCCAGCTGGAATGTGGTGTGGTGCCACAGGATCCTCGACAGCCGTGGCTGCTCTCCTGGCGAGCCTTTTCCCTCCTCCTCCTCCTCCTCCTTTCCCACTGCCTCCACGGTGGCCTTTCCACCAGGGTTCTCAGCCACCTCCCACCCTCCCTGGCGCCAGGATCTCTGCCACGTGAGGGTTTTCCGTGGGCTCAGGGTGAGGAAAATGTTGGCATTGATAAAGCCTTGGGGTAAGTAAGTGAGAAAAGGATCGGCAGCCAAAGTTCCCAGCAACTCTCTTTATATATAAAATCTGCCTTTTTACCCAGCAAGGTAAAGGATGACCCACGTGAATTCATGTGAATTCGTGAGCATTCACACAAATCTTTAATTTCTGTGGGGCAAAAAGCAGAAGAAACCCCACAGAAGCACCTGTTTGGGTACTTCCCCAGCAAGGGACTGTGGTACCCACGGAGGTCTCACCGAGGGATGGAGACTCACAGGGCTGGAGAGAACAGCCCCAGGGCAGGTTTGGATGGTCAGGCAGCAGCCTGGAACCCTGTGCCACGGTCCACTCACAGTCCACAGGCAAAGGCACAAGAACTGGGGGCTGCCCTGGCGCCAGCACACCCGGCCAAGGCAGCACAAGGATCCTAGTCCCCGGGCTCCTCTGAGGAGACCAAAGTGCACTCAAACACCTCCTGGAAGGAGTCGAGGAAGGGCTGGAGGACGTGGCTGACGGCGATGTGCTGTCCCAGCTCCCGGCTGAGCGAGGTGACGCCCTTGCCCTCCAGCCCGCAGGGCACGATGTGCTCGAACCACGAGAGGTCGGTGCAGCAGTTGAGCGCCAGCCCGTGCGAGGTGATGTGGCTCCCGCAGTGCACACCTGCGGGGCGCAGAGCACATCCCCCGTCAGTCAGCCCCATCACACCGAGTGACCGCGCTGCCCAGGTCACTGAAAACATCCTCCCCCGCCACGCTGTGCTCCTTTCTGCCAGGGGAAACCCAAAAATTGAGTTTCCTGCCAGGCTCCCCAAAATTGGGTCAGATGGGGAGCAGCATGACCAGAGCCTCCACCCCAGCCCTGCATCCCCCAGCACCTCCCACCACTGGAGCTTCCAATGGGCCCGGCCATGGGGAGAGCTACAGGACCCCAAATCCAGGCTGCAGGGTCCTGGGAAGAGGTGCAGGATGTGGAGGGGTGCCAGGGAAGGGGCAAGGCTGGGGACTGGGCTGCAGGCAGCCCTGGGAGCAAGGGGTGCCGAGTGCTGGGGGGGGGCTGCAGGGGCTCCAAATTGTGCTGCCCCCTCCTCCTGGGTGCCAGTCCCACCCCTGCAGCTCCCGGTTCCCGCAGGGCCCTGCCCCAGTGCCCAGGGAATCGCAGGATGGGTTGGGCTGGGCTGGGAGGAGTTCCACGGGCAGCGACACCTCCCACCATATCCCAGGTTAGTCCAGCCGGGCCTTGGGCACTGCCAGGGATCCAGGGGCAGCCACGGCTGCTCTGGGCACCCTGTGCCAGGGCCTGCCCACCCTGCCAGGGCACAATTCCCAATTCCCAATATCCCATCTATCCCTGCCCTCTGGGAAGCCATTCCCTGTGTGCTGTCCCTGCAGGCCTTGTCCCCAGTCCCTCTGCAGCTCTCCTGGAGCCCCTTCAGGCCCTGCAAGGGCTCTGAGCTCTCCCTGGATCCTTCCTCTCCGCACGTGGAGCACCCCCGGAGCCCAGCCCGGCTCCATCGTCCCCGCCGCGCTCCCGGGGCCGTCCCCGCTCACCGATGGCGCAGAGTTTGCTGTCGCCCATCCAGACCCCGGTGTAGGGCGGCGGCAGCGCCCGGGCCGTGCCCAGCCCCAGGCGGCGGCACAGCCGCAGCACCAGCGCCTCCAGCCCGGCCACGTAGGCGCGCAGGGGCAGGCGGCGGCGGCGCAGGTCGAGCACGGGGAAGGCGAGCAGCTGTCCCGGCCCGTGGAAGGTGATGTGCCCGCCGCGCCGCGCCGCCACCAGCGCCGCGCCCCGCGCCCGCAGCGCCGCCGCCGCCGCCGCGCCCGGCGCGCCCCGCAGCCCCCAGGTGTACACGGGCGCCGCCGGCTCGCTCAGCACCACGCTCTCCGCCGCCGCCGGGAGCCGCTCCCCCGGGCCGCCGCGGGCCGCCCGCGCCGCCGCCACGCAGCGCTCCTGCACCCGCAGCGCCTCCGCGTAAGGCACCGCGCCCAGCCGCAGCACCCGCACCGCCCGCGGGGACATGGCCCGGGGGGACACCCTGGGGACAGCCTGGGGACAGCCGGGGATACCGCCGGGACAGCCGGGACACGGCCGGGACAGCGCCGGGACACCCGGGGACACGGCCGGGACAGCGCCGGGACAGCGCCGAACCGGGCAGGGGACGGGGATGGGGACGGGGACGGGGATGGGGACAGGGGCACCGGACACGGGGACACGGAAAAGCAGCGGGCACGGGGACGGAAGGGAGGCGGGGACGGAAAGGAGGCGGGGATGGAACGGGAGGCGGGGATGGAACGGGCGGCCAGGATAGGGACAGCGGGGTCATGTGCACACAGTCATGGGGACGGGCTCCGGTGGGGATGGCGGCGGAGGGCGGCCGCGGGGAACGGCAGGGGACGGGCACAGGGAGGGGAGAGCAGCGCAGAGGGGACAGGAGTGGATGGGAGGGCGCGGGGAGAGGATGGAGAACAGGGATGCAGGGGCAGAGGACGGGGGATAGGGCACAGACATGGTGAATGGGGCGTGGAGGGCAGGGCAGAGGGGACACCAGCACACGGGATGCGGGTTTGGGGTTGGAGAGGGGGCAGCAGGGCCTGGGGACACGGGGCATGGCCCAAAGGCGGGTACCGGGAATGGGGAGATTGGGGATGGCAGCTGGTGCCCAGGGACAGGGCTGAGAGACAGGGACGGGGGACAAGGAAGGCACAGGGCTGCGGGTGGCTGATAATGGCCAGGGCTGCAGGAGAGGCACAGCGGGGAGAGCCAGGGCCCCTGTCGGCACAGGGTGTGGGACACGGGGCACTGGGGTGGGGGACAGGGTGAGGAGGGGACAGGCAGGGGTGAGGGCAGGGAGTGTGCACATGATATCCCACAGCAGCTGGGCAATCTCAGGCCGGCTCAAAGCAGGCTAAAATCAGGATTCTGGGGTACAATTAGGACAGTTGTGGATGCTCCAGCCCTGGAAGTGTTCCAGGGCAGGTTGGATAAAGCCTTGAGCAACCTGGTGTACTGGAATGTGTCCCTGCCCATGTCAGGGGGTGGAACAGGAGGAGCTTTAAGTTCCCTTCCAACCCTTCCCTTTGTATGATTCTGTGCTGGCACCTCAAGGTTGTGCAGTGTAAATAAAGTCCTTGTGTTGCCGAGGTGCTCGCGAGGGCTGCAGCTCTGGGACTGTGAAAGAGGAAATGTTCCCACCTCAGCTTCTTATTCCAAATGTAGGAAATGGACAAATCTGGTCGAACCGCTAATGAGTGAACCATTAAAACCTGAGCAAACTTTCCCAGGCTGCAGCCCTTCCAGCTTATCCAGCGTGTGAAAGTTATGTCCTGATTTTATAGAGCAGTCGCTGTGTTACTGTTTTATCAGAACACACCTCCCTGGTCATTTGCCCTTTGTCATCGCAGGTAATTTAGACATTGGCTGACAAGGTCAATTTCTGTGTTATTGCAAGGGAGGAAAGCCGCTTCCCTTTGTTAGGCTGTTTTCTCAATGAAGAGGAGAAAAAATGGGGGGAAAAACCACCAGGAATTGGTGGAACCACCCTGAGGATCCCACCTGGGGTGGGGACATCGCCTCAGCCAGCTCCAGGAGAGCTGCTCCAGCTCTCTGCCTTGGCAGGGCAGACACAGCAGCGTGTGTGCAGCCAGTTATTTCCTTGCTTTTATGGCTGAGCCCCCCGTTGTTGGCAGGGGATCAAAGCCCAGCACCCTTCCTGCCTGCGTAAGACAGGGGAGCTGTGTGTCACAGCCCTGGGACACTCGTCAGCAGCACTGGCACTGCCCATTCCCTGTGCACATCCTGCACTGCCCAATTTACTGTGCGCATCCTGGACTGCCCCATTCCCTGTGCACATCCTGGACTGCCCAATTTACTGTGCACATCCTGGACTGTCCCATTCCCTGTGCACATCCTGGACTGCCCAATTGACTGTGCAAATCCTGGGCTGCCCAATTTACTGTGCACATTCTGCACTGCCCATTCACTGTGCACATCCTGCACTGCCCCATTCCCTGTGCACATTCTGCACTGCCCATTCCCTGTGCACATCCTGGACTCTCCAATTTACTGTGCACATCCTGGGCTGTCCCATTCTCTGTGCACATCCTGGACTGTCCCATTCCCTGTGCACATCCTGGGCTGCCCCATTTACTGCCCTCACCCTGGGCTGCCCCATTTTCTGTGCACATTTACTGCCCGCATCCTGCCTTTCAGCCGGGCGGAAATTGTCACTTTAGGACACAAAACAGAAAGACACAGACACTGCATTTTCTAAGGCAAAAGAGAGGGGAGTTTAATTCTGCCTGGATGTGACAGTGCCACCTCTCCAATGACACTGGACAAACCAAGAGTCTATCAAATCTCTTTTCCTCTGTAAAAGAATGCAAAACAATAAGTTATTTACATAAAGCATGTGAGAAAGTTCGTTATGAGAGTGTAAACACCAGAAGGCTTAGAAAGACTTGTAAAAACAAGGTGACAGGAAATGGCATGCAAGGGGGCACGGGTGGCTCACCTTTTGTCCTTCTCTCAGGGCTGGGGTGCTTCCAAAGCACCCCAGTGGTGTTCATGATGCTGCACCTTCTCCTCTGGGTGCCTTGAACACCAGCAGAGCCTCTGCAGTCCCCAGCAACTCCTTGGAGAGGTTTTTTCTGGCAGGAGAGCCCTTTAGGGCTGATGCAGGTCAGGGCTCAGCAGCAGGAAGACGAGGGGAGGACAGGGGTGGTGGCTGTGAAATGGCTCCCTTCTCCCAAAGGGCAGGGATCACCCCCTCTGTGCCCCTCAGCAGGGTTTGATCCTGGCTGCTCATCCCTCTGATATCCAGCTGGGTCTCCAAGCCTGGCGCAGCAGGAGGGGCTGGGAATCCTTCCTTAAGCTGTGGCTTTAATTTTGGCTTTATTTATGGCACCAGGGTGCCATGAGATACCTTGGAAACGTCACCCAACCTCCCTACTCAGCATCTCCCAGGCACTAAAGGCACCAGCCACCTTGCTAGGGAGGACAAACATTTTATTCCAAACATTTTATTTCAGCAAAGGACAAACATTTTATTCCAGAATGCACCTTTCCCCAGGAGCCCTGCGGGGAATGGCTGAGATGCCCAGTTTTTAGGGCAGGATCTGGGGGGCTGTGTCCCCCAGGCAGGGCTGCTCTGCCCCCTCATTGATCCCAGCAGCATTCCCAAGGCCGTGCCAGAGGGGAAGGAAGCCAGGGAAGCACACGTGTCGGGCTGTGCCCCGGGCTGTGCCCCACGGGGGCAGTAAGGAAGCACTTCAGGAAGCTCCTGCTGGCCTGGCAGAGGGATCTCAGCTGGGGCTTCTGTGCTGATTGCACCCCCCTGGGCAGGGCTGGTTTTTGGCCCGTCCTGGAGCAAACACCACAGCTCCACGCTCCTCCAAGCTCCTGTTTTCCCCTGGGAAGCTCAGCCAGAGCAGCGATGGCAGCTCCTCAGGAGCTCCAGAGAGATGCCCAGGGGTGACCCCACCTGCAGGGCTGCCCCAGGCCAGGCTGGACAGGGCTTGGAGCAGCCCGGGACAGGGGGAGGTGTCCCTGCCATGGCAGGGGAGTGGAACAGGATGGGCTTTAGGGCCCTTTCCGACCCAAACCCTTCTGTGATTTTAATAACTTCTCCCTATGTCCAGTCCGAACCTCTCTTGTTTCAGTTTGTGCCCACATAGCTCATATTCTTTATTTATACATATAAGTTTACATATACATTTATACATATAAATTCTATTTATACACACACATATAAATATATTTTATATATTTATTATATAAATAAAAATATAAATAATATATAATATAAAGATATATATAAATTTATATATAAATTTCCATGTAGCTCATGTTTTTTATTTATACATATACATTTACACATAAATTTATACATATAAATTATATTTATACATATACATATAAATTTTGCATATAAATATATTTATATATATAAATTTACACATAGCTCATATTTTTTGTTTATATATAAATATAAGTTTACATATACATTTATACATATAAATTATATTTATACACATACATATAAATATATTTATATGTATAAATTTCCATGTAGCTCATATTTTTTATTTATACATATACATTTACACATAAATTTATACATGTACATATAAATTTTGCACATAAATATATTTATACATATAAATTTCCACGTAGCTCATATTTTTATTTATGCACAAAGCATAAAGCAGGCGTGAGTGAGACCAGATGCAGATCCCACAGCATTTTAATACAGAGGAAAGGAATCCTCAGCTGGGGAATTCTTGCCTCTTACACCCACGTGTACCCTTTAAGCCAACCTGCAGGACCAGCACACACTGAGCCCCGAGGGTGAAAAGTGTAATTTTACACTCATCAGGCACCTCAGCCCACATCATCATGAAACCACCCAGAGGGCTCAAAGCAGGAAACTTATGGAAGAAAAAACAGGAGATGAAAAAGAGGCTCAGAACAATGAAAAGATGAGTGAGGTGCTTGAGATCTGCACACTCCTCCCATGAAGGAGGCAGGAATGTCAGGCCAGGAATGTCACGAGAATAACTGCAGCGAGATGAGGAAAAAGAGACAGCAGGAGTGTCCTACAACACAGGAGTGTGAGAACAGGCTCCTGGCACAAGGAGGAAGAGGATGTGGATGGCTTTGTGACATCAGCCAAACAAACCCAGTGCCAGCTGAGCAATATGAGTGCCACTGTGAGCATTAAAAAACCTGTTAAAATAAACCCCGAGCTTATTTCAGCACTCACCAAACCTGTCCAGTTTCCTCCCCTGACCTTTGCCAGGTACAAAGGTGCTGTGTTCAGCTCAGGATCTGCATCCTGCTGCAGTTCTCGGGGGGTGAGTGGCCAGGGCCAGGGACACTCCTGGTGACCGTGGGTGGCACTGCCACCGCAGCTCCTTCCTGGGGCTCTGTGCCCCCAGCAGCCAGGGCACCGCTGCTCCCGGGGTCCTGCAGCCCTGCCCCCGAGATCTGCTGATAATTTGGTGCTTTTCAGCTACCTCAGCCCCTTCTGGCACCTCCTTTTGGAGGTGCTGGTGCAGGCTGGGCGGGGAGATGAGGGCAGTGGGAGTCTCTGCTCCCGAGGAACAAGGGAGGAAATGCCTCGATTAGGGAAAATTCCTTCATGGGAAGGGCTGTCCAGGTGAGCTGCCCTCCCTGGAGGGATTGAAAGCTGGTGTGGATGTGGCACTTGGGGACGTGGGTTAGTGGTGGCCCTGCCAGTGCTGGGGGAAGGACACCACTCGATGATCCTGGAGGGTTTTGGGGTTCCTGCCCGCTGGTTCTGGGGTCCCCCCACCAGCGATAATCTGGGCGGCACAAGCCCGGGCGCTGTCCCCCGGCCGTGTCCCTCCGTGCTGCGGTGTCCAGCTGGCACCTGCCGACCCGGACAGGAACTGCACGGGCAGTTCTGGAGAGCTGGGGATTCTGGAGATGCCGGGAAATCCGGGAGATGCGCTGCTGTGCGGGACACGGGAGTGACGCTGCTGTCCCGAGCTCTGCGGAGCCGCTGACCCCTCTCGGGGCTGGAGCAGGGACGCCTTGGAACTCCTGTTTCTGCCTGTCACAGCTCGGTTTTCCCCAAATCCACTACGAAGCTATTTTATTTTATTTTATTTTACTTTATTTTTTCATTTAATTTAAATAATTTATTTTATTATTTCATTTATTTTAATATTTTGGTTTATTTTATTTTGTTTTATTTTATTTTAATATATTCTTTTATTCTATTATTTTATTTTATTTCATTTCATTTCATTTTAATATTTTATTTTATTTCATTTTATTATTTTATTTTATTTTATTTTAATCTTCCATTTTATTAATTTATTTTATTATGTTTCATTTTTATTTTAATATTTCAATATTTTATTTTAATATTTTATTTTATTATTTCATTTTATTTTAATATTTTATTTTAATATTTCATTTTATTTATTTCATTTTATCTTGTTTAAATATTTTATAATTTTATTTTATTTTAATATTTTATTATTTTGGTTTATTTCGTTTATTTCATTTTATTTCAGTCGAGCGCCGGCACCGGTCCGGTTGGGCCTTCGCGTTTCCCGCGGCGTGTCCCCGCGCGGCCGCCGTGGTTGGCGGGCCGTTGCTATGGCGGCGGCGCGCGCGCGGCGCTGAGGCGCGGGGCGGGAAGCGCGGGCCCGGCGCGGCCATGGCGGCGGACGAGCTGTACCTGGAGAATATCGACGAGTTCGTCACCGACCACAACCGCGTCGTGAGTGCCGCCGCTGCCCGCCCGCCGCCTGCTCCCCCTGCTCCCCCTGTTCCCCCTGCCCGCTGCACCTCCCGCGGCCTGCTCCCCCCCGCCGCCTCTCCTGCCCCGCTGCCTCCTTTCCCACCCGCTGCCTTCCGCTGCCCCTTTCCTTTCCTTCTCCTCATTCTCTTCTCTCTCCTTCCTCTTCCCTTCTCCCCTCCTTCTTCTACCTCCCTTTCCTCCTCCTTCTCGCCTCTTTACATTCACCCTTCTCTTCTTTCTCCCCCTTTTCCTCCTCCTTTTCCCTTCCTTCTTCCTCTTCCTCCCCTCTCCCATCTCCCCTCTCTTCCTCCTCTCCCCCTGTTTCCTCTCTTCCCCCCTTCCTTAACTGTTTTGAAGGCAGTTCAAAAAGCTGATGGTTTTCTGCGTGGGTCTGTTCCTTTCCACGTTTATTTCAAAAATTCATTTGGAAATGAAATGAAATGAAATGAAATGAAATGAAATGAAATGAAATGGAAATGGGTTTTGCCCAGAAAATGGTGCGGCAAAGTTGGTGCAACTTGTCTGTCAATGTGAACGTTCTCAGCCTGTGGCTTTGTGGCTTGTTCCAAGAACAATGTAGCCAAACAAGAATTTAATTGTTGTGTTTGCAGGCCGGAGCCTGGGGCATGGTTTAAAAGAGCAGAGCAGGAGCAGGTGTCAAGGATGTAGCTGCTCAAAATGACAGGGCAGGGCTGGGATTGCAGCCCTGACATCCTGAGATTGGCACGGTGGTGTTCCCGGGCCAGGAGAGGAGCAGAAATTCCCCCCACACCTTTTGGGACAGCTCCCAGGAATTCAGAGTGCTCAGTGAGGCACGGGTGTCCACGGGCTCTCACTTTTGCCATGGAAGGGAGGAGGGCGTCTAAGGAATTCCACTGATTGAACTGAGAGGCCGAGGTTTCCTTACTGAAGTGTTTTTTTTGTTTTTTCCCTTTTCCAGGTGACCTACAAATGGCTGAGCTACACGCTGGGCGTCCACGTGAACCAGGCCAAACAGTAGGTGTCCTGCATCCCCCAGAGCCTGCACAATTCCCGTCAGTTCCACGCTCATTCCTGCTCCCATCCCCTTAAAATATTCCTCTGGAGAGCATTACCAGCCCTGCCTGTCCTCTCAGCCCTGTCACTCCCTGTGCCTGCCTGCCCTGCTGGGCAGGGATGCACCAAAGAGTCCCCAGTTCCTCTCTCAGGGACTGCAGGAATGCCTTTCTGGAGGAGAGGCTTGGGAACAAGCTGCCCCGGGGCTGTGAGACCCACTGTTACACACTATTACATGTATTTCTATACTAAAAAATACATTATTATATGTATTAGTATATATAATATACTAAAAATTACATTATTCTATGTGTTATTATATATAATACATATATATAGATATTGTAGTATATTATTATATAGTATATTATAGATGTAATATATAGGTAATATATATATTATATATTATAGTTATTATTATATGTATTATATATTAGTAAATGTGGTTTTATACTAAAAAAGACATTATATGTAATATTATATATATTATATATAATATACCTATTATATAGAAATAATATATATTATTATATAGTATATTATAGATGCAATATATCTATGGAATATATTATATTATATTATATTATATTATATTATATTATATTATATTATATTATATTATATTATATTATATGTTTTATTATATATTATTATATGTTTTATTATAATATAAATGCATTTTTATACTAAAATACATTATTATCTGTATTATGTATACAATATATTATATATACTATTAAATGTATTTTTATATTAAAAATACATCATTATATAAATTATATATATAATATATAATTTATGACATCTATAATATTATGTATTATATATAATATATATTATATGACATTTCATTACATTACATTATATTAATTACATGTATTTTTATGTATTATATACACTATTAAATGTATTTGCCCTTTGGTTTCTGTAGTTGTTGGACAGGGATTCTCCACAGTGGCAGAGGAGCAAGGGTCTCAGAAAATTAACCCTTAGGAAATAAAATGAATCCTGAGCAAACCGTGTTCCTGTTGGCAGTGTCCATCATGCCAGGCTGGCTCTGCAGTGTGTGCAGTCTCTCCCTGGCAGGCTCTCTGCTCTCCCTTGCTCTCTGGCTGACCCTGGGTTCTTTTGTGCAGGATGCTCTACGATTACGTGGAGAGGAAGCGCAGGGAGAACTCGGGAGCTCAGCTCCACGTCACCTACCTGCTGGCAGGGAACCTCCTCCAGAATGGACACGTTGTGAGTGCTTCCCCTCTCTCTGGACTCCGTCTGTCTGGGAGCCTTTCCTGTGGTGTCTCCTGCCTCCTTCTGTGCTCCTGGGGTCAGAGCTGCACTGGCTCCTTGCAGCAGGGGCTGCACTGTGCCAGGGCTCCTGGGCAGGGACAGAAGGAGCCTCAGGGTCTGTCCCAGCAGGCAGAAGGATCAGCTGGCCATGGTTTGGGAGCAGAGTGCTGGATAACACCCCAGGGTTCCTCACCAATTCCCTCAGACCCTGCCAGCACCCCGCTCCGTGCCCTCGCTGCTGTTGGGCAGCAGAGATCACACAGCCTTGTGGAGGGGCCCTTCTGAGGTCAGCTTAGCCACGTGCCAGGCTCTGCTGTGGCCTGGCAGTGCCTGAGGGGGGCTTGGAGGGACAGCTGACGTGGCAGGGAATGGTAACCAACAGAGCAGCACACCTACAGCCCAAGCTGTCTTATCAAACCAGCTTTCTAGTCCTGGTGAACAAAACAAACAGGAATTTATTAGCAGCATTCTGCATTTAAAGTGCTTCAGCTGAATAAGCATAGGAACTGCTGCTTAATGTACTTAGCTTGTCAGATTTTCAGGAGTGTCAGCTAAAATGTCAGGCAGATACCCCAGAAGTTTTTGAAAGAAGATGGAAAATTCAGTGTCTGCTCCCCTTTGCCCACAAATTTAAGAGCCCAACACTAAATGCCTTTGACATCCCACTGAGTGTTTTTAAATATCTATTACAACATATTACAAATACCTATTACAATATGATCCAGTCTTCTTTTAGGAATAGTAAATCTCAGGGTGTCCTGGCTTTTATTTGTAGATTGGAAAAAAACCCAGCAAACCTTTTTTTTTGTTCTCCTAAACAACAAACTGTTTCACATGCATGAAATATTCTGTCAGTCTCCAAATCTGCCTGCATTGGAAGGTTATTATTTACTGCATTAGTTCTGTATGATGGAATATTTAAAGTTGCACGAGTAGTGTCACATTTACAGCTCAAGTTTAAGGTTGAGTTCAAGGTTTTCCCCCCATTTCCTTTGAAAATAACAAATCTCTTGACTCACTAGAGCTGTCCAGGGGACTGCCAACCTGTGCTAGTGTATTTACTGTATCTGAAGCAAACAGGTGACTTCTGACGTAGGAACAAATAATTATTTGTTAACTCTGTCTTAGCAGCCTGTGTGTTTTCAAAATAAGATCACAGTGTTGCTGGATGGTTTGGATGGTTTAAAACTCGTGTCATTGCAGTCCCTTGGCACAGGCAGGGAATCTTCCACCAAGGGAAGCTATATGAAGATGACTTTTGTCCCCCATTATTTTCAAATCAGTTGGGAGAGCCCTGCACTGCTGCCTGCTGGCAGTAGGTGTAGCCGGAATGCTGCGGATGCAGCTGCAGCACTCCTGCAGGGAGAGCCATGGAAATCCCTCTGGAGCGCTCCCCTTAACGCTGCTCTTTCATTGCTGCTTTCTGCACTCAGACTGCCAATCTCTGGTTATTGTCTTACCTGCCTGTGGTTTTTCTTGCCACATGCTCTTTTGTTGCCTAATTAAAGCAACTTTTTAATCCTGGTAAACCAAAGAAACTTAAATTAATTTACAGTGTTTTATATTTAAAGCGCCTCAGCTTATTAAGCAAAGGAATTGCTGCTTAATTAATTTCTTTTTCTTCATTGCTGCCTGTCAGATTTTCAGGAATGTCAGCTAAAACTTCAGGCAGATACCCCAGAGGTTTTTAAAAGAAGATGAGAAAATTCAGTGTCTGCTCCCCTCTGCCCACAGATAAATTTTAAAGCCAAACACTAACTGCCTTTGACATCCCACTGAGTGTTTTAAAATACCTATTACAATATATTACAAATACCTATTACAATATGATCCAGTCTTCTTTTAGGAATAGTAAATCTCAGGGTGTCCTGGCTTTTATTTGTAGAATGGAAAAAAGACAACAACAAACCTTTTTTTTTGTTCTCCTAAATAATAAACTGGGTCACATGCATGGAATATTGTCTTTTAATCCCCAAATCTGCCTGAAATGGAAGGTAGTTATTCATTGCTTTAGTTCTGTATAATGGGATGTATTTAACTAAAGCTGCACAGGCAGTGTCATGTTTATAGCCTGAATTTAACAGGATTTTCCCTGATTTCAGACAGGTCCATGGTTTCTGTTTAACACAGAATTAGTGGTGGGGTTTTCAGTCTGTCTCTCTGGATCCTCCCAGTATTAACCACAACCTGTTGGATGTCCTGGAGAGGTATAGACCTTAAAGACCGGCCAGAGAGCACGTTTCATAGCTTTAAAAACTGATGAGTGTTTAAAGGCATTGGCACAGTTCTGTGCTACAATAATCATTAGACTTTGTTATTTAATAGCTGAAAGTAGCAGTCTTGTATACAACCTGAGGTTTAAAGAGGTTTTGTGTTTCTTTTTGCAGTGCCACAAGGTCGCAGTAGTGAGGGAGGATAAACTGGAAGGTAAGCAGGCTGGGAAAGTCTTGTGGCTTTAACTTTTTTCTTTGAAAGAACAGCAAAACGAGCAAAGCTCAGAACTTGCCATCTGCACGTAAATGCCCAGCCCGGCTCTTGGGGTCAGGTGTGTACTTTTTGTACCAGCTGTTTCTCAGAATTTGGCGTATCTGAGCCAGCAGCTGAATACCTTCAGGCTTGTGAATTGAGTCTGATTTTTTTTTTTTGTCAGTGGTTCTTTTCCACCTCCCTGCCACTGACAGCAGGGAGACAGCAATACAGCAGTAGAGTCTCAGAACAATTGGGAGCCTTCAGGCCCCCCAAGAATGCTGAAACTGGTAATTGTGGTTATTTGTTCAGTGCAGTTGCAGTCTTTGCTCCGAGTCCCGTGGGTGTTAAGACCTTCTCATGGAACATTTACCTCACTTTTGTGAGTGCAAGGTGGAAAAACCCCCATTGCAACACTGCTGAGTGCACTGTCTGTTGTCTCACCATCTTTCTGGTCCTGCTGATGAAATCTTACCCACAGAACTGAAACGCAGCTTCAGGCTCTTCATCACTTTCAAATAACATCTTTGGCACTTGAGAGCACACTGTGGTATTTGTGACCTTCAGGATGTGAGCTAATGACCTCACTTTGTTTGAAGGACTTGCGTTGTTGGAAATCTGAAGTGGATTTCTAGCTCAGGCTGTTTTCCTCGGAGCAGGAGATTGTCAGGCAGTGCAGCTACTCTGTGTCATGTTTGTTGAGTTATGTGTGCTGTGTAACGCTGTTTTGCTGTGGAGGAAAGGGTTGCTCATGGTTTTTGTATTGGAAGGCAGGCCAAAGGTATGACTTATATTTGGAAGAGGCTGAGATTTTTGATGGGAGTAGGGCTGCATAGTCTAGGACTGGCCCCAAGAAATGATTACTGTGTGTATTTTTACAGTGCCTAGAAGCTCAGCCTCAGACCAGGACTCTGTGGAAAGAACAATATAAGCAATGAACAAAGAATTCCTGAAAGCCAACCCTCGTCTCAAGGGGGTTGCAGTCTGAGTAGCATGAAAGAGATAAAGTTTTCATTCCAGGGGTGACACTGTGGTGCTGGACACAGCCCCAGGGGCAGAGAGCAGTGACCAGCTACCTTCTGCCTCAGCTTTAGGTACTCCCTCAGCTATTCTGCATCCCAAACACTGGATGTTTGGAAGGCAAACACAGAGAGATCCCTCGTAAGCCCAAGAGTGTGTAGTGGAAAACGTGACAGGCCTGTGGAGTTTGCTGCCTTGAATTCCTCGTTAGTGAGCATTGGGAGAAGGTGTGGTCGGGCCTTTTTGTATTCATGTTTTGCTGTCAAGTAGTCTGCCAGTCTTTCTGGGTGTACCAATAGAGGGCTTTTTTCTTTTCCTCTCTTTTTCCCCAGCAATGAAGTCCAAGCTGTCCACAATTGCCAGCGTGCACGTGTACAGCATCCAGAAGGCCCTGCTCAAGGACAGCTCCCCCCTCTACAACACCGACTACGACATCGTCAAAGCAAACCTGCAGCACTGCAGCAAGTGAGTGAGTCCTGGCTCCCTTTGCCTTCTGAAGCACTTCCAGACTCCCCTTCAGTGCTCACTAGATAGGCCTGGACTTCTAGAAGGCTGGGAAAAGATATCCTCAAAGTCCTGCCAGAGCAGTGCCCAAAGAGCACATTGTGTGGCTGTTGTGCAAACTGAGCTCACAGCTGGTTCACTTGGTCCTTACTCTGACAAGGAGACTGTTCCAGTGCCTTGCTTGTCTTATGGCTGCAAACATTGCTCTCTTTCCCAGGCCACACTTAATCACGACATTTTAATCCAGTTCTCAGCCACACAGGAAGACAAAATTGATAAAACCATGAATGATGTGCTCAGCAAAGCATTTACAGGAGTTTGCTTTCTGTTTTGTGAAACTGTGTTCTCATCTTCTGGACTCATCCAGTCCAGTTCTCTGAAGATGTCTCACAGGAACTCCTTCTCCAGGAGATGGGCTTTGTTCTCTGTGGGTTTGTTGCAGCTCAGAGTAGGCTGTGATCTCTGAGACGTAGGAGCAGCACACAGAGCAGTCCAGGCAGCACCAGTGTCCTTGCTGGTGGAGCTGGAGCAGAGCTGGGAGGGATGCAGCCCCCAGGAGTCACTGGCTCCCTCCTGAGCAGCTGCAGCTTCTCACTTGTGTGCTGTTCCCACCAGGACAGCTTCAGCTTGAAGTCATGGGGATGCACGGTGCCATGACCAATCTGGTTTGAAGGGGATGCCTGAAGGGTGTGTCATAGGAAGAGTATAGAATCTGAGAGGAGAAATGTGCCTCTATCCAGAGTGTTGACAAGAGAGTGGCAGAGAAAATAGGAGCTGTGTGTTTGGGTGGATGCCCTGGAAGGAGCTGGGTGATCCCACCTCGGCAGAGCCACGTGCCCTGGGTGTGGCTGCAGTTGCCTTGTTCCACTCTGGTCACTCTCAGGCACCCCAGCACGGTGATCCACATTGTGCCTTAGGGATGCTTGTATCCTTTGGGATTTAAACTTACAGAAGGTTTAGATAATCCAGGCTCTGACACAGCTCTCTGAAGCCTGCCTGTAAATCCAGCTTTGAAGCAGGATTTCCCAAGGAAACTAAGAAAAAGTGCACCTTCTTCATTTGTGACCTGGCTGAAGTAAATACAGATTGATCCCATTCCCCCTCTCTTGTCAGCTGCATGGATTGTCTGTGACACTTGGGAAAAGATTCCTGCAGGACCTGCAAAAGCCAGAGGTTTGATTGTGTGAGGTGTGTAGCAAACAGAGCCTCCCTGTCTGCGCAGATATTTCACAGCTCTGGGACAAGGATCTTTGTTCTCCTCTGGGTTTCTGTGGGACCTGCTTTGCAGTGAAGACAGTGGAGGTGGTTAGATGTACTAACTAATACCAGTATCTGGGTTTAATGCCTGTTGCCATTCCCAGCTTTCCAAACAGAAGTAGCTCCTTGTTTGCAGAGCATAGTCCAACTATTGCCTGTTTTTTCTGTGGTTATTTAGTGAATTTTAGGTCAAGCCCATGAAGGTATAGTGACACATCAGCATCAAGGCAAGCAGACTTGGAAATATGGGAAGGTTAGCTGAGCTCTGCTGCACATCAGCATAACCACTGACAATATTATTTGTGACAATGTTATATATTGAAGGGTTGGTGGTGTTTAGAGCAGGAGATCACACTGCCCTGAGAGCTGTATTATTAACCACGTTAAAAACAGATTGAAAGTGTAAAGGAGAGTAGGATTATTTTCCTTCAATGTCTGTTTTCCTTCCTTTAAAGGTTTGAATGTCAGGAGGTTGCTGCTGCAGCCTGGGAATGCTGTGGAGCTGGTGTTGTTTTGTTAATACAGATCCTGATGGGAGTAGAAGTGGACTGTGCACGCGAGCAGCTAGTGCTGAGGCACAGAAGTGAACTGGCAGAAGGCTGCTTCATTTCTTAGGCAAATGAAAATATGCTGTGTAATTCAGTGGGCTGGGAGGCGTGAGCTGGGCTCTTTTGTGGCATTTCTGTGGGAAATCTGGAAAGCGTCGCCTGTGATTTGCACAGTGGGGAGCAGAGTTCAGCTATTTTTGGGAGCTGCTATTCCTGTCTGTCAGTGAGCTGTGCTGTAACTGTGAGCACGTCAGTTGGTTCTTGTGTCTCTGCATCCCCAAACAATCAAGTTTCAGACCATTATAATCCAAGCTGCTTCTTGCTCTCAGGGATTATTTGGAAATGACTTTGTGCAGTTAAATCGGAATGCCGAGGATATTTTCTGAGCCATTTCAATAGTTCAGTTTCAGCTGGGGTTTGCCTACCTGGCTGAGTGGGGCTGCTTGTTGCAGCAGCTGTGGGCTTTGTCAGAGCATCAGGAAGCTGTAAATGGGTTTTAGGTCCTCACACAGCCATACAACTTCTGCCACAGGCTTTAGAGAGCATAACCTGTTTAGGAATAAAATGCAGCCTGCTCCTTGTCCAGCCTGGGTGTGGAGAAGGCTTTTAGGCCCCAGGAAAGCTGCACAGCTTGTTTGACACATGAATACTGTGGCTCTTGCTGACAGGTTCAGCTGATATTTTCATCAGAGGTCTCTTGCTCTGTGCCAGCCTTTCTTTCTTTCTTGTCCCACGCACAGATTCAATTTCTCCTTTTTCCATAACAGGAGAGCGCAGGCCCGGGGGAGCCTGCAGGAGGGGGGAAGGCGAGGTGAGCACCCAGAGCTGAGGAGGCTAATGGGGTTTTTCCCTCCCTGCCTGCATCCATGCCACAGGTTCAGTGCCATCCACTGCGCCGCCGCCGTGCCCAGGACACCGCCCGAGCCCCCCCGAGCGCCGGCGCCCGCGCAGAGCCCCCCGAGGCAGAGGGACCCCGATGCCACCAGCACCGTCAATGGCCACGGGCCCCGGGCTGCCAAGCCCCCTGCACAGCAGCAGAAAGGCATCATGGGCATGTTTGCAGCCAAAGCAGCAGCCAAAGGCCAGGACACAGCTAAGGAGGCCAAGGCAGAGGCCAAGGAGGCCCCAGGTGTAAGTTACCTCAGCATGGCGTTAACCATCCACTCACACACCGCCTGGGGAGCTCAGCCACCCCTGCACTGCTCCTCCTGCCGAGCCCACCTCCCACTGGGAGTGCTCAGGGCTCCTGTGGAAGTGTTTAACTGTCACCTGGGCAAAATCCCCTCGTGCCACACTCTGGGTGTCCCCACAGAAGGGTGTTTGCCATAGCTTTGACATTCCCCAATGAGCCGGATCTCAGGCAGCATAGCTACAATTGCTCTGCTGTCTCCAGCTGTCCCAATGTACACACCAGCTGAGGATCTTGCTCTCTCCATTGTGCTTAAAAGGATTTGTTTTGAGCAATAAGTGAAACCTGAGAAGCCCAGATCTTAAAAGTATCAAGGTGTTTAAACTTGGTGGGTGAGGGAAGTTTCGGAGCTTGACCTGTGCAAGACTAAATTGTTTATCTTCTGGACTGCTGCTTTTCCAGGATAGGATTAAGTTTTCATTTTAATTGCTATAATTGTTTTTAAAGCAATGTGGCCAGAAAAATGGTTAAATGTTAAAATGGTAACACTCCCTGTGGACGGTTTGGCCTTTCCATAACAACTGAGAACGTTTGGGTTCCTTTCTCTGGTTTTTACAGGGAGTTTAGAACTGGAGAAGTGTGTGTATTTTGGGAACTTTAGTGTCTGGTTACCTTTTATTTGCATGAAAATAAGCTGGATTAGGAGGCTGTACTTTCTTTGGTGGTGTGGGTGTGTGTGGGTGTGAGTTCTCACTGTGGTGGTTGCATTGGTGCAGCAGAGCAGTGATGTTTCCTTGCAAACAGCCTAGGTGTCAGAGGAGCTGGATAAAGCCTCCTTGGTTTGGCCAATCCCTGGTCTTTCCTCTGTTGGCTGCTGTGCACTGAGGCACTGATGGCTTGCAAACAGAGCAGTTCTCTCCTGGGAGCTGACCCTAGTCCCAAGCATTATTTCAGTAATGGGAATGAATGTGCCCCAAGTCAGATCTGCAGGCCTGGCTAAGGAGTCCTCAGGAACTCGCTTTGGCCCCTTTGATGCATGTGGTGGCTAGGGAGTACCTTCAAATTCTCCAAAACAGAGAATTTGCTAAATCTGCTAAAATCTAAGGCAGTGGGAGCAAATGCTATCTATTATTTTGCTGTGCACCTTGAGGGCTGGGAGCAATTCCTGTGCTTATTATTCCCCTCTTTGCTTCCAGGTGTCTGCAGCAAGCAGCAAGCCACTAACAAAGAACAGCATCATGAACAACTTCTTTGGAAAAGCTGCAATGAGTAAGTGCTTTTCTGTTTTCAGAGGCCATCATGGTCAGGGAACAGCCTGTTGTAGTTAAAAAAACAAACCAACAAATCAAAAAAACCCCAAACCTGAGGATTATTTGAAGGGTTTTTTTTTTTAATTATACTTTATTTAAGCTGGGTAGAAATTTAAAAATAATCAGTAGAATCAAGTGTTTTGTACTAGAGCCATGCAGAAAGAAGCAGAACTCTTCCTCCCCATCCCCACTCTACCAAACTCATTGGATTTTCTTTATATCCCCTCTTTCCTAATAATTTTCCATACTTTCTTCTGCTCTTTTGCACTCAAAGGGGTTAATGTTTTAGCACACAGCTTTTAAAGCAAAAATTAGGAGTTTTCAGTGGAATTTTTCAGACAAAAAGCTTGCTGGAGGGAGATCAATTAAAATGACATATTTGAGCAGACTAACCCAGGAAGGATTTTCAGTGCAGAAGAAATCTGATTTAAAGTGAGTTCTCCTGGCTGGAAGACCAGCTATTGGTGAGATGTTTGCCAAAACCTGTTTTGCAGGGCATGCTAATGGTGCTTGCTTTTCATCACACAGCACTGAGGAGCCCATTGTTAGTTTTAGGGTTAATTTCTTTCCTAAAAGCTGAAGGACTGATGCATGGAGAATGAAATTGAGGGGTGGCCTGTCTCTTTGAGCAGAGGTTTGGACTAGGTGGCCTCTGCAGGTCCCTTCTGAATTACCCAAGTCAAAAGAAATGATGCTGGAGCTTTTAAATATTGGAATATTGGAAAAGGGCTGTGGGACCTCCTTCAAAGATTCCCTTCAGCAGAGAGTACAAGAGGCTTCAAAGAGGAGTTTTGGGAGAGAGTAAACAGCACAGTTCACTTTCTAACAGACGTCTGTCAGAGCTTGCAGGGGACAGTTCCAGCACGGAGCAGACGAGGCACAGCCCTGCTGGGACTCTTGGAGTCCCTGTTTTGGTGAGACTGGGGGAGCTGAGGACACTCTCAGCCCAAGGACAGTCACCACAATTAACTGGAGTCAATTCTGAAGGTCTGAGGAGAGCCCTACACCAAAGTTCATGTGCTGAGAGCCCAAAGAGGCATGGTGAAGGTGACCCAGTGGTGATGGGGGAGGCTTTGGGGATGCACTTCCATCATTCCCAAAGGGTTCCCTTCTCTGCTGAGTCCTGTCAGGGAGCTCACAGAGGCAACCTGTGGGGTGGCTGCAGAGAAGGAGCAGACTGAGCAGAACTGGAAATGATTATGTGTATGGAACAGAGGGTGGGATTCCAGGAGAAAGATTTATTCCCTACGTGCATGTCTCTCCTGGCTTCAAAGGTTCCAGCAGTGCCAGAAAGTCCTGGGTTAACAGCACTGGGGTCCTTGGTCTCTCTGCTGTTGACCATAAATAAGGGAGCTGTTGTTCCAGTGCTGTTTGCCCCTGCCCAGGGAAGCAGCCAGCCTGTTTTCCCAGCACTCCCAGAAAGGCACTGGCTCCATGTTGTGGCCCTCCCAGCAGCCTCTCCTGCCACTGCCTCCCAGTCCTCTTCCACAGAGCTTTAACTGCTGCAGCACACATGGTGGCTTGACATCAGGAACAGCAGGAGCATGGAAAATCACCTAGAAATTAAAGCATGCCCTTCTTTTTCCCATGTCTGATACAGCTTGGCCAGTCTAGATCCCCAAATACACGATGGGTAGTGCTGGCTGTAGTCTTGGTGCACAGAGCTAGCCAGCTGCTTTGTAAGTTGTCATTCAGACTGAATGCCCAGTGTTTGTTCTTTTTGAATGGTTTATTCACAGATAAACTCAAAGCCAACTCTGTGCCTGAGCAGCCAAAGGAGGAGAAAGAAGCAGTGAAGCCTTCAGTTGCTGTAGCAGAACCAGAGTCATCTAATACTGTAGCAGAGAAACCTGGGAAGAAAACAGAGTCTGTCAGAATTCAGCAAAAGGACAAGAAAAGGTGGGTCTGCCTTCAGGGTCCCTTTTTGTGTCCCCTGCTTGGGGACAGCCTGCATGCACCTGGCTGGTCATACACTGCTGGCTCACCTCCTGTTTCCATCTACTGAAGTGTGTTAAACCCGACTAAACTGATCTGTCAGGATTCTTTCCTGGTGTGTCTTTCCCATTTGCTGCTGTAGTGCCTCAGGGCCGTGGGTGCCATCGCACATGGGAGGGGATGGCTTTCCACGAGACAGCCTCCCACTGTGAGCAGCCTGGGAGAGACCCTGCAGGCAGCCTGGGGAGGGCTGGCAGGAGCACCTGTCCTGCAGGGAAGGTGGGATATTCCCCAGCCTGTATGTACACAGCTTGCAGCACAAAGTTGTGCTTGTTGGTCTCCATAGCTCATGTAGGGCTGCTTTCAATGCCACGGGTTTACTTTGGGCTGAGGCTCCAAGTTAATTTTAAGCTCAGCCCTTTGTGTTTAATCCAACCCAAACTGACAGAGACAAAGAATCACTACAGTCTGATGGCTCTCTGGTGGCCTATGAGTAATTAATTGGTGGTCTCAATCCATTTCTAAGGGAATAGGTAAGCACACCACCCAGCCCACCATGGCAGCTAGCACTAACTGCTTGTCTTAGTGATAGTCTTGTCCAAGAAGCCAAGGGCCTGGAGGTGTTGGCAGCCTGGAGCTGGGAAGGCCACTTGGGCTGTCCCAGCTCCTGGAGGATACGTGGGCCTTTAGCCTCCAGGCTTGTTCGTCTGACACGTCTCGCCAACATTAAAAAGAAAGAAGCTATTTTATTTTTCCAGTAGTCTTTAAAAATGGCTCCAGGATTCTGAGACACTACCTCATAGTCAGTCAGTGGCAAGCAGTCTGTCAAAAGAGCTTCTGAGTGATGCTTTTGGGGACACTGGGAGCCTGAGCTAAAGAGACAAGATCAGAAGTAGGCTCTTGCCAGGCTGCTGTGGCCAAGCGAGGTGAGGCACTGGGCTGAACTGCAGAGGGGCTAAAGAAATCCTCCTTGTTTTGGAGAGCTGCATGTGGGGAAGGATGGGAGGCCTGGAAAGGCTCGTGCACCTATGCCTGGTTGTGCTGTGAGTGTTCAGCATTCAGCTCAGTGTACAGTGTACAGTTCAGAGCACGTGATGCTCATGTTTTTAAGAGGCATTTGATTTCCTTCCATGAGGAGTGTGCTTGTCCAAGTGCACGTGATGCTTTCGTGCACACATGAGAGATGATGGGTGCTCATTCCCTTTCTTTTCCCTTTACTTTTTGTGGCAGTAAAACGAAGAGAGCAGATAGGTCAGATGATGAGGAGGAAAGGGATCCCGAAAATGTCAAGAAAAAGAGGAAGCGAATCAAACAACTTCTGTCTGACAGCAGTGATGAGGAAGGTAAGAAGATCTGTAAACAATCAGGCATGTGGGTCAGGGTTCTGATTTCCAAAACATTACTCTCCAAATCCCTTGGTCAGTGATTGAGAGAATAGTTTAAAGGACTAAAGACCGTGGAAATGGCTGTAGCCTGAGCTTTCTGTTTATCTTTGTGCTGCAAGCACTTGGGCATGGAGTTGATATGTCTCAAAACAAAGATTTGGTCTTTGTTGAAGCTTAGCTCAGACCTGGCTGTCTCCTCAACAAGAGTGCTGCCAGTGCCCCTGTGTGGGAAGGAGGTTCCCAAATCTCTTGTGAAAGATAGCGCTCCTTCCAGAACCGTAGGGCTGCTCAGAGCCAGTTCATGTGGGGAGGGAACACTCACAAGTGGCCTCCCTCTCCCCACAGGGTCATTTTTAGTGTCTTTATTCTGTCTGCTCATAGAAAGGGTTTGGAAGACAGTGTTGGAAGCAAGACATGCAGAAAGAAAAGGGATAATAGGGAAGTTGGAGGCAAAGCAGTTGAGCCATATCCGATGCGACTGTGCGTCTCCTCGGTGCTGTGACAGGAGTGGGGTGCCCAGAACTCGGCAAGAGTTGGGCTTGTAATGAGGAACAGCAGGGCTGGATCCCAAAGAATTTGGATAATTGAGGTGACAAATGCCGTTCAATACAGATAACTGGGAAATAAATTGGAATTGAGCTCGGGAGTATGTGCTAAGTGAAACAGTCATCCAGCAAACTGCTCAGGAAAGGAACTTGGGGATCATTACAGACAATTACAGAGTAATTGAAACCACCAGTTTGGCATAGAGCTCCAGTAAAAGAAGGTGAAACAGCAAATGGGGTGTACTGGTGAGGAGGTGGAGCCCCTTGGGGGAGCCAGAGCTGATTCCTCGTTTTGTGTGGCTGGCACATGGGCAACAGCCAGGACATCAGAAATATCTGCAGTGCCAGGGAGAGGTGGCTGCTGTTGGTATCTTTGCATTATCCATGCCACCTCTAGGCATAGTTTCATAGTTTTTTCATAGTTTCCCTGCTGCCCACATAATTGCAAATTATCTTTTTCATCAGGTATGTATCACGACTTAGACTATTCCATAGGATGATAAATCTCTCAGGAAGCTGTTCTTGTGATCAGCCTTAGTTCCATTTCAGTGTGGCTATAAAATATATATATATATATATATATATATATATATATATATATATATTACATATATGCCCACACTCTTTGGTATTTATTTCTTTAAATGTTTGTCTTTCCATTTCCTCATCACTCCCCTGCTGACAAGCTGAGTTGTTTAGCTCTGAGGAGGGAATTTTGAAATCAGCCCATCCTTGCTTGGCTGGAATCTCTCAGCTCATCCACATCCTGTGAGGTCAGGCAGGAGTTTGGAATGTCAGAACTCTGTGGTCTCCTGTGGGACACCTGTGTGACCTCAGCACATGTTTAACAATTAATGCTTTTGAGTGGGGTGCCTCCTGCTCTCATTTATTCCAAGGTTTACATTCTCTTTAGTGACCAGGGATAGACCCTGAGGGAAGGGCTGGAGCTGTGTCAGGGCAGGTTTAGATTGGATGGTAGGGAAAAGTTCTCCCCCGAGAGGGTGGTCAGGCACTGGGGAGGTTTTTTGTCACTGCTGTTGCTGCTCCTGCATCAGAACCCTCTTTGTTCTTCACTTCTTTGTGCTGTGCATTAGAATTGTAAATTTATGCAAATTACAGCACGTGTATACAGATTTGGATATCACTGGGTTTGCCCTTTGAAAAGAGTAAATGAGAATTGAGAGAACTCAGCTCTTTGGTCCTGCTGCTTGCCCTTCTAAACCCAACCACATGAAAGAAGACAGATTTGAATTGTTTGGAATATTTTTAATGAGTCCAAACTGGTAATATTATATTGAGTACAGAAGTAGAAGACTGTGAGTTGGATGAAAAAAAAATTTAAAAAAAAAAAATATATATATATATATATATGTACAGCAGCTGGACTGGAAGAGCATCTGTCCTTGGAAAGGTTGGGAACGGGTTTATCCAGAGAGCAGGGGCAACTTGAATCAGCAGCACCAGTGAGCAAGAGGGGGCCTGGAGCGACAGGCACACTTAGCAAGGTTCTGTGGGGGTGAAACTCAGCCTGCATGGCTGATGTGAAGTGCTTATGGGCAGCTCCATGTCAGGCCGGGTCTTCTGCCTAGTTCTGTGTTAGTCTGTACTAAAAGCAGCCCTGAATAAGCTCTCCTTACAGCAGCATCAGCACATTGTACCACGCTGGAAACACACAGAGGGCATAAGGCACAATCCTCTCCATTTAAATGATTTTTCATTAAAAAGTTATATGGGTATGAGGGTTCCTTAGTCACTGCAGGTTGTTTTGCTTCCAGTGCCAGAACAAACTCCACAAATGCTCCCACAGAGGACAGGAGGTTTGGCAGCCTCAGCTGTACCAACACAGGCAGCGTTTCTCAGTGTTGACAAGTGTTTTACAGCCACTTTGGAGGGTGATTTCAGTGGCACTGTGACCTACAAACTCCCTGGGTTTTGGAGAGCCGCAGCAGAAGCACTAAAGCTTCTCACAGTTTTTCCAGGCAGGGTCAGAGCAGACCGAACAAAGCCAGGATTTACATCTTTGGTCCGTCCAGTTGCCCAACTTGTATCTATTTCATGCAGCTGTTGCTGTTGAGCAAACTGTGGGCAGCAGCTAGTGGTTGACTCAGGAGTTATCACATGTCAGAGGGCTGTGTTGGCTAGAAGAGGATAATAAAGTAATAAAAGAGCTTGATAGTAGTCCTAAACACTCTGACGTGAGGAGAAGGTGCCTCCTGCCTGCCAAAAGCTGGGGAAATTGTTTGAAGGAAGCTGAAAAAAGCCCAGATTTCCCCCAAGGAATCTCTTGGAGCTGGCCCACTGACAATGCCTTCAGCAGCCCCTGCTTGAGCACAGCAGAGGCTTTTCACCAGGCTGGTTTTCAGCCCTCTCAGCTTGTCCTCTCCCAGAGATACTTGCAAAGAGGCCAGGCTGGCAGTGGTGGTGCAGGTTTGGTGCTGGGCAGTCTGGGGAGGGTGTGTGTGACACTGGGATGGACACAGGGTCTGTGTGTGACACTGGGATGGACACAGAGTCTGTGTGAGACTGGGATGGACACAGAGTGTGTGTGAGACTGGGATGGACACAGAGTCTGTGTGTGAGACTGGGATGGACACAGGGTCTGTGTGTGACACTGGGATGGACACAGGGTCTGTGTGTGACACTGGGATGGACACAGGGTCTGTGTGTGACACTGGGATGGACACAGAGTGTGTGTGACACTGGGATGGACACAGAGTGTGTGTGAGACTGGGATGGACACAGAGTCTGTGTGTGAGACTGGGATGAGCCCAGGGTCTGTGTGTGACACTGTGATGGGCCCAGGGTCTGTGTGTGACACTGGGATGGACACAGAGTGTGTGTGAGACTGGGATGAGCCCAGGGTCTGTGTGTGAGACTGGGATGAGCCCAGGGCCTGTGTGAGAGACTGGGATGGGCCCAGGGTCTGTGTGAGACACTGGGATGGACACAGGGTCTGTGTGTGAGACTGGGATGGACACAGGGTCTGTGTGTGAGACTGGGATGGACACAGAGTGTGTGTGAGACTGGGATGAGCCCCGGGTCTGTGTGTGAGACTGGGATGGACACAGAGTGTGTGTGAGACTGGGATGAGCCCCGGGTCTGTGTGTGACACTGGGATGGACACAGGGTCTGTGTGTGACACTGGGATGGACACAGAGTGTGTGTGAGACTGGGATGGACACAGAGTGTGTGTGAGACTGGGATGAGCCCAGGGTCTGTGTGAGAGACTGGGATGGACACAGAGTGTGTGTGAGACTGGGATGGACACAGAGTGTGTGTGAGGCTGGGATGAGCCCAGGGTCTGTGTGAGACACTGGGATGGGCCCAGGGTCTGTGTGTGAGACTGGGCTGAGCCCAGGGTCTGTGTGTGAGACTGGGATGGACACAGAGTGTGTGTGAGACTGGGATGGACACAGAGTCTGTGTGTGACACTGGGCTGAGCCCAGGGTCTGTGTGAGAGACTGGGATGGGCACAGAGCCCAGAGCTGCCCGCAGCCCCTGGGCAGCGCACGCTTCCCGCGCCATGCTGCGGCCGTGCCCCCGGAGCAGGGTGAAGCGCAGTGGTGTTATCCCTCTGTTTGCATTCCCCTGCCTGCTCTCTGCAGTGCTGGGAGGCCGGGCCCCTGCTGGAGCAGTGTGATTTATTGCTGGGCCTGGCAGCGCGGCGCTGTGTCGCTGCAGCCCTCGGTAACCTGCGGAGCTCAGCTGGCTGCGTGCCCGGCAGCGCCGGCTCCTCGCGCGGCCCCAGTCCCTCGGGACAGCTCCAGATCCCGGCTCCGCGGTGGGAGGAGGGCAGCCAGGCAGCCACGTCCGTGTGGGGTGAAGCAATGGGTCACAGGAGCCGTTTGTCCCCGCGGTGCCAGCTCTGCCCCCGCCCGGCGCTTGCGTGGCAGCCTTTCTCACTTGGGTCTCCCGCAGCTCTGTCCCCCTGCCAGCCCCACAGGAGGGTGACCCTGCCTCGCTCCTCGCTCTGCAGCCCTGCTTGTCTCACTTGGACGTGCCTGGTACAGGCTCCAGAGCTCACTGTGCTCCCTACAAACGTGTGAAGGTGTCCTTGACTGCTTTGATCAGTCGTGGCGTTGAGTGGGGCCCGGTGTCCCTGTCCTTGAACCCAGAGGAGAGCAAGGAGATCAAACAGTGAGAGAGTCAGCTTCTGGTTTTTGTAGTGGTTTGGATTTTTGTGGGGTTTTTTTGAACTTCTTTTCAAATGAAGGTTTTAGGATGTGTGATAGTGTACTGCACTTAATTCTTGGGTTAAGCTGATAGCATGGATTGTTTGGGATGTGCAGCACCACCAGTGAAGCAACAACTGTTGCACCACACTCCACCTCATTTAATTTCTAAACAAATTACAGTCACTCTTTTTAACAAGTAACTGAAATGTATAGCTAAAACCTGCCAGTTCCTGTGCCTGGTTTTTTGAAGTTTCCCTTGGTGGAACTGATTTTTTTGGCTTACCAAAAATCCCCAGGGCACTTCTCCCATCCTATCCCACCCTCCTTCCTTTGGGAACTGCAGTGTGTAGGATCAGACCTGTGTGCCATCAAGGTGTTCTTCTTCCTTGCAGATGTCCCACCCTCTCCCACACCCGAGGAAGAGAGAGCTCCATCTCCACCCCCTGAACCTGCTCTGAAAACTGAGCTGGAGCCTGCATCCTCAGAGGTGAGAGCAGATCGGAGTGATTACCTGCTCTCAGGTAATGAGGGAGGAGCTCCTGGTTTCTCACAGTGCTGCCATGTCCCCCAGGTGTCAGCTGGAGGGAGGAAGAGGAAGAGGAAGCGCGTGCTGAAATCCAAGATGTTTATTGATGAAGAGGAAGGCTGCATGGGTAAGACTGGTTGTGCCCTACAGTCACTCACTGGAGCTCACTTTATTGGCCACTTTAACAGGCCAGCATCTCCCTGGATAGAAAGAGGTTCACAGAATCACTTAGTTATCCCACTTGGAGCTCCTGCTCCCAGACTGAGGTCACTGAGCCTCTGGTGAAGGTCTGGGTAGGGAGTCAGAGCTGTAGCTGAATCCTTACCCTTTTTTGATTATTCACAGATTTTCCTTCAGTTCTTTTCCCTTTTTTCCTGCCATCATGATTACCACCTTCATTTACTCTCCTCTCCAAAGCTGCAAGCTTTTAAAGACGGTACAGAAAGAGATTTAGGGTCTGGGATAAATTCTGGCTGAGATAACTTCGTTGGGGTTTTTTTTCCCCTTTGAGGATAAATCCAGAGTTGTGCAGAACTTGATTATATGTTAAAGAAACATAGAGTATCCCAGATAAAAAGTTGGGGCTTAAATACTTCATAGGGTTTCTGTTTCTGATAAGGGTGGCTCTGCTTTCAGAAGGGAAGAGAGTCCTGAGAGCCAGAGGCTTTGAATTCCAGCCTGACTGGGCTCTGCTTCCTCCTGTGACCTGCAGAAAGCTGTGTAACACCACTGCATTTGTTTCCTCCATGTCCTGACATTGAAGCAGAGATGCAAACGTTCAGACTATGTTGGTTTGGGTTTTGGTGGATTTTTTGGACGCTTTAAACACGTGAGAGTGTAGGATGTGTTTTTTGTAATGCTGTTGTCAGCTGGATTGTATGGGATGCTTTGATTCCCTGGCCTGGCTGGGCTGAGGGGATGCCAGTGGAGCTCAGGCCATGCTGGGGAAGATGAGGTGCTGCTGTCCAGCTCTGTGGCCATGCAGACACTCGGGCATTCCTGGCCCAGCTCCGGACCTGCCTGGCCCAGACTCAGCCTGTGTCTGTTTGCACCTGTCTGCAGAGCTGCATCTTCTGTTTCCCACTAACTTGGTGTGTCTCCTTCAGAGAAGCACAAAGCTGTGGCTCTCAGCAGCTGGCTGCACTGGGACTGAAATCCCCAGTGCTGCTTTCTTGGCCAAGAATTGGCCTTGCACAGAGTTACTGGCAGCTTTGGCTGGTTACCCTGTGGGGTGTTCTCCTCTCCCACCCCAGACAGAGCCATTGGAACACTTGGAAGGAAAATGGAACAAAACATCATTAGATGGGGAGCTGAGTTGTACAGGCTCTGCATCCAGAGCACAGGACTGTCTCTTCTGGGCTCAGCTGGGAATATTGCCTCTGTTTCTCTGCTCTTTATCCCCCCGGGGTTTCATAGTCCCTTGGAAAATGCAGACTCCTGGTTTCACAGTTCATATCCCCTTTCTGAAAGGGGAATGCAAGGCCCTGCTGTGCCCTTGGGAGACAGATCCTGTGGGAAGGAGCTGGATACTGAGGATCTGGCTGGGGAGGAGATGCTGTTCTCTACTACAAATCCTCCAGCCTGTTGTGCAGAACGTGCTGGCTGGCTGTTGTCCAGTTTCTCTTCTCCCTTCCATTCCACACCCTTTCTGTGCACAGGCCTAACAATTCAAAGGCTAAATGACTTCCAAATCTCCCAGCCTAATGTAAATTTTAGCTGTTCTTTGAAATAGAGGGGTTTCCCCTCCTCTCCCTGCTGTCTTTTTATTTTTAAACCAGATCTAGGTTTTAAGAAGTTTTAATCTTAACATTAGAATGAGGCTGTACTTTATATTTCTCCACAATTTTAAGTGATGGTTTTCACAATAGCTGCAATAGCAAGGAATTGGTGTCAAAAAGCAAAAGTAATTTAGGGATTAGCCCTGAGGGAAATTGAGCAATTAAAGTGTGCGTGGAGTTAAGCACAAGAAACATTCCTAGGCATCAACAGAAATCCATGGATTGAGGGCCTGCTCTTAGCCTCTAGTAAAGTGGAATTACTGAGGTTTAAGCTTGTGTGCTTCTACCTTGCACTTTCTGAAGCTTCAAAGGACACACAGGGGCTTGGAGATTGGAATTTCCACACGTGCATTGGAGGGAAATTTGTGTTACAGCATTTTAGAGCTCCCATCCTTTGAGCTGCTCTGATTCAGAGAGTCTGGCTGTGAGTGGGGCATCAGTGACTGCACCTGTGCACCCATGGGTGCTGCATACAGACAGCTGCAGTTCAGCTGAGACTGCAGCCAAAGAAAGCTGACCTGAGCTGTGCTGCTGCCACTGGAGGGGTTAACTGCACGCTTCAGGAGTTCCCAGCGGTTCCTGACAGGCTGAGAACAGGATGAGGGTTTTAAATTCACCAGTGGTCTGGGGAAGCTGCTCCCTGAAGAGCCTGCTGCCTCTGAAGGGAGATGGCTTGGTTTGCAGTTCCTGTCTGAGGTCCTGCTAGCTCTGCCCAGGAGGATTTCACAGCATTCCTCTTCCCAGTCCCTGGTGACGTAGGAAACCTTATTTAATTTGATGCATTAATACAAGTGAAAGCCCGTTTCCCAGAAGAAGGGAAGTTAAGACATCTGTTTAAAAGAATACAGTTGCTAAAGAAAAATGGCTTACTAGAAGAATCCCAGAGCACTGCTGGGAAGGCTGATCTAAGAGCATTTGCTGGGATCTGACGGCCGCTCTCATCAGTGGGGCTGACTCCAGTTTAATTTCCGTGAGGTTGTTTTATGTCCCTGGGCTTTCCACCACCGCCGGGAGCTGGCACTCCCCTTCAGGCAGAGCCCTGATTGCAGACACGGCCTGGGGCTGATCTTTCATGAAGCATTGCTTCTTTCTGTGCAGAGAAGCTGCCCCAAAGGCTTTGTGCCCCTGGACATGGGTGGTGTCTGCTTTGCTCTCCCCTAGCCGTCCAATGTGCTGGTGACAGCAGCTTGGGGATGTCTCCGGGTTGTCTCGCCTGGATTCCTGGAAAATCTGATTGCTTTGGCCCCTGTGGAAATGGGACCAAGTCAGAATGGTGGGGTTTAGCCATAAAGTAGATGTTCCATTGCCTAGTGCCAAACTACTGATTCTGATCTCCTTCAGATTCATCACTTGCTGATGGCTGCTGGTCAGCCTTTGCCATATGAGTTAGAATCTCAGGATCACTGTGGTTGGAAAAGCCCTCTGAGGTCATTGACTCCAGCTGTTCCTCCAGCACTGCCGGGGCAACACTGGCCCATGTCCCCAAGTCCACATGGCTTTTAAATCCTGCAGGGATGAGGATTCACCACTGCCCTGGGCAGCTGTGCCAGGGCTGGACAGCCCTTTTAGGGAAGGAGTTTTCCCTAATACCCAACCCAGACTTCCCTTGGCACAAGTCGAGGTCATTTCCTACTGCCTAACTTTGGACTTAATTCCTGTGTCTGACACGTGCTCCTTGAACCCAAAGCATTCCTTTCCAGGAGTGCAATGGGAAGGCTGCAGTGGGGAGGTCTTTGGTGTAAAGATGGCTTAACCATCATCATCATCCTCTGCTCCCTTCCCTGTTGTTTCCACCAGTGACTGAGAAGGTTTACGAGAGCGAATCCTGCACGGACAGCGAGGATGAATTCCCCAAGCCCAAGGCACCAGCTCCACAAAAACAACCCATGCTGCCCACCAAGAGGGAACCAAAGGAGGAAAAGAAGAACCCAAAGAAAGGGGCAGCTCCTGCCAGCAGAGCCAACAAGCAGGTCTCCATCATGGGCTTTTGCCAGAAGAAATGAACTGGGTCTGTCTCCTCTTGGCAGCTTGGGAGCGTTGCTCCTTTTTTCGTGTGGCTCTCCGCAAGCTGCTGCTGCTTGTGGGGCCAACACGCAGCCCCTGGTTATGCAAGGTGCCCTGCTTACTGTGTAAGGAAGCCCTCTGGACTAGATTTTGTATCAGAGAAAAGTCTTTATTTGTTACTGCAATCATTTCAGTCATCTTCACCAAGCAGTGTGGGAACTGCCAGCTAGAGGCAACATCCAGAGGAACTCTTGAAAGGCTGTTGAACCTGTTCACATGAAATTTGTATTTTTTTAATCACCCCTTTGGTGCTAAGTTAGGAGGGGAGTTGTGGTGTTTTCCTCCCCTCTTTGTACACCCCCAGCTCTTCAAATTGGTCCAGATGTTCACGTTGGGTGGCAGCAGCAATGTAGCAGGTCAGACACAAAAATTGAACATCTGCTTTGGCTTTAACTGAATGAAGTGTTCTTCATTTTCCCCCTAAGACTGGTAAATAGTTTTTGCTCTGCCTTTCATAATCTTTTTTTGGACAAAGCAGTGCATATAAAATTCTCTTACTCTCTTCTTCCTTGAACTTGTATCCTCTGTAACTTGCTCAGATGCCTAATTATAGACTGGGACACTGTTGGTGTTCTGCCTTTACAAAAACATCCTTGAGGCTTCCCACCCAATTGGCTACGGAGTCATTGGGGGAAGGCTTTGCTGTTATTGGGAAAGAAGTGGATCTTTAGCCTTGGAGGCCAGTGAGTCAGAGGGAAGGGTGATGAAGGGCACTGCTGATAACACCAGGCAGGTACCAGGGAGCAGCACAGCTGCATCGCAGGGTTTGGAAGTTTGGGGTTGCCTGAGGGGTTTTTTTACAGGCATGAACCAGATAAGAGAAGAGATTTTCCTTGGACATCTCGTCACCTGCCTGCTGAAGGAAGAGTGCCACGGCACATGGTCCTGAGGAACCTGTTGTGGGAGAGGAATAAAGCACAGCAATCCTGTTAACCACAGAGGAGCTCTTGGTCTGGGCCTCCTGCTTGGCTGGTGCTGAGGCTGACAGACAGATGGGAAACATTTTCCAGAGGGGTGATGCTGAGCCCTCCTGAAGCTTGGGCTGGTGAGTGCTCCCAGGCAGGGGCTGGTGGAGAGGAGCTGCTGCACCCCAGCAAAACCCATGCTGTGGCCTGGCAAGAGAATGATCAGCCTTATTCTGGTTTAATGAAAAAGTTTAACTGTGGAGAGCAAAACCCACCCTGCTGTAGGGGTTCTGTTGTTTTTGGTAGAGTTGAGGGGGTATTTTTAAAGGCAATGAGAACAAATCCCATTGAACATAGTTTTGGTTTGTTTTGGTTTTGGTTTGGTTTTTTTTTTTTTATTTGTCCTTATTCATTAAATAATATGTCAAATTCTGATTTCCAAGGGTGGTTGTGGTATTTGACCGTGTGGAAGTCAAAGACATTTGCTGGTAAAGTGGGTAAAGATTCCTTCCATCAAAACCAGGGCTGGAAGCTTTCAGCAGAGTGTTTTAGATCTGAAACCTTGAAATGGCAGGATTTGTATTGGATTGGAGCCCTGGAGTGTCATTGCTGTGGCAGCAGGGGGACAGGCCGGGGTGTCCTGGTGCTCCTGCCCCTCACCTCTGCCGTGGTCTCGCTGGAGCTCCGGCTCCACCCCGACTCCTGCCCCCAGATGGACGTCACACGGCACTTCCTCCGGAAAATGACCTAATGTCTGCAGGAGCAGGACCCAGCAGAGCTTCACACTTGCAGAAGTCATGATCTCATACTCCCCAGTCCACAGGCTGCCAGCCCCTAGGGGGCTCCAGGTCCCTGGACGCTGCCTTGGCCGAGGCTGGAGTGTCCCCAGGCAATGCCTGGGAGCAAGGAGTTGGGGCTGGAGAGAGGGAGAAGGCTCCCTTGTGGGCAGGGGTCACTCCTCTGGCACCCAGGGGCTGGAGGGGGACACAATGTCCAGGAGCCAGGCTTTTGGAACATGGAGCACATCTCCCACCTTGGGATGTGGTACTGGTGGAGCTCAGGGTCCCAAGGTTCCTCCTGGAGATGAAGAGGTCATTCACAGCTGGAAATCCAGTCCCAGGGGGATCTGCTCTCCTCTTCCCCCTGTGTCTCCCTTCCCACCACATTTACACCCTCGGGAGAGCCTCAGAAGAAGCAGTGGGAGAGGTTCATCCAAGGAAGTGCAGTTTATGGTGTTTGCTCCCTAACAGCCTTATTTCAGGCAGAGGAATTGTCATCCTTCTTTCCCAGGTGCATCGAGGAGTTTCCCTGTCAGACACTCTGGGCTGGAACCATTGCTGCACTGGGCTCTCCTTGGACAAGGTGCTTCCAAGCCAGCTGATTTATAACCCTCCTTCCACAGGGCAGGCCTGCAGAAACAGCCCTTCCTGTCCAGGCATCAGGCAGTGTAGAGATGAGAGCCGAGGGATCCCAGGAGGATCCCTGGGCAGGGCTGGGCAGGGCAGGAGGGTGTCCCGGCAGCCTGCTGGGAATTGCTGTGCTCTCCCACAGGCCGTGCCAGCCCGGCCGCAGACAGGGGAGCAGGGAACAGCAGGGCCTTATAAGGAAGCAAAATCCCTCAAGACAATCCCACAATCCCTGACAAGACAGCGGGACCTGCCAGGGCTGTGCCTCAGCGCTGGCACCGCGGAACCAGCGAGCCCAGGGTGGCGGGAGAGCCCCCAGCGAGTGCTGTGCCCAGTGCCCACCCTGTCACCAGCCCAGAGCTCTGAGTGCCGCACCAGGAGTTCCTTGGACACCTCCAGGATGGGCTCTCCAAACCTCCCTGGGCAGTTCCAAGGCCTGAGCACCCTTTCCATGGGGAAATTCCTGCTGCTGCCCAGCCTGAGCATCCCCTGGCCCAGCCTGAGGCCGTTCCATCTTTGCCCGGCTGTCCCCTCCTGGTAGGGACTTGTGCAGAGCCACAAGGTCCCCCCTGAGCTCCTTTTCTGCAGCTGAGCCCCTTCCCAGCTCCGTTCCCTGCTCTGGACACGCTCCAGCCCCTCCAGGGCTCTCCTGTCAGGAGGGGCCCAGAGCTGCCCCCAGCACTGGAGGTGCCCCAGCACAGCCCAGGGCCATTGGCCTCTTGCTCACCTGGGCTCACCTGGGTTCGTGTCCAGCCATTGGCACCCCAGGCCCTTTTCCAGCATTCCAGCCCCTCTGCCCCGGCCTGGAGCGCTGCCTGGTCCTCCCTGTGTGGGAATGTGGTGCAGAGAGGTGTGGCTGCTCCTGCCCAGGTGAGCCAGGGCGGAGCACAGGGGCACGGCTGCTGCCAGAGCCAGCCCAGGGAGCTCCCCGGGACCTTGGCCTGGGAGAAGGGAGCAGAGCTGCAAAACCAAAGGTGGAAAAGCATCCGTGGGATTTTGGAGATGGCTTTTCCACGTCCTTCCTCCCGCAGTGGGTACCACATCCCTTCCACTCCTGTGCTAGGCATCCCATCTTCTCACCAGGGCTGTGATGCTGGGGAAGATCAGCCATCCTGCCTGGCTGCTAAGCATCCCCCAGGAGCCGAGCATCCCACCTCGGGGCCGGGCATCCCCCTGGATGTGTGCACCTCCTTCCCACCTGGCTGCTGCTGAGCATCCTCTCTCGGGGCGCGGAGCCCCGCAGCCTGGTGCCATCCCTCATGCCACAGTGGCCACATGCCCGGGTGGCTGTCGCGGGCTGTCCCCGCGGCCGGCAGCATCCCCGGAGCCGCCCGGCACGTCCCGGCGTTGTTTACTGCCGCCGTCCCGCCGCGGCGCTTCACCCCAGCGCTTCCTGGGCTGGTGTCCGAAAATAGATATTTTTAACCTTTTAAAAATAGAAAGTCTCGCAGAACAGCAGCTCCTGTTTTTCCATTCCCTTCTCGTTTCTTCTCAGGGCGACGGAGCCCGAGCCGGCCGCGCCGGGGGTGGCGGGGAGGCGGCCCCGTAAACAGGCTCCCGCGAAAGGGGCACCGGGGACAGCACACGTGTGCCTGGAGCACGAAAAGAAAGGTAAGAGAGAGAGGGAGAGGAAAAAAAAAGCAACTAGAAAGGCCGGCCACTTTTCACACGGAGCCTTATTTGGTATTTTCATGAAAAGTTATATCTTCACACTGTAAAAAACGCCACTTATTACTCATGCTTTACTAGGTAAGTGTATTTTCCTTGGCAGCAGGCGCTCTGGGTTTTTTTTCTCACTTCACTACTCCCGTACAAGCTGTTTCGAAGGTTTCATTAGTTTCTCCATCGGGGCTGGCGCTGCTGCCGCTGTCTGAGGGCCGGGCTGTTAAACGCAGACACAGCCGCTGTTTGTTCGGCACCTCGGGGGCTGTAAAACCCCGGCGCGGGGCCCGCAGCGCCCTCTCAGCCCGCGCTGCCTGCCTGTGTGTCACTCCGTGCCGCCCTGGGGACATCGCTGTCCCCTGTCACAGAGCGCGGGTGCCACGCCAGCCCCTGGCCGCTACAGGTGCGTGGATGTCACCCCGACCCCATGAAACGCATCCCTTTCTTCATGACCTCCGTGCAAAGGGGGATGCCACCCTCTCCCTGTTGTCACTGCGGTGCCACGCTGTCCCCACACGTGTGGGTGTCACCAGTCCCCGTGCGCTGCCTCTGCGTGGCCATCAGCCAGCCCATGGGCCATCCCACCACTGTGGGCAGCCACCGCCTCGTCCTCGGGGTCACTCCCAAGGCCATCACCCTGTCCCCAGGGCCGTGACATGCCCATGGGTGTCCCCTTGTCCCTGCACACACACGGATGTCACCCTGTCCCCAGGGCTGTGGCATGGCCATGGGTGTCCCCGTGTCCCTGCACACACGCGGATGTCACCCTGTCCCCAGGGCTGTGACATGCCCGTGGGTGTCCCCATGTCCCCGTGTCCCTGCACACACGCGGATGTCACCCTGTCCCCAGGGCTGTGGCATGGCCGTGGGTGTCACCGTGTCCCTGCACACACGCGGATGTCACCCTGTCCCCAGGGCTGTGACATGCCCGTGGGTGTCACCGTGTCCCTGCACACACGCGGATGTCACCCTGTCCCCAGGGCTGTGACATGCCCGTGGGTGTCCCCATGTCCCCGTGTCCCTGCACACACGCGGATGTCACCCTGTCCCCAGGGCTGTGACATGCCCGTGGGTGTCACCGTGTCCCTGCACACACGCGGATGTCACCCTGTCCCCAGGGCTGTGACATGCCCGTGGGTGTCCCCATGTCCCCGTGTCCCTGCACACACGCGGATGTCACTTTGTCCCCAGGGCTGTGGCATGCCCGTGGGTGTCGCCGTGTCCCCGCAGAGGCCCGGAGTGTCCCCCGCAGCCCCCTGGTTCCCCGCTGGGGACAGCGGGCGGTGTCGCAGCCCCGTGCCCGCGCTGCCGCCCCCGGGCCGCCTGGCCGCGCTTCCCAGCCGCTCTAAAAGCCAGCTTTGTGTTTCACAGCCAGGCCCTCGCTTGGCACACGATTTTAATTAGAGTCTGGTTACACGGCTCGGCAGATGTGGAATGTATTTCTTAGCCCAGGTGGAATAAATCTATTGCCATAAAAACCAACCCCCCCGTTATTAAACTCTCCCTTCTAAATAGCCCAGTATTGAGATGCACAGCCCCCCGGCCCCCCCCGCCCACTCCCCCTCAATGCAAACCCTTTTCTAAGTGCTTAATGAGCTTTAATTTTATTATATTCCCTGCCTGCATGGAACCGGCTTCTGGTGCTGGCGCGGGCTCCCGGCTCCCGGCCCCTCTGCCAGGGGTGCAGGGGCTGGTCAGGGGGGCTTGGGGTGCCCACGGGGGGCTGCTCGGGCTGGGGACACCCATCCTGTCGTGCCCGGGGACAGGGGACAGCTCCCCGCAGCTTGGAGATCTCTGTTAATGTGGCTGCTGGGGGAGTGCAGGCTGTGATGTCCCGGTCACCGCAGGGACAGCCCTGCCCTCGGCGGGTCCCTTGTGGTGCCCAGGATGTCCCCGAGGATGGGCAGGGGGTGTGGGGCAGTGCCAGGGCCCACGTGACAGGGGCTGTGTGCCCGGGATGTCACAGGGTGTGGGGCAGTGCCAGGCCCCAGGTGACAGGGGCTGTGTGCCCGGGATGTCCCCAGGGATGTCACAGGGTGTGGGGCAGTGCCAGGGCCCAGGTGACAGGGGCTGTGTGCCCGGGATGTCCCCAGGGATGTCACAGGGTGTGGGGCAGTGCCAGGGCCCAGGTGACAGGGGCTGTGTGCCCGGGATGTCCCCGGGGATGTCAGAGGGTCCATCAGTCTGAGCAGTGCCATGGCCAGGGATGGCAATTTCAAAACTCCCTAGAGGGGGAAAACCCAGCCAGGAAGCAGCTCCTGCTTCCCAAGAGCCCATTGCTCCCAGCAGGGACCAGGGCTGCAAAGGGGAGCAAACTCTGCCCTGCTGCTATCAAAGTGAGGACCAGAGCCCAGGGCAAAGCTTTGTCACCCACCTCAACACTCTGCTGAGCCTCTCAAAAAACTCCGGGATGTCTAAAAACTGAAACAAACAAGGAGAGGGACAAAAGAGGAGGACATGGGAGAGGAGGATGCACGGAATCCATCCCACAGGATCACTGGGATGTCATTTCCCACAAGTCTTCCACAGGCATCCCCTGCTGCGTCCTCCCTAACCACGGTGTTTGAAGAACAAAATCCCAGGATTTGTGCCTCCAGGAGGTTCCTCCTCCCTCCCCATACCTCAGGGAAGGGGAATAAAGCCGCAGGCCCTGCGAGGAGCAGAGCCTGAGGCCTCCCCACAGTTCCCAGCTGGGAGACTTGGCTGTGGGCTCCCCCAGGACTGTTCCCCCAGCTGGCCTCTCCTCTGGCTGGGAATGTGCAGCCACTCGAGTGCCAGGGAGCTGTGGATGACGTTATCCCCCTCCCCAGCGCAGGTGTGGGGAGCACGGCTGCTCCCTGGGGGTGCAGAGCTCCAGGGCCATGAGGGGCCAGCCCCACCCCGAACAGGGACCCCAGGCTGGGGGAGAGCAGCACCCCAAGCTTGTCCTGGAGCCCCGAGCAGGGATCAGGCTGCTCTGCTGCTGCAGTCTCCAGAGGAAAGAGCTGGGAGCCAGAGCTGAGCTGGGGAAAACCCAGCTTCTGTGATCTCACAGAGGAAATGACCAACTAGAAAGGGTTAAATTGCCATTTCAAAGGCAAAACCTTCCTCAAAATCCTTTTGGATGAATCAGGGTTAACCTTGGCCTTGCCCTTTTTGGGGAACAGGGTCAGCTTGGGCCAGCATTTGGTGAGGCTGATCCACAAATCCCACACCAGTCCTGTGACCTCTTGCTTATTAGCAGGTCAACACAACCTGGAGAGTTTGCCCTGGGAATTTTGGGTGTCCCTCACAGGCTGGGGGCTGCTTAGATGAAGGGCCAAATTATATTCATCTCTAATCAAGCTTTTTGTTCTTGTTGGTAAATCACACTCAGCTCCAAAGGCCAGTAATCCATCCTGGAAGGTAGCACAGCCCTCTGCAGTTTTCCCTGGACACCTCCGGGCCCAGGAGGCAATGGCTCAGTGATGCAGCCATGGGCAGGCACTGAAAGCCTCCAGTCCCTGTGGAACTGGCCCTTCCTGAGCTCCAGGGAAGCCGTGGGGGGAAGGACCACGTGCAGCTCCCCTCTGTGCATGCCCAGGCTCCCCCTCTGCCCCGGGGAGGAGCAGGAGCCCATGCTGGTGTCTGTGGAACCTCTCAGCACATGCTAAAAGCACCCTGGAAGGGGAGCAGTATTTCCACTCATTTTTCAGGGCCCATCTTCCTGCCACAGAGCAGGAGCCGGAAGCCTGTCGGGGTTTGGAGGAGCCCCCTGGGTCCCTCTGCAGCCCCCTGCCAAATCCAGCCCCCAGTGAGCACAGCTCCCCTTTCCCGGGTTTTCCTGGGAAAACTGCACCCTCCAGCACTCAGCACCAAGCTAAAAACAGATGTATGTACAGGTGGGGTTAAAAAAAAAATTAAACCCCTAATTTTTGGCTATTTGGATGCACACTGACATTGCAGGTGGTGCCGGGGGAGCACTTGCCTACATTTCCCATCTAGCCGGTTTTCTTGGAGACCTATTTGTCCACCCCTTTTTGGACCTGTGGGTTTAATACCTGGTGTTTCCCCTTGCCTGGAGGCTGGAGGCTGGATTGCTGAGGTTATCCTGGGGTTTAGCCCTGAGTGGGGCTCTGTTCCACAGGGGGTGTGTGTCTGTTGGGGGGTCTGGTGCCACGGGGCTGGGGAAGCTGCCAGTCCTCACCACTCAGTCCCCAAAGCTGGAAGAGGAGCCAAGAGATGTGGCCAAGCTCTTTTTCCCTGCCCGTTGTCCCTGTATGTAATGGTCCATCAGGATTATTTGCACTGCCCGTGCAGCTGGGAGGCAAAAAGAGGTGTCTGGGCCAAGCAGCCCTCCTTACTTCATGTTCAACTGTTTGCAAAGCCCCTGATCAGACGACCCAGATGGTGCTAAATGGCCATGAAGGACCATTAGACAGTGGGTCATTGTCGTGCTCCTTGAGTTAGATAATTGTGATGGGCCTGAACTAATGAATTTCTACCCAAAAAAGTAGCACTGAATCATGGTCCTTTGGCAACGCTGGTGAGAAGGAGTTGTAATCGAGTTTTGGATTTATCCAGCCTGCACAAACAGGGATCTATCTCTGCAGGAGCCGCACACTTCCATGGCCATAAAACAGGGGAGCAGGAAAAGCCAGGCAGAGGCTCAGTCAGGGTGGATCTCCCTCATCCCGTGGGGCAGGAGAGCCCTGGGACAATCCAGCAGCTCCTTTGTGCCCTGGGTCTGTCCTGCCTCCCCTCTGGAATGCCCACATTTGGGAATGGGCCCAGGCCAGGCATCCTGCAGGAGGAGAGGCCTCTGGGGCTGCGCTCATGTCATGCCAGCCGCGTTTCCTCCATCCCTCCTTTGGCTCCAGCTGCCACCTCCGAGGACTTCCCTGCTTTTCTCATCACCCCCTTCTCAGCACCAACCTTCCAGGAAGCCAGGGGCCTTTTCCAGTGTCCTGACTTGCTGGCAAAGCTTCTCTCTGCAGGGATTTCTTCTTTGTTCCCTCGTCCTGGGGGTGTCAAGCTTTGACAAAGCTGGAGACAGGGAAATGTGATCCCATTTCCCCAGCAGAGCTTGGACACCCTGCCAGATTAGGTACATCCTGAACTGCTCCTGCATCCAAAAAGGTGAAGGAACAGGAGAAAAGAGTGATTACAGACACATTTCTATGTGAGAAGAGACAGGAAATGTTAGGACTGTTTAGTCTGGAGGGGAGGCAGGTCTGTGGTGGCACGAGAACAGCCTGTGAGCCCCGCAGCACTGACAATCCTCTGGTTTCTCCATTTCTCGTCCCAAAAAAAGAAAAGGATGTGCAGAGGAGAGTGGATTCAGGGGAAATGTTCGCCCAGTGGGTCTCTGTGGAGAGATTTTAAGGGAAATCCTATCCTTTTGGGGAGAAATCCCTCCCTTTGACTGGGGGAAGGTGATACAAGAGCACACATCCCGTTCATTGGGAGATGCCTAAAAATGCAAACCACCTCCAGAGCTGTGGGCTTCCCACAGGACATTGGGGAAAGCCCCAGCCCCTCTTTGGTGTGGATTTCCCCTGGTGGTGCAGTGCCTGTTCCTGTGGGCAGCAGGACTCCAGCAGGCACCACCAGGAGGGAGGCGGTGGCTTCCCCTCGGGGAAGGGGAAGTATGAAGGTGAAAGTGGATGTTTTTTCATGCCTGAAAGCCCCGTGCAGTGGAGAACAGCAGGGCCAAGGAAGTGAGTGTAGCTGGCAATTATGTAGACATATAGTTTGGAGGAGTGTTTTGACTAACCTGATAATGCAGCATGAAATAGCACGGCTCTGACGTAAAGAAGCCCTGAGACCCCAGAGGCAGAGCCAAGATTTTCAGTGGTGACTGCCATCCATCCCAGAGCCCACAGCCGCGGGCTCATTCTGGCTGGGTGGGACCCCAATGGGAGGTCCCTGGTCCAACCCCTGTCTCCAGGCAGGGATAACTCTGAAGTTACATCAGGTTGTTCAGGACTGTGTCCAGGATAAGGCTGGTTTCTCCAAGCATGGGATGCCCCTCCTTTGCTCCCTTGGTCCCAGTTCCAGCATTTCTGAAGGGGAGAATGTTTCTGGCATATCTTCCAGCCAAGCCAGGTCCATCCTGCCTGGTGCTGGGGACCCAAACAGGACCCAGGGCCCAAAGCTCTCTGCAGAGACCGAGGGTGTCTCAGCACAGGGGAGATCTGGGGCGCTCAGGGACACAGAGGACGGCAGGAGGGCTGGCAGGACACGCAGCTCCCAGACAAGGGCCAGCAGGAGCTCCGAGTCCTGCAGGACCCGCAGCAGCGCAGCCCGACCCCGCTGGCTGCCGCTCCTGTCAGGAGTTGGAGAGCGTGGAAAGGTCTTTTCCAGCCCAAACAATTCCAGGCTTCCGTGGCCACCTCTGCAGCCGCAGCCACAGCCGCAGATGGGCACACGGTGGGAGGCGGCAGTGCCGGGGCACGGTGTCGCTGTGTCCCCGCATCCACCCCGCAGCCCGGGGTCCCGGCGGGGCCATGCCTGCGCACGGACGGACGCACGGACGGACGCACGGACACGGACGCACGGAGAGCGCGGCGCTGGCTTCTGCCCCGGGGCTGCTGATCCGATTAAAAGGGTTAATCCCAGCGGTGCCCGGCTCGCAGGGGAGAGCAGGCTCCTGGCGAGGCTGGGCATCGCTGGGATCACCGACACCGCCGCGGGGAGTGCTCAGGGAATGCTCGCTGCATTCCCGCAGCTCCATCCCGCCCACAGCCTGGCCCTGTCGCTGTCGCAGCCCCGTGTCCCCAGCAGTGCTGGCTCCCAGCCCTGGGGAAATGGAGCTCCCTGGCCCCGCTGAGCCGAGGGGAGCCGGTGTCTGTCCCCTGCCATGCCCCTCTGCTCTGGGACAGGCCAGCAGAGCTGGGGGTGCCAGGGGAGCGTGGAAGAGCCACATCCCACAAAGGGCATTTTTGGAGTGAGGCAAAATGTGGTGAGGCAGCTCTGTGGTCACCTCAGAACCTGGGGCTCTCTAGAGGTGCAATGTGTAACACGCTGGGCAGGGACTGCTCAGGGAGGGAGGGGTGCCAGGGACCACATCCATGGACTCACAGAGTTGTGATTGAATTGTTCACACTGGGAAAGCCCCGGGTACCTTCCAGTCCAGCCTTTCCCCCAGCCCTGCCCAGGCCACCACCACTGCCCCACGTCCCCAAGTGCCACATGCACACAGCTTTCAGTCCCTGCAGGGATGGGGACTCACTGCTGCCCTGGGCCAGGGCTGGACAGCCCTTTTGGCGAGGGAGTTTTCACGATCTCCAACCTGAACCTCCTCTGGTGCAACCTGAGGGCATTTCCTCCTGTGCTGTCACTGTTCCCTGGGAGAAGAGGCCGAGCCCATGCAGGTTCCTGTGCTGCTGCCCACCAAAGGTCTCTCCTGGCCACCCAGGAGCATCCAGCAGCACCCCAACCCCCTGGGCATGGCAGAGGAGCTCTGTGCGTGGGCACACTCAGCTGGGTGTGCCCAGGAGGTCTGTCTGTGCCTGGGCTCAGGGTCCATGGCCCCAGGACAGCCTGTGTGGGCTCAGCACACCGTGGATGCCTGCAGGAGCCTCACCTGGCCCAGGCAGAGCAGAATTCGTGCTGCTTCCCTCCCAGCCTTCCCCGTGACCCCAGCACTCCAAACGCCTCCACTGCTGGTAAATGAGCACAAATTGGCCCCGGGCTCAGCTCCAGTTAGATCACACCAGGGCCATTAGGTTAATTAGGCTGCCGAGTGAGGGGTCAGAGCACTGGCAGCATCCTCCCTCCCTCCCTGCACATAGCTCCAGCCAGGCAGGCAGCCCTGGGGCAAGGAGGTGGCTCGGCCCCGGTCCCTTCACCTCCCACCATGGGGAGCCCCCCTCATGCTCAAAGCCTCCCAGGGGCTCTCTCCTGGATAAACCTGGGCAGCTCAGCCCCGCTGTGTGGCCCTGGGGAGCTCTGTTTGCAGCCCAGAGCCGAGAGCAGACCAGCAGCAAATGGGAAGGGGTGATGCCCTATGGATGAGCAAAGCTTCTGAGGGATTTCTCTGCATCCCAGCCCTGAGTGAATGCAGGGGAGCCAGACCCCACCAGGGCCCCCGAGCCTCCACACAGACCCTACAGGGAAAGGAGAACCAGCACAGGAAGATGAATCAAGAAGACTTTTAATCAGATTTGTCAGACAGAGTTGGATCTCCAAATAAATAGATTTATCAAAACAGAATAAAACAAGAATCCAGGGATAAATATATGTACCAAAACAACCTGAAAATCCCCCAAAGCTGTTTCCAGACAGGTGGAAGGGGATGCTGCTGCACGCCCTCCTCCCTGTGCTGCAGAAATGATCCTGTTTGCCCTCTGGGAGATGCCCCTCCTGTGAATACAGCCCGGTAGATATGATATAGGATAGATATAAATATATAGCACAATAAATGCTGAGCAGCGACCTTAGTGCAGTGTCCAGGGTCTCAGACCCTGCCAGCAGCTGGGTCCTCCCAAAACCTACATCTCCAAGTGACCTGCAAAGAGGGAAAGGAATCATCCAGGGGAAAAGAATCTTCTCCCTGCAAAGAGGGGAAGGAATCATCCCAGGGAAAAGAATCTTCTCCCTGCAAAGAGGGAAAAGAATCATCCCAGATGGAAGAGAGGAGATTGTTCAAAGGACAGCCCTTGGAGGGCATCCAGCCAAAGAAACCCCTTTGCAGCTCCCAGGGGCTCCAAGGAAAGAAGCAGGGGTGATTTTTCTCCCTTTGCAGGTCATCCTTCCCCTGGTGAGAAGCACGGTCATGTCCCGCTTTGCCGCGCTCCTCAGGAACGCCAGGGTGTCCGGGATGGATCCCACCTCCTCCTCCTCCTCCTCCTCCTCCTCCTCGTGTGGCACCAGGTCCCACCCCTGCGGAGGGCCGTCTGTCCCTGCTCCCTGTGCTCATCCCACACCTCTGGGGCAGCGGGAGGGAGGCACCTGCCCGGCGGTGGCTCCGCTGGGTTGGGATCGGGATCGTTCTCTGGAGTCGCTGGAATTCCCACTAGTGTAACCTGTATTGCAGTGCCAGCCTACTGAGTAATGCAGCTCTGGAGTTGGTATATATGTGTATGTGTGTCTGTGTGTAGATAAATCGATAGCTAGAGGAAAGCTCTTGGCTTTACAACGTCTTTGTCTCCTTCTCTGGGCTCTCTGTCATCCTCAGCTCCGGCGTCTGCGCTCGGAAGATGTTCCAGTGACCTGGATCAGCAGGGACAGACAGACAGACATTAGCAGCAGCCTCGGGGCAGGCCGTGTTCAGAGCAGCTCCTCAGGGATCCCAGCCACAGGTACTGCAATTAAATTGATCCCAGCCACAGGTACTGCAATTAAAACGGGGCTCAGAGGGGCTCTCACCCTCGCAATGCAGCAATGGCACAGTCAATGGCACTTACAGTGCTTTTGGTGCAAAACACTCGCTCAGTGTGAGAGGAAAAGGGGCTCAGGCTGAAACAGGGACAAACCTCCCTCTGCACCTCTTCAAAGGGTGCCTTGACGTGGTGGTAGGTCCATGTCCTCCCCAGCATGTCTAGGATTTGGGCTGACTTTCTGCCTCTCAGGGGGGGGAAGCATTCTGCTTCTGTCTCAGAAAGTCAAAATTTCAGTTTCGTGGGCATTGGACAGGGATGGTTCTTTCCTCCCCCCCATTTATATTCATTTTTCTGTACTGCCTCAGCCTCGGGTCTTCATTCAGCAACCTGTGGTAGGGGAAAATCCTGCTGCAGAAGGAATCCCTCTGAATCCCCCAAGGAGCTGCAGACTCCCAGCAAATCAAATGTGGAGCTGTGAAAGCCCCCCCAAACCAGGACAAAGTGTCCCAGTCCCTCTCCTTGCTCCCCAAGGAATCCCCAGGTGTGCAGGAGGTGGCTGGAGGTGCTTCCTTCCCCTCCAGGTGTTCTCTCCCCTCAGTGCAACCCCAGCAAAGATTATGCAGCCCCAGTGTCATCACCCCGGGGGTGGAGGGAATGTTTTCTGGCTGAATTAACCTTCTGCTGGGAAGAAATCGTGGGTCAGAGCTTTCCTAGAACTCGCAGCCACGGCAGCGGGATGGTTTCACAATAGGGCTCTTTGTCAGGGGAAACTGAGGCGAGGAGAAGGAGGCACGGGCCAGAGACTCCACCAGGGTGTGAAGCACGGCCTGGCAGCAGGGACTGGACAATCCCCCAGGGTTGGTTTGGTCAAAAGACGCTGTCTCGAAGGGACTGGGGGTGAGAACAGCCCCTGGGGCACTGGGAGTGTTGGTGTGCTCCGAGTGACCGCTAACCCCGGGCTGCTGCACACTGCAGGCACGGCTCTGAGCCCAGCCTATCCCACTAAACCCCAGCCCAGCCGGCAGGGAGCAGCCAGGCAGTTCCCTCCACACAGGCATTCCTGCTCTTTGTCATGTTTACGCACGTCCCGGAACATCCTGAATGGTTTTAAAACATATTTCAACAGTTTAATTTTTTGCTAATCCCTTGCACCATTTTTTTCCCTCCCCCCCATGCTCCCAGGAGCACCAGATGGATTAGATATAAAAATCAAACAGTTTTACAGGCTCTGGAGAAGCAAAACCTCTGGATTTCACAAGAGTGCAGCCACTTTTAGAAAGCTGGCTGCCCTTTCCTATGCCATAAAGTGAAAATGTGGCTGTAACCGGGAGTGTTGAGTGGGGTGTGAAGACAGGTCAGCCCCAGCACAGCCACACTTGCACAAGTGCTGTCCCCACGGCTCAGCTCCCACACCATGCTGGGATGCACACAGCCTTTTGGAAATCGGGAGCTTGTTTGGGGCAGGGAGTGCTGGAGGAGTGAGGAAAGGGGATTTTTCTCTCCCTACCTTCGTTTGTCCTGGTGATCAGCCTGAAGTTTTGTGCTTCTTGCTTGAATTCTTGCTTGCTGATCTTCTTGGTCTGGATCAGATGGAATATTCCTGCAGAGGGGGACACAGGGCATCAGATTCTGCAGTGCCCAGCTTCAGGCTCACACAGGGTTGGATTCTCTGTCCCCTCCTGACACTGCCTGCCCCAGGGCCCTGGCTTGGTGCAGGACCTGCTGCCAGAGCCTGGTGGGAGCTGGCAATGGAGCCAGGGCTGGCCAAGGACAGGACACATCTCATTCAAGTATCAGACTAGATATTATTAGGGGGAAATTCTCCCCTGTGAGGCCCTGGCACAGGTTGCCCAGAGAAGCTGTGGCTGCCACAGAAGTGGGGGAGTGCTCAAGGCCAGGTTGAGGCAACCTGGGACAGTGGCAGGTGTCCTGGCCACAGCAGGGGTGTGGAACAGGTTTGAAGCTCCCTTCCAACCCAAACCTTGCTGAGATTCTATGGTTCTATGAAAGCAGCCACTGCTTGTTGAATCAGGATGCTTCACCATGGAGCAGGTGAAAGCAATGGGATTTTGTTGCTCCAGAAAGCATCTTGCCCTGCAGGAGTTCCAATTTCCTCTAAAAGCATAAAAGAAATGAAGGTGAGAGCCAGGGGATGCTGGGGTCCCCTCTGCTCTGCTCACTCTCAAAACACCAGTGCTCCCCTCCATGCTCAGGTGATCTCCTTTCCTGGAAGCACCAAAGGTTTCCACCTCTTGGTCAGCAGTGCTGAAAGTGCTCCAGGACAGGAAAAAACACAAGTGACCTCAGCAGGGATTGATATTTCTGCCCCTGCCAGCACTGACCCTCAGTGGAGCTGCTGACTCAGATCTCTGACCCCTGCAAACCAGAACCTGTGTTTAGCAATGACAGTGCCCTTCCTGTGGGATCAGGGCTTCTGGCATTCCTGCTCTCCTGCAAGGCATGACAAAGCAGGCAGGTATGCCTGGAATATCCTTCCCCACCTCTCACTCAGGAGCATCCAGCCTCTTGCTGCCAGCAGATGTGAGAGGCAACGTGGTCCCCCTTATTTGGTTAAGAGACTTTCCCTGATTCCCAGCAGCAATTACACATGAAAAGGGTATGTAATGAAGGGGAACTGCCTCACAAGCCATATAAATGAGATATTATCAACTATGGAAAATCAGTACAGGAAGTCAAAGGCAGAGAGAGAAATGGATGGATTTTTGCACTGTTACTTAGTCCGTTCAGTGGGTTGGGTAAAGAAGTCCTACCAGTAACAAAAGAAGACACTGGATGGAGATAATAAAACTGTTACTGACGCAAGAAAGGCACAAGTGTTCAATAAATTCTTCTGGTCTATAATTAGAAAGGAGCAGGAGGGTGTGCTTACAGTCCCGGGGCTGATGAAGCACTTTCCAGCACATTAGTAACCAAGAGGATATTTTAAACAAGAGCTACAAGAGATAAACATCTTTTAATCAACCGACCTAGATGATGCTCCCCAAGAGCTCTCAGAGAGCTGGCTGGGACCTTTGGCCCCCCAGGAGGGTCATTCCCAACATCCCAGGAGCTGGGAGCAGCAGAGGAAGGCAGCAGGAACCAGGACAGCACACGTTAAGGACAGTCCCCCAGTGGAGAGGCAGGATGGATGGAGCTGGCACAGGGCAGTGCCATTTCCTGGCACACACGTCCCATCCAACAGGCAGGAGCACTCCTGGCAGCCCTCGGGATGGAGCGAGCTGCTGGGGCACTGCTCTTGGTGCTTTAAAGGGGATTTGTGAGAAAGATGGGCATGGACAGAGAGGACAACAGGTCAAAAACATCAGATTTCCAAAACTGCTGGTGATGGTCAGACCCCTAAAAAGGTGGGGAAGCCCGCACTGCAGCTCTCCTGAAGGCCATCTGTGCGCCACCAGCCAGCTGATTAAAACCTTTGGCTGGAGTTGGCGCTGCTTTCTCCTCCAACTCCTGCTCCGTGGAGGAAACCGTCCCAGCCCAGAAATAGATGAGGCCACGTAGGTATCATGAGCCCATACAAAGGCAATGGACCAGGTCCAGGTGTGACTTGCAGGCTCTTTGCTCCACACACGCTGCTCTGTTGGTGGAGCCATGGCCCACGGAGAGGTGGAATCCATATGTGAGTGAGCTCATGCTCTTTCCCAACAACAACACTGCGCTGTGCCAAGCAAAAGAGCTGTGTTGGCCTCGGGGACAAGGGCCTCCCCTGTCCCTGGCTGGCAGGGCTGGGGAGCTCCATGCAGACGGGAGCTGCTGGCCTCGGAAGGTGCCGGCAGGGTTTGGGTGCTGCCCCTGCCAAGGAGCCGGGGGAGGAAGCGGCGGGGCCCCGAGCTGTCCTCAGCCACAAGGTGCCATTGTGAGGGAGGCCCTGCTGGGGAGGGGCAGCACGGGCAGCTGGGAGCGTGGCAGGATGGGAACGCGGTGGCACCAGGGCTCCATCTCTGGGTGAATGCCTCAGGTGCTGTCCAGCCGTGCCCGAGGTCTCCCCAGGGAGTGATGTGAAACACGGGCACACCAGGAGACCAGGATGGCTGCACAAGTCCAGCAGACACAGGGCAAGGGTCACTGCATCCACAGAAAAGGTACAACCCACCTGAAGCACTCAAATTCTTTGGGATAGAGTGTGTCCAGTGGAAACTCAGGAATGAGGTACTGGGATGCTTCCCTGAGCCTCAGAGAGACACAGCCCAAATATCTACTGCACCAGGTGTCCCCAGACTCCTCCCATCCACAGGAGCAGAGCTGAAGGTGTGGGGAAAGAGCAAGAGATTGGAGCCTTTTGACTGTGTGTTTGCTGTGCCTTGACCTCCGGAGCACACACCAACAGCAAGGAGCATCCAAAGCCCCCCACCCAAAAAGTGGGCTGAGGACAATTCGTCCCCCTTGTGTGCACCTTTCAAACTGTAGGTGGACTGGGGTGTTAAAAGAAGAGTGAAAGCAAAACCACAGAGCCACCAGAACAATTCCTTTGTTTGTTTTCCACGTGCATTTGGCACGGGAGCAGGGAGGTCTGGAGGAGCAGCCCCCGGGCCCTTGCCTTGGTTGTGCTGTGCCCCCAGATGGTGTTGCAGCTCGTGGTGAGGATAGGATAGTGGGGCCAGAAGTGGTTTCCAGCCCTGGTCTACATGGAATGCAGGGAAAGGGTGTGAGAGGGGGGAGTCAGGAAAGCCAGCCTGCTGTCAGCAGGTTTTGATCCACCACGCAAAGGGTGGAGCGCCGTCAGAAAAGCCAGAAAAACCGAACAAAGCTTGGAAAGCATCAGGTTTCCACACACACCTCCCGCTCTGCTGGCCGCTTTCACAATGGTGCTCACCTTTAATCAGCTTCCAGTTGTAGATTTCCACCTCTTCTGCCAGCTCCCTCTCGATGGCCACGGTCCTGAGGACGTCCTTGGAGGGCTCGGAGCGCGGCGGCACGAAGGCGTACACCAGGACACGGCTGGGGCCGCTGCCACACCGGGCGCTGCCCACCTCGTCCGTGGGTCTGACCCTGCTTTCTGAGCACAAACAGGGACACAGGTCATTACAGGGGGCCAAGAAGGACCTATCCCAGCAGCCAGGTCATGGAAAAGGCATCTCGTTGGCTTCGGTGCCACGGGGCACAGTCCCACGATCCGAGCCCCGGCTCCGGGAGCAGCAGCAAAGGAGAGGCTGATAAAGGAGCTGTGGACCTCCTCATTCCCACGTTTTTCATTACCCGTGACCCCAGCAGCCTCTGTGCCAGCAGGGATGGGGAAGGGGGGTTTTGTCCATGTGGATCCCCCATACTCCCTGCAGCGACCTCGATGCCACCACGGCCACAAAGCAGGGGCTGGATTCCCCACTTCCCATCTCGCTCCTGCTGGGGAGGAACATCAGGGGAGCCAAGGGATGGGCCCACAGCAGGGGAGCCTGGGCAATGTGCCCAGCTCAGCCCCTCAGGTGGGCTCAGCACCCGCCCCAGCACCCTCCCCACACGGGGTGCCATCACAGGGACATCCACCCTGGGTCCTACGTGACTTTTCCAGCATTCTTGGTAAAGAAGAGATGCTCATTTTCCCTTCTTTTTTTTTTTCTTTTTTTTTTTTTTAATGTATCTGGAGTAATTAAGAATGCCCTGTGGTTTTGGAAGGAGATTTATTGCCTTTGGTTGTGGTCCTTGGAACGCAGAGGAGCCCAGCTCTGCTGAATTTAGCCTTGTTCTCCCAGTCAGTTTGGATGCTGAAGCTTTTCACACTACTCGAAAGAAAGTTTGGCTATAAATAGATGCCTGGGGTTTATTTTAGCAAGACAGTTATTTTAGGCCTGATTCTGCTCTCCCCCAGGCTTTCTGGGGTGCTCCTGAGCTCTTCTTCTCTGAGATGGAAATCCCAGTTTAAAGGGAAGCAAAGCTTTTCAGCAGGCAGAGGACAGGAGCTCAGCTCTGCAGCTCAGCATGAGGAAGAGGAGGGTGAGCACAGCCCAGCACCCTCACCTGTCCCAGGGCCTTCACCTTCCCCTGCTCCAGGGCATTCCCAGTTGTTCAAGCTGGAAAAGCCCTTTGAGATCATGGAGTCCCTGATTAAAGCCCCACCTTCCCAGCAGGAAAGGAACCCCTGGAATTCAATGGGAATTTAACAACCAAGGAGCTTTCCACCCCCACAGCATCAGGAGGAGGAGCAGGGACGCTGAGGTGGTGGTCACCAGCTCTGCCCACAGCAGTGTTCCCCCATCCACACATCACATCACAGCAATTCCCAGGGTCAGGATCCCTTTGGAAAAATCACTTGGCATTCCTGAGTTAGTGGCACAAAGGAGGAAGATAAGGACAGCCACAGGAAGCGCCTGGAAAAGGACCTGGGCAAAGCCTGCAGGCGGTGAAGGAAAGGGCAAGGATGTAGCCTGGCTGAGCAGTGTGTGTGTGATCGCTGTCTGTGAGAGCTGGAAGGCAGGAGCACGACCATTCTGGCTGCATCAGGGAGGTTAATTGGAAATAAAGTGAAGTCTGAGCAGCAGACAGGAGACCCAAGCAGGGAAAGTTGTCGGATTTAAACCAGAGAGACCCACTGGAGTGGGAATGCAAGACTGAAAGGGCTCTGCTCAGTCATCACATCCCATTCCCACCAGGCACCACATCGTAAATCCTGCTCATAAACATATCAAAAACCTTATTAAAACAAGCTGAGCTTCTGCCCTTCGCTCCCCTGAGGAGGCCATCCCAGAACCTCTCCATTCAGGGCCTGGAAAACCTTGGAAATCTCAGCTCAGATGACTTTGCAGCCATTCCAAAACGTGGCAGTGCCCTTTGCTTGTTCTCCTGGGTGAGAAGCCCCTGGGAGATGTGGATCAGAACCTGCTGCCTCTCCAGGCAGGCCAAAAGACACCCAGGTATCTTTAGCCTCCCTGGGCAAGCAGTGGGTGCTCCATCAGCTGAACATCTCCTGATAAATGCCAGCACAGAGAGGTGTCACCCACAAAACATCCTCCAGTGGGAGCAGCGGGAGCTGTCACACCCTGACACATCTGTGCCAAGCCTGTGGCTTAAGGCAAACAGCTTTCCAAAGACCAGGGAGCTGGGAGACCCAAAGCACACTGAACAGAAAGGGAAAAGAGGTCTTCTCCACCATGGATCACAGAGTCATTAAATTTGGAAAAGACTTTGGAGATCATCAAGTCCAACTGCTCCCCCAGCACTGCCAGGGCACCGCTGGCCCATGTCCCCAAGAGTCACAGAGCTTTTAAGTCTCTCTGGGGATGGGGATTCACCACTGCCCTGGACAGCTGTGCCAGGGCTGGGCAACCTTTTGGGGAAGAAATTGTCTCTAAAATCCAATCCAAGCCTCTCCTGAGGCCGTTCCCTCTGCTCCTGTCCCTGTTCCCTGGAGCAGAGCCCGATCCCCCCCGGCTGTGCCCTCCTGGCAGGAGCTGTGCAGAGCCACAAGGGCCCCTGAGCCTCCTTTGCTCCAGGCTGAGCCCCTGCCCAGCTCCCTCAGCCTCTCCTGGGGCTCCAGCCCCTTTCCATGTCCCAGCCCCAGCCCAGTTTTACCTGGAGCACCCTAAAACTTCTGTGTTCAAGCTCCCCTCCCAGAGACGGGGGTTCCAGTTCCCACAAACCATGAATGCCACGGACAGCCCCTCTCCTGGGAAGTATCCTCGCCCCTCCCTTCACACCTACACCTCAGCTGGCACAATTGAACCCTGGTTTTTGTGGACACACAGATTGTGTGTCCTCTCCTCTGAAAGCTCCTTCCATCCGAGCACTCTCAGTCTGGAGCACAACTCCAGACCTCATCCTCCCAACAGATGAGGACAGGTGACCTTGTGGGGGTCCTGGGGATCCTCCTTACCCTGGGAAAGTCCTGCTGCCCTCCAACCCAGCTGGACCTGTCTGCTGTGAATTCTAGCCACCAGCAACCTGAACGCCTACATCTCTCTCAGCCTGAGGCTTTAATCCAAGGCTGGGGAAGGAGCTGGGAGGCAGCCGCAGGAGCAGGCAGGGTCCCACCTACCTGGACATTCTTTACAGCATTTCCCATCTACTTTTTCGGGGTGCTGACAGGGGTACTCCTTGGGGCAGGTGACCTTGTGGCAGTCCTGGACGCCGTCCCTGCAGGTGCAGAGGATGCAGGGCAGCAGGCCGTAGAGCCGGAACACGGGGTGCCACACCTCCCCGTGCGAGTAGGTCTTCCCATTGTACACGCAGGCTGCAGGAGAGACACACAAAAGAGCTGTCTCTGCACATAAATCCTCCTCCTCCTCCTCCTCCTCTTCGTCAGCCCGAGGCTCCGAGCAGGCCTTGGAGCATGGAGGACATGGCTGCTCCTGCTGCGTGGAGGAGCCAGCTCCTCTGGCAGCGTGGGACACCACAGAAGGTGGGATGGGACCAAAGGTGCCACAGGGACCCAGCAGGTGCCACAGGGACCCAGCAGGTGCCACCCAGCAGGTGCCATGGGGCAGAGGGAGCAGCACCAGGAGATGGCTATGCCGGGTGTGACCGCCCTGCAGGGACAGGGGACCTCACCTGCCTGCCACCCTCTGGAGCCCAGGGTCCCTCCAGGCTGTGGCAGGGATGAAGCACAGTGAAGAGTGCCACCTGCTGACTCCTGCACGGAAATTTCTGGAGGTCCCACAATTTCCTCCAGGCCTTCATCTCCAAGGCACCTTCCGGAAGCACAATGGTGGGAGAGCGGCCAAGAGGAGAAAGGAGCTGTTCTTCCCCACTCTGGATCAAGGGACTTGGCTCCTCACCTCACTTCTCTACTCTGCTCCAGGAGGAACACCTGGGGCAGCCCTGGGTCAGAGCCAGCCCTTGCACAAGGAGGAACATCCTGTCTTTGTGTGCCACTCTCCTGGAAGGTCCATGTGGAGTCTTCCAGCTGAGCTCCTTCCTTCCCAAGTCCAGATCTCCAAACCATTCCAAGGACCAGCCTTCTCCCAACCCACTTTGGAGAGTGGCAGTCAGGAGACTGTGGGCAGGAGGACTGAGACACCTTGAGGCTGGCTGTGGAGCAGTGGGCAGAAGGACTTGCTGGTGGAAACCTGCTGCTGAGCCAGATCCCCCAAGAATTCCAAGCTCTGGAGAAGCCACTTTAAGTCCCTGCCTGGCCCCTCCATCCCTTACCTTTCTTGTGCTTCTCTTTCAAGACGATCTTCACAGTGGTGCCACCTGCTCCCTTGGGTTTGAAGCTTCTGGGAATTAGCTCCAGGGAAGAGCTGAGGACCGTGGACACGGTGGCTCCAGGGGCCTTCCTGCCCACCACCTCTCCCAAGCACTGGTCCTGGGAATGTCTCTGTGAGCAGCCAGGGAAAAAAAGGGGATTCAGGCTCCAGCAGTTGAGTTGTTCTCATTCCAAAGCATGCTGGAAAAATCCATGCAGTGTCCTGCACACCTTCCCTCAGGAGTGCAAGGGGCAGAGACCACAGGGGTAAGCAATGGCCCACAAGCCTTATAAATCAGAGAAATATTAAGGCTGGAAAATTCCTCTGAGATCATGGAGCCCAACCATTCCCCCAGCACTGCCAAGGCCACCATTATCCCATGTCCCCAGGTGCCACATCCACACAGCTTTTAAATCCCTCAGGGGATGGGGATGCCAGGCAGCTGTGCCAGGGCTGGACAAACTTTTGAGGGAAGAAACTTCCCCAGTATCCAACCTGAACCTCCCCTGGCCCAGCCTGAGGCCGTTCCATCTCCTCCTGTCCCTGTCCCCTCCTGTCAGGAGCTGTGCAGAGCCACAAGGTCCCTCCTGAGCCTCCTTTGCTCCAGGCTGAGCCCCTTCCCAGCTCCCTCAGCCTCTCTTGTGCTCCAGCCCCTTCCCCACGTTGCTGCTGCCACCACCCAAGGGGTGCTGAGCAGTGCCCGTGCCCCACACTGGTGTCCTCCTCGTGTGGGGCAGCACTTTTCCCTACCCAGGCTCAACCCAATGCCCTCAGAGAAGCGTGTGAGCTCCTGCATCCCTCAAACACACGGGGAAATGGACTGGTCCTTCCTAGGTGGGAAAGGGAGGGCTGGCATCTGTGTGGCTCAGACAGGATCAGGAAGGTGAGGATGGGCCAGATCCTGCTCTCTCACCTGGTAGGCACCAGGGGAGCCAGAGTGGGGCTGCCAGCCAGCAGGGCTGAAACACCAGGAACACCCCAGGAACATCCCAGGAACGTCCCAGGCTTCCAGGAGCAGAGTGCTGGGACAAGACACGCAGCACAAAGGGTCCCCTTGTGTCTATTTTGGAGGTTTTATAGGTGCTGGAGGAGTATGGAAAAGGGCAGAGCCAGGAGCAGAGTGACCTAATCCCACAGAGCTGGCATGGGCAGCCCAGCTCCGAAATGTGGCCCTGAAGGAACCCAGGAGCCGAGGAGTCACTTTTTCCTTGCTGGGGCTGCTGATACAAACAGCCTGGGGAGGCAGGGTGGTGGCCTGAGCTCTCCCCTAGGCTGCTATCTCCCAGCTAGACTCAATTCCATAGCACAATTCACCTGCAAATCAGGTGCCCATGGTTCTGCTGGGCAAGGGTCTGGGTGTCCTCCTAGAGCTGCTGGGCACTGTGCAAGGATCCCAGCGGATCTCACTGTGCCAGGGCATTCTGTGAGCTGCTCAGGGGGCGGTGCTAGAAGCAAGGGGGTTCAAAATGCAAAAGTCACGTACAACACCTCTGTTTAACTGCAGGGGCTCCTCTTCCGTGGGCTTCTCAAAGGAGCCATCTGCAAGGGAAAAACATTGTCCTGGAGGATGCCGTGGGCTGAATGGAGCTTTGCTCTCTGTGGCTGAAAGCAGCTCTCCTCCACGTGCTGGCCAGCCTGGCACTCTGGAGAGACAGGAGCCTTGCACGTGCCATTCATGTTACCCAAGGAAAACCCAAGCCTTGCACATGCAATTATCATGTTACCCAAGGAAAACCCCAGCCTTGCACGTGCAATTCATGTTACCCAAGGAAAACCCCAGCCTTGCACGTGCAATTCATGTTATCCAAGGAAAACCCAAGCCTTGCACATGCAATTCATGTTACCCAAGGAAAACCCAAGCCTTGCACATGCCATTCATGTTACCCAAGGAAAACCCAAGCCTTGCACATGCAATTCATGTTACCCAAGGAAAACCCTCAGCTTATGCTTCCTGGTGCAACCAAGAGATAGAAAGCGGCCTGATTTACAGCCCAGGCTTCCAAGCTCCTGCCAGAGTGGCTGAGATGGCTCCTGCTGCCAGCTGGAGTGTGCCAGCCCTCACTCCCAGCCCCGTTACCTTTGCAGACCTGGCAGCAGGAATCTGGCACGCTGAAGGGAGAGGAGCACAGCAGCTCGGGGCAGGTCACCAAGCCACAGTAAATCTGGCCTTCCTAGGAGGGCAGGAGGGAGAAACGCACTGTCAGCCTTATGAAAGGCTGTATGTGCCCCACGCAGGTCCCTTCCCACCCAAACCATCCCAGGATTTTATGAGTCCATGACCAAAAGCCCCCTGGTAATCCATCCTGCAATGCCACCAATGATCCTTGTAATGCCACCAGTCCATCTTGCAGTGCCACCAATCATCCTTGCAGTGCCACCAATCATCCAGCACCTGCTGGCAGCTGGAGTCTGTCCCTGCTGCGCTGTCTGTCTGTCCTGCAGGGCTGTGTCCTCTATTCCATGGATAGCACACTGCTCTTCCCCAAAAAGGGCAGGCACCATCAGTGCTGCCAGGCTGGAACAGCCCCCACACACCTCTCAGCTCTGCAGAACAGCCCCCAGGAAAATTTTCTTGGCATCTGCCAGGAAAAGGACCCAGAGGAGAGGGGTGGAAGTGGGAAGCAGGATTCTGAGCCCAGATTCAGGTCCACACCAAAGCTCTGACCTCTCTCTCTCTCGGTTAATTCCACAGCACCAGGGCCAAGCACACAGAGGTGCAGGGATAGGCCAAGTGGATCATTTGGAAAATACTATTGCTGCAGGTGATTAAAGCTGAAAACCACAGGTTGAGGCCAGCCTTGACCTTTGTGCATCCCAGTGCCACCTCAGGCAGTGGATCTGCACCAGTTTGTGGCAGGAATAAGTTTTTGCTACTTTTCCAAAGGGTAAAAAAGGATGCTCAGCAGCCAGAGCTCGACAGCAAGGTCATCTCCCTGCAGCAATTCTCTCTGGGGTATCCTATCCACAAGTCAAGCAAGACCAAGAGGTCAGCCAAGGATATCCTTAGAAAACCAAACCACAGCTGCTTCTCCTCCCATCAGGAAGCCAAACTGCTGTGCGAGGAGCATGAAGGGGATGAGGGGAGTTTGGTGGGTGACAGCATCTGGCAGATCCTGCTCTGCAGCCGGGGAATCCACACCTGCCTCTCCCTTTCTCCTCCTCCTCCTCCTGCCCAGCAGCTCGCAGCAGTGCCCTGCCCCAAGAGCCAGTGCCCCAAAAAGCAGGATTTATCCCAGGGGCTCTGCTCTCGGGGCAGTTCCCAAAGAGGGTTAGACCAGCTGTTCACGCAGCTGTTCCAGCAGCTGACAGCATCGGACACAGCCCGGGGACATCCCCCCAGTGAAGGCTCCACAGCCAGCCCTTTATTTTCCCCTTTGTACCCGAGGCACTGCCCTGACAAATACACAGAGTGACACCCAGAGGGACAAGGAGCCCACGGGTTCCTGGGGACAGTGGCACAGGCAGCTGGATCGGAGGGCTCTTTCAGGTGTTTCACATCACCTGGCTGGGGTTCTTAAGAGAGGAACCAGCCTCCTCAAAGGCTGCATCACTCCCACACGTCAGTCACTCCTCTTGCCACCCCAGAGCTACCAGAGCAGCCATTCCAGCACCACAGGCAGTGGCTGGACAGGTTACAGCCGATGCAACCCCTGTGGCTGATGACAGAGGGAGGTGCTCTAGGGGCTCTTTTGCCCCTTCTTGATGTGCTGGCACCAAAGAGGGGGCACAGGGCGCCGCAGCGCGGGCTGTGAGCCCCGGAGGAGGATGAGGAGGATGAGATGAGGCTTACGGAGCAGCTGCACTGCACACACTGGTTGGGCTGGCGGCCGGGGAACAGCTCGCTGCCGCTGAACATCTCTCCCTGCTGGAACGTGGTCCCGTTGTAGCGGCACGACCTGGCGGGCGCCCGCAGCCCGGACGGGGACGGGGGCTCTGCAAAAGGGCAGGGGAAGAAAGGAGCAGGGTCACAGCCAGCCCACCCCAAAGGGACCCTTCACACCCCACCGGCACCCTCAAGTGTCAGAGCAATGCGTGGCTGAAGGGTCTAAAAGGTTTTTGAGGATGCCCTGACTGCCCTGAGCTCAGCACACGGGGAAAACCTGGAAGCCTGACCTCACAAAGCTCTTAACAAAATCCTTGGGTTTTCCCCTCCCCTGGTTGTAACCATCACCAGATTCAGATGGAGTCGGGTAAAAAGGGATTGTCTCATGGGCAACTAGCAAAAAAAAGAAAATTAATGAGGTTCTTTCCTATTTTTTTCTCTAGTTTCTCAAATCACTGGTGGTTTCCGACTAGCTCTGCCAGCACTCAGGTAGGGAACGTTTTGGGACTGAATCTTGAGGTGACGTCTTTATTCTCACCATATTGAGGTGAAATTAGGCAATCAGTAATGGTAAGGCAGAAAAGGTTTTGAGGCTAAAACTTGACCTAGTCTCCAGTGCAGAGAAGGAAGTTGTTAAAAAACTGTATTTTTTTTTCCCTAAAAATTTTTCTAATTTTTTTTTTTTAAATCCAAGTCACTCAGCTGGCAAACGATCAGAACAAATTGCCAGCTCCTGTTTTGCCCTAGAAGTGTGAACTGACATTTTGTCCCTACACAGCTCTTGGGATGGGGGGCGAGGGAAGAAGGTGATCTGGCAGAGAGCCCTTTTCCATCAAAATGGGATTTTTGGAGGGACAAAGCAGCCAGGGCTGGGTGTCACCGCCCTGTGGGAGCGTGGCCACCCTGTCCCCCTGCCCCGAGGGATGTCCACGCACCGGGACAGCGCGGGCAGCACTGCTGGGGCTCCGTGACGGGGCTGGCACACGGCAGCGCCGGGCACTGGATCCGGGAGCACCTGATGCTGGTGTTCTGCAGACAGACAGACAGACGGGGGTCGGTTAGTTCACAGGGAATGTTCAGCCCACGGTTCAGCCCTGCAGGAGGTGGGACACGCTGTCACAAATCGTGTACCACAAATTGTGCAGGCTGTGGCTTAGCAGGGGTGGCTCCAGCCCAGCCTTGGTCCCTCACCCATCACCCCAGAGCAGCCCTCGGCCGCCTCCACCCTCGGCCCACCAGGGAACCACGGAATCACAGAACGGTTCAGCTGTGAAGGAGCCTTCGAGGTCTTGTTCCACCTCCTGTTGTGAGCAGGGACACCTTCCACCATCCCAGTGTGCTCCAGCCTGGCCTGGAACACCCCCAGGGATCCAGGGGCCGCCACGGCTGCTCTGGGCACCTGCGCCAGGGCCTGCCACCCTCACAGGGAACAGCTTCTCGTGAGCATATCAGTCTAAATCCCCTCTCTGCTAGTTTAGAACCCTTCATTACCCAGGCCCATCATTATCTGCCTGACTAAAAAATAACTCTTCTGATCAAATGAGACAGCGGGACCCATCTGCTTCAAAGCTGCTGCGCAAAGCCCCAGTGCAGCAGCAGCAGCAGCAGCACCATTATCAGCAACATCATCATTATTATTAGCATTAGCAGCAGCAGCAGCATTAGCATTATTAGCTTCTTTATTATTAGCATTATAGTAGAAAATTCTGAGACCTTTTTTCTACTTGTCACATCGGCAGGCTTGTTTGCCTGTGCTATCTTCCTGCTTAGTAAAAAGATCTTCTTGTTTGAAGTAAATTCATCCTTTGCTCTAAGTCATAAAAAACCCTTTCTAACTTACAAATCCTTTGCCTTCTTGGTTATCCAGTAAGACTGGCTCAGCAATTCTTTTCCTCTATATCAAAACTTACTTCCAGCTCTACTCCTTCACCGGACTCTACATTTAAAAATCTTTCTGCCAAGCATACGTATCTGTGAGACTTTCTTGTCAAACTTTCATCCTTCCCAACAAGCATCATTATTATTATTATTATTATTATTATTATTATTATTATTATTATTATTATCATCATCATCATCATTGGTGGTGGTGGTGGTGGTCGTGGTGGTGTTAGCAGCAGAATTAGCAGCAGAATTAGCATTAGCAGCAGCATTAGCAGTAGCAATAGGAGCATTTGCAGCAACATTATTATTATATCATTATTATTATTATTATTAGCATTAGCATTAGCATTAGCATTAGCAGCATTAGCAGCATTAGCAGCAACATTATTATTGTTATTATTATCATTATCAGTATTATTATTATTAGCAGCAGCATTAGCATCATTATTAGCAGCGTTATTGTTCATGCTATTATTATTGTTATTATTGTCATTGTTATTAGCCGTATTATTATTATTATCAGCATTATTGTTATTATTAGCATTATTATTAATATTGTTGTTGGGGATTATTATGATTATTATTATCATTAGCAGCATTAATATTATCAGCATTAGCAGCAACATTATTATTATTATCATTATCAGTATTATTATTATTATTAGCAGCGTTAGCATCATTATTATCAGCGTTATTGTTCATGCTATTATTATTGTTATTATTGTCATTGTTATTGTTATTAGCAGCATTATTATTATCAGCATTATTGTTATTATTAGCATTACTGTTAATATTGTTGTTGGGTATTGTTATTATGATTATTAGCAGCATTAACAGCATTAGCAGCATTAGCAGCAACATTATTATTATTATCATTATCAGTATTATTATTGTTATTATTAGCAGCATTAGCATCATTATTATCAGAGTTATTGTTCATGTTATTATTATTGTTATTATTGTCATTATTGTTATTAGCAGTATTATTATTATCAGCATTATTGTTATTATTAGCATTACTGTTAATATTGTTGTTGGGTATTATTATTATTATTATTATTATTATTATTAGCAGCAGCAGCAGCAGCAGCAGCAGCAGCAGCATTATTATCAGCATTAGCAGCAACATTATTATTATTATCATTATCAGTATTATTATCAGTATTATTATTATTATTATTAGCATTAGCATTAGCATTAGCATTAGCATCATTATTATCAGCGTTATTGTTCATGTTATTATTATTGTTATTATTGTCGTTATTGTTATTAGCAGTATTATTATTATTATTATCAGCATTATTGTTATTATTAGCATTACTGTTAATAATGTTGTTGGGTATTGTTATTATGATTATTAGCAGCATTAGCATCATTATTATCAGCGTTATTGTTCATGCTATTATTATTGTTATTAGCAGCATTATTATTATTAAAAGCATTATTGTTATTATTAGCATTATTGTTAATATTGTTGTTGGGTATTGTTATTATGATTATTATCAGCATTAGCAGCAACATTATTATTATTATAATTTTTATTATCGTTATTATCAGCATTAGCATCATTATTATTATCAGCATTATGGTTAGCATTATTGTCAGCATTATTATTATCAGCATTATGGTTAGCATTATTGTCAGCATTATTATTATCAGCATTATGGTTAGCATTGTTGTCAGCATTATTATTATCAGCATTATGGTTAGCATTGTTGTCAGCATTATTATTATTATTATTACTATCAGCGTTAAGGTTGTGCTTGTCGTTACTGCTGTTCCTGGTGCTTTTATCATCGTTATGGTTATCGGCATGCCGAGCAGCCCGACGGGCAGCGCTGGGAGCGCTGGCGGTGGCCGCCGGCCGCGGGCCCGGACGTGCCTCGGCGCAGCTGCAGCGGATGCAGTACATCAGCCCCTGGGGCTCCAGGTACGGGTGCCAGCTCTCCCCCGGGCTGTACTTCTTGCCGTTGAAGTCGCAGAACGCCTCCGGCCCTGCAAGCAACCGGGAGAGGCCAGGTGAGAACGTTCCTGGTCCTGCGTGAGAGCAAGGGCAGCTTGCACCCCGTTCCCCACATCCCACCCACCAAACCCCGATTTTGATTTCTTTCCCCTCCAGTTTTATTTTATTTTCATGCATTTTTTACCCTGGGACCCATCTGACCCGAGTGGCAGCCCCTCTGAGCAAACTGGACTCCCTTTGCAAGAAAGGGATAGAATGGGTGGGTTTGAGGCAGGAAATAGAGTTTTCACTCTGAAACAGAAATGCTCACTGCAAGATGGATCCACAAAGGTCTCTATAGATCCTCTCTTTGGCTTTGAGCCTCTCCTGGATGGCTTTAGGCACCTGATTCCCCAAGCTGCACCTTCACAGGTGGTGAGCACCAGCTGTCCAGGCTGGCTGGGCCAGGCACAGCACATGTCAGGTTTTGCAGTGGCTTTGGGGGTTTCCAGAGGGACAGGCAGAGGTGTTCTCCTTCCTTTTCCCTGATCAGGGCTTCACATTGTCCCCATAGCTCTTGAAAGTCAGCAACTCCCTGCTCCTGGCCACGAGCTTACAGCAAACCACACAGAACTGGTGAGCATTGGCTTGAGAATGAGGAAACCCAGAGGAGAGAGAAAAAACCAAACCAAACCAAAACACAACAAAATACAAAAAAAATCTAAACAAAAAAAAAAATCATGGTTTTGCAAAAGGGTGAGAAAATGACTTCATCTCTCCCTGCTTGCAGCATCCCCATGAATTATGCTGAGGGTGAAGAAATGGAGCTGCCTTGGTGTGACGCTCAGCTCGCAGCTCCCATGCCAGTTGGCTGCTTCCTGCAAGCATTTAATCACAAGTGGAGCCCTGGTTTGGGTCCAGCCCTCGAAAGCAGCCTGATTCATGTCTGCAGAGGGCCTGCTGGTAGAATTAAAGCTGACTGGCAGGGCTGGGCAGCAGGAGACACTTGTTGGCATCTCTGCAGTGCTGGGGTTTTGGCAAGAGGTGCCAGCGTGCTTGGGCAGGAACAGGGTGGGGATGGATGATGGATGGATGGATGGATGGATGAGGCTTAAAAGCTGAAGGCTCTGGACCATTTTTTTCCCATGCCAGGCTAATAATTTCATGTTCAGAGGTCAAACTCTGGACATCATCCTAGTTTGCTTGGATGGAGTGAAAAGCCATTTGTGGCAGTGGATTCCTCCCGTGCTGGTCAGCAAGGTGAGCTCACTTGCTGCACCTTCAGCAGCAGCACACTCAGAAAAGTCCTGTGGGTTTACTTCTCACTGGACCTAGGGCAGGTCAAGAAGCTGTGGGGTAGGACCTTGTTGGTGGCTGGTGTCTGGAGCTGTTGAGGTGCATCCCAAGGAGGTGCTCACCCTTCTCGTGGTGTGAGAGGTGCAGCCAGGGTGGGTTTCTCCACACCCTTCAGTTTGTCACCCTGGACTGGTGTCTCTGGAGCACCTTGTGAAGATGCTGCTCGGAGCTTCTGCCACAGCCTCTGGTGAGGTTTCAATTTCCTGGTAGCTGGAAAGCTTCCCACAATACCTGTCCTGATGGCCTTTCCCACCCGAGCCACGTGGGGTTCTGTCATTTTGGGAGTGTTCTGAGCACTTTGATGGCTCAACAGGAGGCTGTGGGGTCTTGCTCATCTCCCCCCACTCCTCCTCTGCCGTTCCATCCCGAGGCTGGTCCTGCATCCCCCAATGGCTCCTTGGGAGCTGTCCCTGGAGCAGGGCTCTCAGCTCCCAGAGCTTCTCTGGAGGTCACACACCTGCCAGCCAGGGCCATGCTGGGCACCAGGGAGGCAGCCCGTGCAAAGCAGTTTTTAAGAGCAGCCATAAATAAAGTGTAAAGAGCACTGTCTGGTACACAGAGTCCAGGCGCTCCTGTGACAGCCTTGTATTTATGAAGGGCTTAAAATGCAGCTTTGCTGAGAAGGGACTGGCTAAAACACACAGGGCCCCTGACATGGGGCATCCTAAAGACTCTGCTCACATCCACATCAATTCCTGCACACTCGCCTCGCTCGGCTTGGTGCTGGAAATGCCTTCTTTGGGAGCCTGGAGAACTCTGTAGCTCTGAAAATGCAGCCTCAGGAAGCATCTCTGAGCTCTCCAGAGTGGAGAAGCCAGGCAGACGGGGTCCTGCTCCTTCCCAAGGGAATGCTCTGTTACCTATAGCAGGGTGTGCAGCCTCTCCCTTACCATGGGTAGTACTCACTTCCCATCCTGGTCCTTCCCATCTTGGAGCACCCTTCATCCCTGTTGGATCCAAACTTCTGGGACAGAGGGATCCCAGGAACCCCCTTGTCTCCAGCAACCATGTTAAAAACAAATGAAGCAGCAGCTTCCAAGCTCCTGGGGAAATCCACTGCCCCGTGCTCTGCAGAGATGCTGGTGTCTAAATGCCTCCAGCCAAAACATCCTTGTGCTCACCCACTGCCCCTGAATCACTCAGAATGCAGCTCATTCGTCCCAGTAACCTGTGCCTCTGATCCTGCTCTTCAGCTGGAGTGCAAATCCCCTAAAATAGCCTGTTTCTGTGGGCAAATTCTTCTTTCCTGACTTGCCTTCGAGCCCGGGCATTTCTGCTCCTCACCTATTTTTAGCCACGACTCTGTAGGTCCCTTGGCTGATGAGCCTGCTCGTAACTAATTTATTCCTGTCTTCACTCTCCCTGCACACCAGCCCTGAGGAAAGGGGGAGCCTGCAGAGGTGGGCACTGAGAGAAGCCCACGATCTGGTGATGACTCTGCCACCCGAACCAGCCTGCCCGTGACCTCGGGGTGAGTCCTGGCCGAGCCCTCCTCGCGGTGAGATGAGCCCTGTGGCAAAGCTGGAGTGTTCCAGAGCTGGGACGCTGCTCCAGCCCTGATCCAATCCCACAGCCACCAGCTCTCCATCAACGTTTCAGTCCTGCAAACAGCCCTCCCAGAGCAGGCAAACCCTTCCTGCCCCCACCTAGCACAGTTTATGCCCAGCTTAGGGGCTGTTAGCACCTGCAAAGAGCAAACTCCTCACCTCAGACCTGCCTCACCTCCTGGATGTGCTCCCTGCCCTTCCCAGCCCTGCCCTGGCAGCCCGGCAGGGGCAGGGACCCGCACCCACACCCTGCTCAAGGGGCAGATGCTGTGTGCTGGGTTTGGATGAGCCCAGGGAAGGGAGAGGAGCTGAATTCACCCGGAGTTTGCTCCCCAGTGCTTTGCACAGCCCCGTCCATCCCCCCAGCACACCCCACGGTCGGGATGATGATCCAGGGCTCACATTTTGGGCCCTCACGCCAGGAGGATGGTTATTGAATGCCTAATGCACTGCTGGCAGCAGGCACGCTGTAAATCACCCTGACACAGCCACCGGCAGGCTCCGCTGGGATTCCAGGAGATTAGAGGGGGGAATAACTGCAGGGACACAGCAGGTCCTGCTCCAGTGTGCCTGGAGCCCTGGCGGCTCTGCGATGCCACCCAGCACCCACTGGGAGCTTTGCCCAAGCCAAGCCCACCTCCCGGCCCAATTAACACATCCAGCACCCTCCAAAACTCCTGAGCAGCTCTGGCCAAGTCCTTTGAGCCTTTCCGTGGAAGTGCCAAACCTCCCTTCCTTATCCCAACCCTTCTGTGCCTCTGCAGGGAGCAAAAGTGGGAGAGCCTGCGGGATGGACAAGGGAGGGACAAGGGATGGATCGGGAGGAGAGCCCCCAGCTTTGTTTGGGGCGGGAGAGGCGTTGTCGCTGTCCCGTCCCCCCTCGGGAGGAGAGGGCAGATGCCCTCGGGCAGGGTGGGATCCGTGCAGAGCAAGGTCTGTCAGACAGCCTCTGCCCTGTGGCATCCCCAGCCCGTGGAGGGGGTCCCGGCCCTTCCTCCGGCCCCTGCCGGCCCCCGGCGCCCCCAGCCCCCTCACCAGCCCCGCAGAGCGGCCGGGGACAGCACGGGCACCGGGGACACCGCCATGCGCGTCCCCAGCCGGGCAGGACAGCAAACCCGGCCGGTTGCACGTCCCGGGACATGCCGGGGCCATCCGGCACCGCCGTGCTCGGACACCTCCCCGTGCCCGCGGCCAAGCGCCCCGCAAACTCCCGGGGAGCCCGGCGCCGGGGAAACTGAGGCACGGAGGGAAGCAGCGCCGCGGGACAAGCGCGGGTAAGACTTACGAGCCCGGGCTCGGCTCTCGGAGGCGAAGAGGAGCAGGAGGCACCGGAGCAGGAAGGCGAGGGGACCCGCCCCGGGAAGCATCGCAGCCCGCTGCTGGTGCCCTGCGGCTCCGCTCCCGGTGCCCGGGGCGCGCTGCCCGGTGATGGCCCGGTGATGTCGCGGGGTCTGCGCTGAGGGCTTCGCTCCCGCTGCCGCTGCCCGGCGGTGCCGGTGCCCGGGGATGCCGGAGCCGGGGCTGTCGGTGCCCGGAGGTGTCGGTGCCCCGGGAAGCCGGTGCCCAGGGATGACTGTCGGTGCCCGGCAGTGCCGGTGCCCGGGGATGCCGGTGCCCGGGGCTGTCGGTGCCCGGGGAAGCCGGTGCCGGCAGAGCTCCGGTGGCGCTGTCAGGGCTGTCGGTGCCCGGTGGTGCCGGTGCCCGGGGCTGCGGGTGCCCGGAGGTCGCGGTGCCGGTGCCGGCGGTGCCGGTGCCCGGGGGTGCCGGTGCCGGTGCCCGGCGGGGCTCGTCTCGCTCCGATCAAAGGCGCCTCCTTTAGGGAGAGCCGAGGAGTTGTTTGTTGGTATTAAAGGCGGAGATCGAAGCGGGAGGGGGGATCCGCAGGGTGGGTATTTTATAATTTTTTTTATTATTGTTATATTCCCACTTTTTTGGGGGGGTGTTTTAGGAAATTCCTCGGCGGCGGGAGGGAGGAGGGAGGGCGGGCGGGCGGGGAGGTGGTGCGGGAGCCGCAGGGTTAACCCCTGCAGCCCTGCAGCCCGGCCGGGGCTCTGCCGGGCCGGACCTCGCCCTGGGGGCTACGGACAAGAGGTGACATCGATGGGGTACATCATTAATGGGGTACCTCGTTAATGGGGTACGTCATTAACGGGGTACGTCATTGATGGGGTACCTCGTTAATGGGGTACATCGTTAATGGGGTACATCGTTAATGGGGTACATTGTTAATGGGGTACGTCATTAATGGGGTACGTCATTGATGGGCTACATCGTTAATGGGGTACATCATTGATGGGGTACATCATTAATGGGACACATCGTTAATGGGGTACATCATTGATGGGGTACATCATTAATGGGGTACCTCGTTAATGGGGTACATCGTTAATGGGGTACATCATTAATGGGGCACATCGTTAATGGGGTACATCATAACTGGGACCAATCACCGCCCCAAAGGAGCCCCGGCTGTGCTCCTTCTCCCTGTCCAACACCACCTGGACACTGGGCAATCCCTCAGCTCCATAAAGCTCTTTAAATGCCCAGTGCAGCCCCTGCCTTCAGGAACCCCCGGCCCCAGACCCTCCTCCCAGCACCCCAGCAGTGCTCCCAGCCTGCTGCCATCCATCTCCGCAGGATGGGCATGAAACACCATCTCTTGGAACAGCACTGGTCATGCTGTCATCCCTGGAGAAGCCACCTGGCCTCCACACAACGCTGCTCCTGTTCCTGCTGCTCCCCAGGTCCTGCACACAGTGGCCCAGCTCGGGCTGCCAGCCCTTCTCTGCCTGTCTGTGGGCTCAGCTCTCTGCTCTCCAGAGCCTGGGCAGCATGGATGCTCCCTGGACAGCATGGATGCTCCCTCAGCAGCATGGATGCTCCCTGGGCAGCACTGGATGCTCCCTGGGCAGCATGGATGCTCCCTCAGCACCATGGATGCTCTCTCAGCAGCTGTGTCCCCTCAGCCAGGCCACTTCCAGAATAAGCCAGGGCCACCAGTTTGTTATGAAGGTGAATTTCTGCAGCTTCCCTAGACCAGATTTTGTGTGGTTTTTCACCCATTCCTCCTGTTCCACCCTCACACCTTGCAGGGTGCTCAGAGCAAGACACTTCATCAGCACATGAAAACCAGGATTTAATAATAAACACCTTCCACCATTGGGAAGGCTTGGATGGAGCTCCCACACCTTGCAGGGTTCCTGGGTTTCTTCTTTGCAAACACCTACATATCTGCAACACCAGGTCTCACTCTTCCCGTTATCTCCTTCAGCTTTCTCACAGCACCAGGAAGGAGCTGTCATCACCTGAGATCCCCCTGGTGACAGGAGATCTCCTCCATCAGCCAAATTGTTCTTTTTGTTCTCTAATCCAAGCTCAGGATTGGGCTTTCCAGGCTGTGAGATCCTTGTGCCTGCTGCCATCCCACTCTGAGAGTGGCACCAAGCCCCTGGTCTGCCACGGTGTCCCCAGAGCCCTTATCCTGGTCACACCAACCACTAGGCCCATTCCTGGCAGAGATTGAAGAAATCAAGGGCAGTTTCTGCAGGAAAAAAAAACAACTCTTCTTTCCATCCATCTCCTGATTTTGTCTAACTCTACCCCAGGCGCCAACACATTCCCCATGCTTGTAGGTGCCTGTTCCTGGAGCTGCATGCGAGGGAAATCTTTGGAATAAGAGAACTTTTAATATCCCTCTAAATCAGCAGCTTTGTTATTTTCTCTTTAAGCTGCAAGCAAAAGAAATCAAGACCCATTTCTGTGCCCACATGGGCTGGACATACATTCTGGGGAGAAAATGGGAAGCACTGAAAGCCAGTGGTGAAAGCAGGTGAATCTTCAGCCCACCTTGACTCTGCCCCCAGGGATGCCTGTGACCCTCTGAGAGCACAGCCCAGTGTGCAGAGCAGGAGACAGGGCTGAGGCATTGCAGGGATGGCCACAATCTGTTCTTGACTAGCTCCAACCGCCATTTCACTGCCCTCCCCGGGAATGGCCAGGGGATTCTGCTGAAGGACCAGGAATTCCTGGCATACAGGAGCCCAGAATCCAGGGACACTCTGCACATCAGCTGGCACCAGAGAGCACAAGCTGTGCTGTCCCATTCCAGGGCCAGCCACAAATGGGAATTCTTCTCCCAAGGAAGAATTTCTTGCCTATGTCCATGCCTGCCCTCTGGCACTGGCAGCCATTCCCTGTGTGCTGTCCCTCCATGCCTTGTTCCCAGTCCCTCTGCAGCTCTCCTGGAGCCCCTCCAGGCCCTGCAAGGGCTCTGAGCTCTCCCTGGAGCCTTCTCCTCTCCAGGTGAGCACCCCCAGCTCTCTCCAGCCCTGCAGCAGCTCTGGAGCCTCCTCTGGGCTCTCTCCAGCAGCTCCAGGTGCTGCTGCTGTTGTTGGACCCAGAGATTAAAATTATCAGCACCTAAAGCCACTTGCCCTTTTTCACTGCTCCACTCATTCCCAGCTCTCTGCAAGTCTTTTGTAGCAATGCCCCTCTGTTTTCCCCTCATGGCCTGATGGAGATGTTTAGAGGGGTTTGGATGAACAGCAGGCTCCTTCCAGCTCCCACCAGGAAAAGCTGGGACCTCCTCTCCCAGCTCTTCCCTTGCACAGGGCTGGCTTGAAAAGCCCATTTGTAGCACAGGGCTGTGGGCAAGTTATGAAAGTGCTGAGAAAAACGGGGACACAAAGTCCAAGTCAATGGAGTTATTTTGTGGCTCTGCAGCAACAGCAGCAGCTGAATTCAGGACTGTAGATCCTGGCCCCACATCAGGGCTAAAACTTATGGCAAAGTTCAGGCAAGTCCCAAGTGCAGACCCAGGAAATAAAGGCCAGCCTTGTCAGGAGCAAGGTGCTGTGTTACATCTCTGTTGGGTCTCATAAAGAATACATTCACCCCTTGGCAAAACCAAGGCTCTTTATCTTCATCTGTGGAGGAATCTGTCTGACAGCTCAACACTGCCAACACCAATCCATCTGTGATCATGAACCAGGCTCCAAAATCCATGGCACTGGCCTGCAAATAATAACACATGGCTGTGCTCTGTTTGTCTTCTGGTTCCTGGGTCTTCAGGTCAAACTCACTTCATGTTCTATGGGCAATCAAGAGGACAAGACAATTCTCTTTTTTTTTTTTTTTTTTTTTTTTTTTTTTTTTAATGAGAATGAAAACAGAATCTGGTGGTATTTGGAACCACAAGCTGTGGCATGTGAGAGACCCTGAGGCAAACCATGACAGCCAGGTGGGAGCTGTGGCCAGCAGGAGGGCAGAGGGGGCTGCCTGAAGCACAGGAGGGATTCCTGCTCCAATTCCACAGTCTTCTTCCACTGTGATCATGTCCTTTATCTCTGGCCTGCATTTGGGGAGGAGTCACTGCATCCCACATCAGGCTGCCACAAGTCCAAGCTGTGTCAGATGGGCTTTAAATTGAATTATTTTCTCTGCCATATTCCACAGCAAAGCCCACATTTTCCTTGTGCCACACCTTCACACAAGTCCCATCATAAGCCTGAAGCCTCACGGGTTTCCTCTCCTCACCTGGGGAGTCAAAAACTAGAGGATTAGTGGGATGTGGAGAAGGAATTGTTCCCTGTGAGGGTACCCAGAGCAGCTGTGGCTGCCTCTGGATCCCTGGAATGTCCAAGGCCAGGCTGGATGGGCTTGGAGCAGCCTGGGACAGTGGAAGGTGTCCCTGCCTACCTCAAGGCATGAGGTGAGTTTGATGTCCCTTCCAAGCCAGTCCAGCCCAGGATTCCCTGCTCCCATCCTCCGGGTGAGCAGTGCTGGTGACAGCTCCTCAGGGAGGCCTCCTGAAGGTGGCTGTGCTTGGGGGATGCTCATCAGAGGGTTTCCCAAGGAGTCCCTTCCAATGTGTGACACTCCCCCGTGCCTGGGAGCTGGTGGGCTCTGAGGAGCTCTAGAGCCACACCTTTGGCAGGGTTTAAGGTTTAAGCCACTGACTGGTGAGGCTTAAGAAGGTAATTTACCGATGGAAGCACCTGGTCCAACCTGGAATGGGAAACCTGGTCCCTTTTTCAGAGTCTGAGCATGTTTCCAAGCACAAACCCAAATAAATATCTGTAATCTGTGCAAACCACTGGCACAGAGAAGAGGACAGTGGTAAGAGATCCTCCTCCAGGGACAGAGATCAGCAACCAAGCAAGAGGCAGGGGTGGAGAAAGGCTGGATAAAGCAAGGGGGAAGGACAGAGAGGAAAAATGGGAGAGCACAGTGTGCATGCACCGTGACCTGTCCCACCTGCACCCCATGGAAGGTGGGCAAGAGAAACGGCGGTGCCAGAGCCCTGCCAGCTCCTCGGGAGAGGTGAGCAGCAGGGAAACGCTCCCAGCAGGCTGGGCAAGGCTGAGCTCTTGGCTGGGGACGGCAGGGTTTGAGGCTGGAGCCTTGCACGGGCTTAGGATTCCCTCTGCAGGCCAGCCCTGAGCTCGGCACATCCCGAGCTGCAGAGCCACGGAGGCAGAAGGGACCTCAGAGCCCCACCAGTGCCACCCCTGCCGTGGCAGGGACACCTCCACTGGCCCAGGTGTTCCAGGTCCTGTCCAGCCTGGCCTGGGACCCTTCCAGGGATCCAGGGGCAGCCACAGCTCCCCTGGGCACCCTGGGCCATCTCTTTATGGCTCTTGTTGTCAAATATTCCTTCCCAGTGTTCCGTTTAACCCTGCCCTCTGGCCGTGCAAAACCACTGCCCCTCGAGGGGGTTTGGGTCGGAGGACACGCTGGAGACACAGAAACCAAGGCTGGATGTGCAGGAGCAATTTGGGAGCGCAGCTGGCAGAGATCCCTTCCCAAATCCCAGAGCTTGGGACTCTGCAGAGCCCTGCACAGCTCCTTGTCCTGCAGGTGGCCTTGGTGGGGAGGTGTCCCCTGGTCCCACATTCTCTGTCCTTCCCTGAGGGCTCCCCAGTGCCCAGCTCCTGGTCCAGGCTGATCCTGGGAGCAGCAGCTTTGTTGGGAGCTCAGGAATAGCACACACTGCCTCTGACTGTGGCCAGCAGCAGCAGCAGCAGCGTCTACGGGACAGACACACAGACTGCTGGACATGGGCCAGTCCCAAACCGCTGCCATAACTCATCTCAGTAAAGCCAGCACGAGCTTTTTGTTTCACGAGAAGCAACTTTTTTGTCAACTGGCACTTGATGGAGCCCACAACAGCAGGGATCCACATGCTGGTATCCTTTTAGTCATTCAACAGCCAGAGACAACTAAAGATAGACGTGTGGGTGAGATGGAAAGTTAATGATATCCCCCAGCAAGCTCCTGGCACTGGTGCAGAGGCTGTTTCCTGGGCATGGATCGCCCCTTCCTCCCTCCAGCCAAGGAGAGAGGAGCCTGCTCAGGGGGGCTCAGAGGTGTAGGCTTTTCCCTTCTGCCAACCCAACGTAGCTGAGAGGCTCCATCAGAGAGGGTGTTAAAATATGATGAGAAGACAGATTGCTTTGGTGCCCCAGTAAAGAGACGAGAAGCAGAAGAGATTTCCATAGCAACTGGTGCAGAGGCTCTGCCTCCTCTGGTCGCTCTGAGTCACCGTCCATGGTGGTTTAACTCTGGCTGGACGCGGGGTACCCACCAAAGCTGCTCCGTCACCCCCTCCGCAGCTGGACAGCGGAGGGAAGAGTGAACAAAGGGCTCATGGGCCGGCATAAGGACAGAGGGACCAGCCACCCGCTACAGTCACAGCGGGCAGAGCTGGGGTCTTCACCTGGGGACACCTCAGAGCCCTTGCAGGGCCTGAAGGGGCTCCAGGAGAGCTGCAGAGGGGCTGGGGACAAGGCATGGAGGGACAGCACACAGGGAATGGCTCCCACTGCCAGAGGGCAGGCATGGATGGGATATTGGAAGTTAGGGATTGTTCCCCGTGAGGATGGAAAAGTCCTGGCACAGGGTGCCCAGAGCAGCTGTGGCTGCCCCTGCATCCCTGGCAGTGCCCAAGGCCAGGTTGGACACTGGGGCTTGGAGCAGCCTGGGACAGTGGAGGCGTTCCTGCCATGGCACTGGGTGGGCTTTAGGGTCTTTCCATCCCAACCCATCTGTGATTCCATGAATTATCCCAACAACCGGGTGCCCAGCCCGCCCCGTCCCGACCGGGACCGCGCAGGGGGCGCTGCCGTCCGCCGCGCCGATGAATATTCATGAGCGGGCGTGGCCGGCGCGCGCTCATTACTATGCGCCGCGGGGGGCGCCCCCTCATGAATTATGCGGGGTAGGCGTGGCCGCCGCGGCCCTTCAAAGTGTGGGAAGATGGCGGCGGCGGCGGCGGGTGCCGGCGGCCGGGCCGCGGTGCGGGGGCGGCGGCGGCGGGGCCGGCCCGCGGCCCAGGAGGAGCAGGAGGCGGTGGTGCTGTCGGTGGCCGAGTGCCCGGTGTGCCGGCAGGCGCTGGTGGAGGCGGTGACGCCGCCCTGCCGCCACTCGCTCTGCCTCGCCTGCTTCCAGCGCTGCCTGCAGGGCCCGGGCCTCTGCTGCCCGCTGTGCCGCAGCCGCCTCTCCACACGGGCCCGGCGGCAGCAGGCCGAGCCCGCAGCCACCACGGCGGCCGGAGCAGCGGGCGGGGAGCAGCGGCCGCCGGAGCAAGGTGCGGCTGAGGCGGCGGCGGCGGCGGCGGCGGCACCTGCGCCCCCCCCATCCTGCACCGGGAGGGGCGGGGGGGCGCGGGGGCGGGGGCGTGGCCTGGGGGCGTGGCTGCCGCGCGCGGACCCGCGGTGAGTTCGCGGGGGCTCAGCCCGGGGGGCGGGGCCACGGCGGGCGGGAGGTGCGATGAGCTCAGCCCGGGGGGCGGGGCCACCGCGGGACGTGCCGGGAATCGGCGGGGATGGGGCGGGGCCTGTGCCCGGGGGCGGGGCCTGTGCCCGGGGTGCGATGAGTTGGCGCGGGCTCAGCCCGAGCCGTGCGGGACCGGGCGGGGACAGGGGCACTGGCGCTGAGCCACCCTGCCCGGGGCATCGGGAGGTGCCCCAGGGGGGATGGAGAGCATCATCCCATGGAGGGGGTGCCGGCTGCGGGGATGTTCCCCCACTTCCTCGGGTGGTTTTGTGATGATCTCGGCCCAAAAGCGAACGGTTCCAGCGGTGCTGCCAGGAGCTGGGCAGGTTTGGGCTGCATCAAGACAGGAAGGGTTTTGCACCGTGGGAAGTCCTTTTCGCTTGTTGACATAGAAAAAGTCCATCATGCCTGTGTTCACGGCTTTTAGTTGCATGTTTCCTCTCTGCCTCCAAAGCCAGATGTCTTCTCAACTCCTAGAAAACTGATCCCTGTGTTCCCTTCAAAATAAATCCTCATCTGAGGCAGTGGCATTGCTGGAGATGCCCACCCTGCTGCTGTCAGAACTCAGGGTGCCCTGAGATCTGTTGGTTGGAGAGGCGTTGCAGCAGTGCCCAATTCAGCAGGGCTGAGGGCAGCCCTTTAGAGCAAACGAGGATTTAAGCTACAGATAAACATCCTTTTAGCCCAGCCCATTCCTTTCCGAGCGTGTTTCTGGTCTCCCGCTCCCTGCTTGTGTCAGCACCCTCTAATTGGCTGTGGGAAGAGTTGGCAGGATGAGCTTAAACAGCTCAAATTGGTGGTTTGAACCAAGCCCACTAACCTGGAAGAGATTTAGGAAGGATTTGCCGAATCCATGAGCAGATGGGCTGTGCAGGGGGAGCAGGGGCAGTGGGAACTGCCCCAGTCAGTCTCTGCTCCAGGGCCGTGGTGTCAGTCATGCTTAAATGCACTCCTTGGGTGAGAGTGCCCAGCCTTGCTGCAGGAGTGCCTGGGCACTGTCTGAGCTGGGCTTCTTAAAGCAGAATTGGTTTTAAGTCTCCACTTGTCCTGAGCTGTGGGAGATGTGTGTGGGACAAAGGGGAATGGCTTCTCACCGGGTTTAGATGGGTTACTGGGATGAAGTTCTTCCCTGTAAAGGTGCCCAGAGAAGCTGTGGCTGCCCCTGGATCCCTGGAAGTGTCCAAGGCCAGGCTGGATGGCGTTTGGAGCAGCCTGGGACAGTGGAAAGCGCATGGCAAGGTGCGGAATGAGGTGATCTGTCCAGTCCCTACGTCTGCTGCTCTGTGCTCATCCACTGAGCCAGCCATCTGACCATGGAAGACGCTGGTTAGGCCTGCTTTCCCTTCCTTCAGTCCAGCAGCCTGCCTCCCAAACACCTTGTCCTTGTTCAGAAGGGGCTTCCAGGGATAGCTGCTTCCCAGGAACCTTTCTCCCCAGCCTCACAAACCCGTCCCAGTCACCATGGCCTTATCAATGGACATGTAATGTATATATTTATCTATCTGTTTATCAGTGTCTGTAGGCCCTTGAGAGGGGGCAGCAAAGCCCAGCTCATCCCACTGGTGCCCTGGGCCAGGACAAAAGGCAAAGGACACAAACTGAAACAGTGACCATAAGAAAAACAGCTTTTACTGTGAAGGTTACCAAGCGCTGGCATGAGTTGCTCGGGGTGTTTGTGGAGTTTCCATCCTCAGAGAGAGTCAAATCCCAGTTGGACATGGACCTGGGCAGCCTGTTCCTCTGGAGACCTGGCTGGGTCTCCAGAGGTCTTTGCAACCTCAGTTATTATGTGATGCTGTTATCAAACACTGATTAAGCTCAGGTATTTAATTAAATCACTTAAAAAGTGCAAAATCTTTGACACTACTCGGTATGACCGCTTGACATACCTTGGTTATTCCAGTGTGAAGTGGCTCATTAATCGTGGTTTCATGTCCCAGTTTTCGTTATTCCCTTTGGGATTCTCCCATAGCAGTGGGCTGAAGGAGCTCTCAGACCCTGCCTGAGGCTGGGGATTCTGCCCTAGGTGATCAAATAGGTGTAAAGTCCCAGTCCTTGTCACAGAACTGGACAGAAATCAGCAGGGGCACCCTCGCACTGCCTGTGTTGTGTCTTGGCGTGGGCTGGGCTTGCCGAGAGCTGCTGGGCACCTGATTCCCCAGGAGCTGCCCTGCTGCCTTCAGCCTGGCCCCAGCTGCTGCTCCAGGAGGATGCAGGTGGCCCTCGGGTCCCACGTCCTCTCCGGGCATCTCCTGGGAAGGCGCCCCATGGAACTTGGAGATGCCATGAGTGAGAGCCAAAGCTGCAGGGCTGGCTGCAATGCCCTGCCGAGTGAGGTTTCTGCTACTGAAACAGTTGCTTGGTGGGGTTCTTGGAAGGCAGAGAGGAGCAGCAGATGGGAGGCTTGGAGGCTGTTTGAGGATCCGGCTGGCCAAGGGGAAGGAACAGGAGATGTTTGCAGCGAGGTGCTCAGCCTGGTTTGTGGGGGAATGAGTACATTGCCCTTTCAGAGAGTCAGATTTCTCCTGTTTCTCCTGTGCCCAGTAGCAGTGCCCAGCAGTCACTGGCTGAGCCCGTGCAGGAGGGGTGCTGTGTTTTTGCCAGACTTGTGAAATGACTTCCCCCTCCTTCCTCCCAGTCCTTTTTTGGCAGTGGTTTTCCCCTTTCCCCGCTGGACCAAACCAGTCTGCTTCTTGAGCATTTCCTGGTGATTCCTTGAGTTCCTGTTGTTTCTGTTCTTCTGCAGCCTGTCACTGGTTGTTTTTTTGTCTCAAGACCACAGTGCTACAAGTTTGGAAGTGGCAATCCCAAAGAAGCCTTTCCCTGTCAGTGATTTGCTTGAACTGATTAGAACTGACCCCGTCCCTTTTTTCCTCCTTGTCACAGTGTTGTACTGCTGGTGGGATGAGTTAAATTAAGGATTTCCTAGGAAGGTAGGATAGGGTGCCTCTCTGCGGGCAGTAACTGTGCTGTGGGGCTGTCAGAGGGCTTGCACCTCCATCTCTTTCCTCCCTGTCCTCTCTCCAGCACTCCACACTACCTGAATTATTTTTAATCTAATGAAGAGAAAGGCCAGACCCAGAGCTAGCCCCAGTGGTCAGTGTGAGAGGCATGGCAGTGGATCATTAACTCCTGGAAAATAAATTTCCAGTTGAGTCGTGCTTACACCGTGCCAGGGTCAGAAAATTCCTAGCTTCTTGTTTTGTGTTCTGAAAGCATTTAAGATTTCATCTTCAGCTGCAGGAGTTGAAAGGAAAAGTAGTGAAAACCCGGAGGGAAATGGGAGCTGCAGAGCCAGCTGAAAGTTTCCATGGGAGCTGGGGGCGAGGGGGACTGGCTGCTGCTGGGGCACAGCTGGCACCCGCCCGATGGCATCGCTTTGGCAGGAGCCAGGAGCCTCTGAAGGACAGACAGGGAGCCAGAGGGTTCTGATTCGAGTTCAGCTTTACTCTCAGTCAGCCCGCGCTGCTGAATCCACCAGATGGAGGTTTCTGAGTCTTTTGCCAGGAAATGTGAAATGTGCCGGTCAGGAGTGTGGCTCCACAGGGATGGTGTGCGTGTAAGACACACTTCCAAGCTGGTGTGGAAAGATGGGCTCACTCAAGGGGATGGAGGCTGCAAGTCAGATGCCTCTTATAAAGAAAACCAGCGTTAAATAATTAGAAAATCTTTTGTCCTCTCAAATTGTGCAGAAATCAGTTGCTTTTTCCAAGACTGAGCACAATAGGATGCAACTCTTGACTGCCAGCATGAAAAAGCAGGATGCCAGGTTTGATTTGCCACCACGACTGTTTCAGTGCTGTCCCCAGGCTGGGAAGGAGCATCCCAGCAGCCCTTCAGAGTCAGCTTCATCCAGGAACCACTTCTGCTGACCCACAGATCACTCGAGAGGAAGGGCAGGCTGGAGATTTGCTGTGAAATCAAGTAAAAAGCCTTTTCTTCCGTGGTTTTGCCTGCTTTGCTGTTGTCCTAGCAGGAAGGTGGCACTAGGTGACCCCCAGTAGTCCCTGCCAGCCTGACCCATTCTGGATTTCTGTGGAATGCAGATGTACATCATTGCACACACTTTTGTTTTCATCTCTTCTGTACAGAGTTGGAAATTTGGGGGCTCATCTCTCTTTGACCCACCTGTAAAATATACAAGTTGGTGCATAAGGATACTGTTGATAAAGTTGCCTCCACCTGATGTTGGACCCCTTTAGCTCAACCACCACAACTTAGACATAAATGTTATTCCATTGTTTGAAATTTCCTCAGCTTGCTGAACCCCAGTGAGAAATGAGAGCATTGACGTGGCTCATCTTTCCTGCTGCGTGTTCCCCTCGGGTTAGCTTGTGCCCTGGAGGGGAAAACTCCACTTTTTTAGCTTCTGGAGACAAGCCTTAAACATGGAGGAGTAATTGAAGCTTGCTGCAGGCGAGTTACAGATTGCTGCTGCCCCTGGCACTGTCTCCGTGGCAATTTCAGCCTGATAAAGTTCACAAAGAACTGGAACTGCTCAAGGCCACAATTGAAAAAAACATTTTGGGAAGCCAGTGGAAGGTTTCCAGCGTGGCTGGGAGCAGGAGCAGGAGCAAGGAATGCAGCCTGGCCTCCCCAGCACCAGCATCACCTGGGATTTCTATCACATGTGTAGGGACAAATTGGGATGTTGTCCTTTAGGAACAGGCCTGGCTCGTGCAGGCGTGTGAGTATGAGGAAATAGCAGCTGTTTTAATGAGAAAAAAGGCCTTATGACCTGTTTGCTGACGTGAGATTATTGGTTCACCCACCCTGCCATTTGTACCTGTCATTTGGAGGCAGATAGAACCAAGGGGAGCTCTGTGAGGGGGGCTCAGCTGCAGAAAAGGAGGCTCAGGGGGGACCCAGTGGCTCTGCACAGGTCCCTGACAGGAGGGGGCAGCTGGGGAGGGGGTTTGGGGCCCTGCTCCCAGGGAATGGGGACAGGGCAGGAGGAAACAGCCTCCAGGGACGGTCACTTTGGGAAGCAGGAGGAATTTCCCCACTGAAAGGGTGATGAGGCATTGCCTAGGGAGGTGCTGCAGTCCCATCCCTGGAGGTGTCCAGAGAACAACTTTGGATGGGACACTGGGCTGGGTGACAAGGTGGGACTGAGCACAGATTGGACTCAATGGCCTCAGACGTCTTTTCCAGCCTAAATAATCTTGGGATTCTGTGAAAACGTGTTGGAGCTGCTGGTTGATATCCTTTAATTTTAGCAGGGTGGGGAAAGGAAGTACCCCTGATGTTTCCTCCTTGCCCAAACCTGCTCCATCCTGACAGTATCACGTTGGGATGATGAGCTGTGCTGCACCCTGCCTGGAATACTGACATGGGTTGAGCCAGGATGGCTGTCCAGGGGTTGTTGTTTTGTTCTGCTTGTTCCCTTTGCCTCCAGGCTCCTCCAGCTGAAGTGCAGCTTGCCCAGACTTGCACTGCACGGAAGTGGGAGGGAACTTTGAGGCTGAAACAAGCAAGGGACTCCTTTGGGAGTAAGAGACTCCAGGGATGGAAGCTGAGCTGTAACCCTGTGCCAGCATGCTTTTGGCTTCTGACTTGCCCAGGGGAAGGGGAGGAAGTGGGAGCAGGACAGGAACTCGTGCCAGACAGAGCATCCTGCCCTCAGACCCCTGATCTGGGGAGTGCCCTGCAAGCAGGAGAAAGGCTGTGCTTCCTCTGGGACAGCAGTGCAGGAGCTGCAGCGGGGCGTGGAGGGGGCATTCTGGGCCTGCAGCAGGCACCTGAAGCCTGGCTTTGCTCCTGGCACTCAGATTCCCTGTGCCTGAAACCTGGCTTTGCTCCTGGCACTCAGATTCCCTGTGCCTGAAGCCTGGCTTTGCTCCTGGCACTCAGATTCCCTGTGCCTGGATCCTGGCTTTGCTCCTGGCACTCAGATTCCCTGTGCCTGGATCCTGGCTTTGCTCCTGGCACTCAGATTCCCTGTGCCAGGATCCTGGCTTTGCTCCTGGCACTCAGATTCCCTGTGCCTGAAGCCTGGCTTTGCTCCTGGCACTCAGATTCCCTGTGCCTGAAGCCTGGCTTTGCTCCTGGCACTCAGATTCCCTGTGCCTGGATCCTGGCTTTGCTCCTGGCACTCAGATTCCCTGTGCCTGGATCCTGGCTTTGCTCCTGGCACTCAGATTCCCTGTGCCTGAAGCCTGGGTTTATTCCCAGCACTCAGATTCCCTGTGACATCCCCGGGCTGTTCCACAGCCCCGTGTTTACATCCTCCCAGTGCTCCCTGATTGCTTAACTGCTTGTCAAGGACTCTTGAGAATCTCACAGGAAACTCGGGAAGTGCAAAGTGGGATTGCTGGGCCATCTCCTCCTGATGTTTCTGTGTGTTAAACAGAGCTGTGATGGCAGTGGCAGAATATAAACATCTGGGGTTGAAAAGAGTGCTGCAGAAGCTCTTGTGCAGCCTCTGGAGATCTCACCCTTTTTTGGGAAATAATGGCCAGCGCCAGTTATCCTGTACTAAAAAATAATTCCTTTTTTTTCCCCTTTTCTTTCCAGACTTTATATTCAGAGCACCCATTAAATTAAGCAAAACAGGAGAGCTCCGAGAAGAATATGAAAGCCAGCTGAGGAAGGTCAGTATTTTGGGTAATTGTGGTTTTTCTTCCAGAACAACTTGGATTTCCTGCAGGAATGCCATCCTACCTGTAGGGAAACCTGAAGGGCTCTTTTTTCCTGTTCTTTAACAATGCTCATTTATTCTCTTTACACTGTTCAGCCAGTTCAGGAAATGGCTGTAATTGAGCATGTGGAAGCCAAATTTTGCTGTCTTAGCCTGCCTTCCAGAACATGGACGTGTACCTTCTTTGGAGTGACTGTTTGGTTGTGGATGTAATTCCATAAAGGCTTTTGCAGCCTAAGGCATCTCCTTCTCCTCAAACATCCTTCTCCTTAAAAGCAAACTGTTCCAAACTAGAGCTTTCTGGTTGTTTTTTTAGCCAAGAATAAAATGTCTTTTAAAACAGCCTTGTCTGCAAAAAGATACCATGTGCAGCCCAGTGCCAGCCCTGCTCCCTTCCCTCCCAGTCAGAAAATACTTGACCATGTTTCCAGTATTTGGGCATGTTTTTGTCTTGTTCTCCTTCAGCCTGCTGCCTTCCTCTTCTTGCCCCCTGCCAGATGGGAGATGGGTTTCTTCCCCCTGCCAGCTTAAACTTGGTTTTTGTGAAGCTCAGCTGAAAGAGCCATGTGGGAGGAGGCTCTGTGAGTCGCCACCTCAGAGGAAATGGCAGTGAGATTTGTGTGGTGATGCAGTCACACTGTTTCTTTGTTCACAGAATCAGAATAGAATCACAGAATCATCTAAACAAGGGAAAAGCCCTCACTTGTTACTTGGGGTGAGAGACTGACTCTCACCTGGCTCTACCCTCCTGTCAGGAAGTTGTAGGGAAGCTGGTCTGAAAATTGTCGCTGTTGCTGCTTATCAAGAGTTTCTTGGTATCTCTGAACTTCTGGATCAGGGAGGACTCAGGTTGGAGAACCTAAGCTTGGATATGATTTGGTTTCCTTCCCTGTCTCAAGACACAGGGTTTCATCCCAGCTTCCCTGCCTGTGCAATGGGGATAACTTGGGCTTTCCTCCTGAGGAAGGGACAGGAGCATTTCCAAACCTTTTTACATCTCCCAGATGTGAGTTGTTTCATCTGTCTGAACTCTTGACCCGCTTCCACCCTTTTTGCAGTTGAAAACAAAGTGGTACCATAATTATGTACTGGAGAGATTTTATTTAACATGGACTATCTCATAGCTTAATTTTCCCAGCTGCCTTTCAGAATGAGCTAGATCTTTGCTGTCTGTGCAGGACAGCAAGAATGGGTTTTCCTCTTTCATGCCCTTGGTGCTCTTGCATTTTTTGTTTTCCCAGAGGAGGCTGTCGTTTCTGTGCACTCAAACCCTAACTCATGCTGTCCAGCTGTCTTTCCCTCTATCACAAGCAAGTCTGTTGCTTGTGAGCACACACAGAGTGGGAGGGAAACTCCCACCTGAGGCATGTGCTGACATGCAGCCTCCCAGAGCCAGGGCAGAGGAGCAGGCTCCGGGAGCCAGCAGACCTGGACAGGGAAGAGAAGATACCAAACGTGAGTTTGCCCGACTTTTGGAATTAATGGTAGTGTCAGGAGTGGTGCTTCTGAGTGAACAACTATCCATTGCTTGTACATTTTTCCCCCTCCTGCAGCTGCAGTATCCAAAAGGACTGAAATGCATTTTCTCATTAACTGTGCTGTCTACAGCAGCTGTTGGTGCTGCATCCAGTATTTCAGAGATGCTGCTCAGATAACATGAGGTCCTTCTCCAGGGTACATGTTTCACACTACTTTGTTTCAGTTTCTGGTCCTCCTGTCCCAGCACAGCATTGCCATGTCTGGAAGGAAGTTCTCTGGGAGACAATTTACATTAAGGCTACCTCAAATTATTATTTTTGAAATTAGTACAGATTTTATCATTAGAGTTTGATTTTGCTTGCAGCCTTAATTCTGGACCTAAATTGTTTTTTGTATTCTCTTAATTAGGATTAGGATCCTGTTGTTGCCTTTTTGACTTCATTGTCAGCAGAGCTTGGGTTGTGCCATGGATTCCCCCAAAATCCTTAAATATTCCCGTGTGTTGTTACATATTCTTGTGTCTTTCGATTTTATAATTTAGCCAGAAAAGTGAATTTTTCCATATAACTTTCTTCCACATGAGAAATATAGGAGGGACACGAATGCTGGGTGGTATTTCAGCCAGCCCAAAAAAATACTTAAATCTTTATGATAAATCTTGGTGTGAATTTGTTTTTCAGATGCTTCCAAAAAGGCAGAAATACTGTTGACTTAGAGCAGACTATTCATCATGTCTGCATCATGTGGTCACAATCTATGTTAGTCAGACACTGTTGTAGTTATTGCTTGAGATTATTAATAGATGAGGAATTTAAAGATACATCTTAAAACAACTCCGAGCAAGGAGTCAAACCAGTCCTTGAAAATATTTGCTGAACACCCACAATCAGCCAAACAGTGGAGCTTTTCCTGGTTTCTGCCTTTTTTCCTCCTTGTTTTCCTCCTTGTTTCTCTCTTCCTCAGCTCTGGGGGCTTGGTTTCAGTAGGATTTGGGTCTTTGCCAGTTTGAAGATCACAATGTGCTTTTCCTGTAATGCCTCGTGAACTCTGTTTTCTTTCTCATCCTTATGTCCATAGTGCTGAGATTTTCCCTTCCTCCAACAGGGAAGAAAAACACTAAATATTTTTGGAAGAAGTTGTTGCTGCCTTTTTGAGTTAGGGGAGCTTCCTAAGCACCTGAGATGGCTATGCCCAAGTATGAGGAAAAGCCCAGGGATATGGGTGCCGGGTGCTGTGGGTCATGAGCAGGACAAAGAGGTGTCAGTCAGAGGTGTGGATAAGTTCTGGGCGGATGGAGGAAGGAGGGAGGCTCTGTTCTGTGTACAGGTTGATGTAGACTATTCCTGGGCTGTGTCTAAGCTGGGGAAGAGGCAAGGCACAAGCTGGGAGAATGGCTGGAGATGGAGGGAGAACCTCCACGGGCAGGGACAATCAGATGGTGCCAAGCCTCTTCCTCAGGAAAAGGTAGTGGAAAGGGGGAGAAAAGGGGTCTTGTTGGTTTTGTGACAGCAAGTCTGCAAAAATAAACCAACCTGGCAGAAAAGGGGAGTTTGGTTCCTTAGGTGAGCAGAATAGTGCAGCAGGACAGGCAGCCCATCAGAGTCCATGGACCTTGAGTCCCAGATCCTGGCATTCCCTGCTTGAAGCTGAGCTCAAGCTTTGAGCCTGGGGTCAGCTGTCAGGGGAAAGGTGGCCTCTCTGGATCCCCTCCATCCACCCAACACGCTGGAGAAACAATGGGATTTCATCTCTCCTGCAGCTTTCAGCGTGGGGATTGCTGCATCTCACCTTTTATTTTAGATGCTGCTGCCAAATTGTGTGTGCTGTGTGTCAGGCCATTGGGAGGCTAAAACTGGAATATCACACCTTGCTTGAAACGGGTGTTGCACATTTTTCTATGTAGTGTGATCACCTACAAGTAGAGAAAAGCTTTTGTCTCTCTGTTTTAGAAAATACAGTGACAGAGAAGGCTTTGTCCAGCCCTGGCCCTCACGGTGCCTTTGCTGTTTTGCAAAGAACATAAAATCCATGATACTTGTGTATAAAACACAAATGTGGTGTGGAAGCCAACCAATCTTCATGTTATTGTGAGAGAGAGGCAGTGGCTCTACGCTGGAGTGGAGAAATGAAGGCACAAAATTAAATGATGGGACCAAACTCTTGGTCTTTCCAGTCTGTAAGTGTAGGACATCAAATTATAACTACCCTACCTCTCTTGTCCTTATTTCCAGCTGAGAGAAGAGAAAATACAAGAAGAAAAGACATCTGAGGATCTGATTCACAAGTTCATCCTAGATGACATTGATGTAGGGAAAAGAAAAATGGAGGAACAGCAGAAAAAAGAAGAATCTGTAGTGCTGAAAGGGAACCAAGACTGTGTAAGTGAGCTCATGCTTCTCCTTCCTGCCCACAGGTCAAAAGTTTCATTCTTTGGCTTTCCAGGATTCCTTGATTGAGTTTCATAGTTTATTAAGGCTATGAGCTGGCAGATTCTTAAGGTCCTTGTTAATGAGAGCTGTCTTCTAAGGTCTGTTATGACTGCAGATGTCCTTCTAGAGGATTCTGTGCCTCTTTTTACCCTCTGCTGTGTGACTCTTGCTGACACAGCAGATCCCCACAGCCTTGGGGATATCCTTGGTCTTTAGGCTTGCATGCATTTCCGTGAGTATTTCTCCATGAATCTTCTGCAGTGAAGTTGTACAGATGAAGTTCAGCACATTCTTCATGCTGGCTTCTGCCTATTTCCCATTTCATTTGGGAGGTTCTGCAGGAAATGCTCTTAAAATTTCCATCTGATAGGCTGACCCATGGGGGCTGAGTGACCAACACCCTGCAGTAACCCCTATTGTAGAATTTTCCCACATCTTCTTGATTAATAAATTACCTTTATTGGATGACCAACAGCTATGTATAGGAGCTACGTGCTTATTTTTGTATTTTTTATGCCTTATGTCTTCTCAGTATAATCAGAAATGGGGGGTTTGGGGATCTTTAACACTTTTGCAAGCAAGAGCTTTATTTTCCAAGTTATTCTCTCTGTTGTGCATGTCAGCTAACTGTTCCTTGATTGACTTCAGTTTCCTGAGCGTCTCTCGGATTCCGAGAACGAAGAGCCATTCCAGGGCAAGCAGACACACCGCTCAGCTTTTGTTTCCAAGACCAGTGCTTACTCCTTTGCTTTCCTTTCAGGGTAAGAGGCTGAGACTTTGTTTAGTGTCCTTTAAAGATGTTCTTCTGACTTGTTTTAAATGCACCTGACATGCTCTAATTCAAATGGTGGTTCCAATCTAAAATAAGTGATTTTTTTTTTTTCCCCTGGAATTTTAGAGCAGACTCATTGGTAGAATGTGGTGTTTGTCTGATTGCTTCCTACCTGGAAGTTAAGGAAGTTAATGTTCATCCCATGAAGGAGAAAAATCATTGCCTGTAGATTTAAACCATTAGTCAGAAATCAGAATTCTGTGGGAGGAGCTCAGGAGTGCTGGTTCCCTTCTGCAGCACAGATATGAAGGGATGGCATCAGCCCCAAACTCCTGGGAGGCTGTTGCCTGACGCAGTGGAAGCAGCTGAATAAGCAGTTTCCAGGTGGGAAGCAGAGGGGTTTCCCAGCTTCCTCCTCAGCTCTGGCCTCAGTTCATCATGGGCCCTGGGCAGAGCTGTCCATGAAACCCTGCTGGGTTTCATGCAGAGCAGGGCTCTACTGCAAATCCAGGATTCCTGGTTCCCCTTGTCCCGAGGGCAGGGGAGGTGCCTCTGCCAGCCAGGTGCTGCCAAGGCTGATGTCTCTCCCACAGGGAGCAGCTGCCAGGGCTGGTGAGCTGCTTGTTCCCAAGGTTCCTGTTCTCATCCATCTGCTTTTCAGGAATTTAACCTCCAAGGTGGAGAGGAGCCGGAGCTGCAACGACACCATTCAGGAGAGATCCAAGAGCAGGCAGAGATCAGCCCCAGCCACCAAAGCAAAGGTACAGGCAGCGTGTGGAAACAGGTTCCTGTGTGTAAATGTTCTTATCTGAGGTTACACAGCACCAGTAATCTGGAGATATCAAATATGGGCTTTGTGGCCCTGTTATCGCCCTGGGGCCAATCACCTCCTTGTGGCTCCCAATAAAACCTGCTGGGTTAGGAATTACTAAACAGAAAAGCAGACAGGTGTCAGGGTTCTTGTGTAGCGTTGGAGGCTAATTGGAATTTGAAAGGGTTCTCATCAGGCTTTTGTTTTGTGATTCATTTTCTTTTCAAGGCTGACTCCACAGCCAGGTAAAGAAAAATGTTTTTGAAGTTTAGGAAAATAATCCTCTCTCCCTTTCTCTCCAAAGCTGTTTAAGCAAAGCAAAACTCATTTTGCTTTCCTGGCATCAGGGTACATTGGCACTTGCATACTATAGAACATAAAAAGGCCTGGTCCTCATAGGATCATAGGGTGGTTTGGGTTGGAAGGGAACTTAAAGCTCATCCAACCCCCTGCCCTGGGCAGGGACACCTTTCACTATCCCAGGGTGCTCCAAGCCCCATCCAGCCTGGCCTTGGACGCTGCTAAGGATGGGGCAGCCACCCAGCTGCTCTTGCTAGGATGTTCCCCCTCCTTGTGCTGACACCCCTCCTTACTGGGATCAGTTTCATCCCTGATGGAGAAGGAGAGGGTTCAGATCCAGAGGAGGTCCCATGAGGAGCAGAAGCCTGTGCAGTCTCCCACCTGAGCTGCTGGGAGCTGGACTGAGCCCAAAGTGAACATCCATGACTTACCTTCCCTCCAAGGACTGTCTTCTTTTTCAAGAGGATGCTGCATGGATGTGACCAATTAGATTTCCAGTACAGGGTATTCAAAAAACTTATTTTGACCTCAAAATGAGTGAGTAGGAAAACACCTTCTCTCAGACTAAGCATGGAAAGGCTGTTACTGTACACAGTAGCTGCTGGATAAAAATATTTCAGTACTAAGAAGAAGACAATTTGCAGTTGTGTGTGTTGTTACCTCTCTGATTTAGTTGGGCCAGGATTAAGCCCAAGTGTAGCAGCATTCAGGGACTGTGTCAGAGATGACAAGAAATGTTGCTCTTAATCAGAGAATCATTCAGGTTCAAGGAGACCTTCAGGGCCATCAAGTCAACACAGCACCACCACAATCTCCCCTAACCCACATCCCCAAGGGCCACATCCAGATGCCTCTTATATCTGGGCCCAGTCCTTACTCTTTCTCTCCCACAGCTTGGAAGGGAGCAAAAAATTATTTGGAGATCATTTCCCTTGAGGAGCGTGGTTTCCTTCAGCCAGGGTGGTGCGGTGCTTCTTGGCTTCTCCTTGTCTTCACAGAATCATCATCCAGGTTGGAAGAGACCCTTAAGGTCATCTAGTGCAGCCTAACACCACTAAGTGGGCAGATTTATCCAGGTAAAGAGAAAACACATTTCAAGGCCGGGTTGGACATGGCTTGTAGGAATCTGGTCTAGTGGAAACTAGTGGAGAACTATTCCCTGCCCGTGGAAGAGGGTGGAGTGAGATGGCCTTTAAAGTCACTCCTCACCCAAACCATCCTGTGGCTGTGTGGTTTTGCCATCAGAGGGGCTGTTACTTGTGGCAGGAGCAGCTCTCAGACCGAAATAGATTCTGATTCTGCTGGACTGACATAGGGGTCTCCTCGAGCCAGGTCTCATGGGCTCTTGGGGATCTACTTCACACCCAAGATAGCTCAGCTACCTTAGAAGGCATAAAATCAGCAGGATGGCTTCTGTGATCGTGTTGGAAACAAAAAGCTTTAATAGAAGGCAAAATAACAAAACTCTTTACAGAGAAAAACCTGAGCCAGGTGCAAGAGGTCCTTCCTGTCGTTCATCAGCAAACCCAAAGTTTATTTGTAAAAGCAAGTATCATTTTCCATTCACCAATCAGTGGAACCCTTCCTTCCCGTTGTTTCTTTTCCCTGCCAGTGCTGGTCTTACCTCCCTGCCAGCAGCCCCAGAGCTTGTTTGTAAGCACGGATGTGCTGTTCCTCTCCCCCTGCAGGTGCTGCCCGGGGCCGCGCCGCTGCTGGGCGTGCTGTCGTGCACGCAGAACCACCGCTGCCTGTCGGCGCCGGAGCTGAGCGCCGAGCGGCGCCTGCTGCTCAGCGCCGCCTCCTCCCTGTCCGCCCTGCACCGCCCCGAGCGCTCCATCAGCCCCGAGAGCAACGACAGCATCTCCGAGGAGCTCAACCACTTCAAGCCCATCGTCTGCTCCCCGTGCACGCCCCCGAAGAGGCTGCCCGACGGCAGAGTGCTGAGCCCCCTCATCATCAAGTCCACCCCCAGGAACCTGAACCGCAGCCTGCAGAAGCCGACCACCTATGAGGCCAGCCCTAGGATACTGAAGAAATGGGAGCAGATATTTCAGGAGCGTCAGATCAAAAAGACTCTCTCTAAAGCAACCCTCACGTCCTTGGCTTCGGAGCCCGGGGAAGACGTCGTGGTTCCTGACATCACCAACCCCGGCAGTTGCACTAAAGAGCAGCCACAAGCGCAGGAGGATCACCTTCCACCTGACACAGCAGGAGAGCCTCGCCCCGAGCTGGATTTCCTCCCTTCTGTCAGTGAAGTGAGGCTGGGAAGGGGGAGTGAGAAGAACAGGGGTTCACGGGCCTTAGCCACTGATGACGGTGCTGCTGAACCAGATGCGAGATCGAACGTGACCTCCCTAAACACACGGGTGGCTGAGGTCCCCGACCTAAAAGTGAACACATTCATGGACAAATCCTGCCTCAGCCTGGGCCCCGCAGTGCTGAGCAGGAGACTCATGGGCATCGGCGCATCGCTGCCCGACAGCAGCGCGCTGGGAGTGCCCATCAAGCCCGCGGGGAAGAAGCAGCTGAAGTACCTGAACAACAGCGAGCTGATCAACGTGCAGAACAGCACCTGCAGCTCCGTGCAGAGCCTCCTCGGGGAGCAGGCGCCGCTGCTGCGCCGCGGCCGCAAGAGACGCTGCAAAACGAAGCACCTGGAGCACAACGGCTCCGTCAAGAGACTGAGGCACGCGGCCCCGGGGGAGGCGGGGCTGCCCCCCGAGGCTCGGGACGTGGAGCAGAAGCTCCAGCAGGAGGAGGAGGACAGGAGGCTGGCCCTGCAGCTGCAGCGCATTTTCGACAGCGAGAACAGGACGGTGGAGAGGCGCAGGGTGCGCGTGGATCGGTACCTGCTGCGCTCCAAGAGCACGCTGGGGGCCAAGTAGCACCGCTGGGCCATGCTGCCTTTCTAGGGGACAGTGAGGATTATCACATTATCTTAGAGGAAAACTATTTTTTGCCCTACTTCACCCACGCAGTTGTTTTTTCGTTTCGGTGTTAAGACATTTCTGGGTCCAGTTCAGAGAGAAGCCAGCGTCCTTTCAGATTAAAAAAAAAAAAAAGAGAGAGAATGAGAAAAAAAGTCCTCAGGTCCATTGGTCTGAAGGAATTGTCTGTGATCCCCGTGAATACACTGCAAGGCCTCCACAGGCAGGCAGGCAGGCACACCTGGGATCTCCAGGTAGGAGGGGTGTGAATGTGGGGTATGAGGACCATCCCAAGAGAAATCTGAGCTCTGCTCATAGAAATTATCTGAGAGTCTTCTCCTCTCTGCCTGCCCCATTTTCTCCCTCAGGCTGCATCTGGTTGTGGGGTCAGCCTCTTATCCATGCTCTGTGTTTCTCCTGGGGAGTCCTAAACAGAGCCCCCCTGTAGTACTTCCAAATGAATGTATCTCACTGTCTGCAGCAGCAGTACAGATCATTCGTCATTTTCTTGAAGCAGAAAGCCGAATGCAGTGAAAAGAAAGACCTGAAATAAGGATTTTACTGAAAAACCTGCCCCTGCTCCAGCTTCCTGGCTTCAGGCTCAAACCACTAAGAAAGCTCAGGTGAGTGATGCACTACAGACTTCCAGGCATGAAGCTGCCTGGAGCAGAGCTGGCTCAGAGCCTGGCCTTGGTGGCAGGCCACCCTCCCAGCGTTTCTAACCCTCTTCCATGGATAAATTTCATGGATTATTTCCAGTAACTTAGCTCCAAAAGTACCCTCCCAATTCAGCCTTCTGTGGCAGCTGCCTTGCAGAGTATTCATGGGGACCCTGGAGGCCCATGGGGACCTTGTCTGGGGCAGGGGTTGTGGCTTTACCTGTCCTGCCCCCCGTGTGCCAGGTGGCAGGGCTGTCCTTGGGGTGAGGACAGTGCAGGGACAAACTTCCCTGTGGATCCTGTGAAGGGAGGGCAGCCAGTGCACATGAATAGACAGATCTGGTCTAACTGCATTGCCCCATTTCCTCCCTCCATCTTCAACAGTCAAAAAGAAAACAGGAACTGGTTTTCTTTTTCACTGCAAGGACCCTGGCAGGCTTTTTTTCCCCCCTAATTGAACTGGATTTAAAAAAAAAAACAAAAAAAAAACAGAAAAAAAAAAGGAAAAAGGAAATCTTATATTTTATTGGGTAAAATTTATATATTTTAAATACTATATTTCAACAGATCGACACTTTTGTTTTGAGAGATCTTATAGCAATGATTCCATAATATATATCTCTTTCTCTGCATCTCCTTGCCACACAAACCACTGGATGGTTCAGGCTGTACCTGAGGCTGGTGGCACCTGGCCTGCTCTGCCTTCCTCTCCTGCACCACAGCCTGGCAGGTGCTGCTTTGGGCCCAAACCAAAACCTGCTCCCCTGTCCAGCTGTCAGTTAGAAGGAAATTAAGGAATTAGAGCCTTGGCTGGGCCTGGAAGAGCAGCACAGAGAGAAGTAGTGTTGGCCTGGGTCTGCCCTGGGAGCTCAGGAGGGAAAGCTGCAGCTTTAACTTGGGATCCACGCTGGTTCTCCCAACATTTTGAGCTGCAATATGCACTTGCCAGGTGCATCCAGATGTAGAATTCTTTTTGCAGGCCCCCTTTTCTGCGGCTCCTCCCTGGAGCCCCAGACTTCCCTAAACGGTTTCCTTTTTTCTCGTGGTGTTCCTGGGGGTTCAGCTGGGCCTGGGCTGCTTACACCACAAAAAAACAGACTTACACGCTGAATGTATCTTTTCTTCCCCCTCTTAAAACAGATTTCACAGCCCAATGCACTATGCCAGTGTCTTAAATACCTTCTTTTGAAAAGATTTTATAAATGCTTAGGGGTTTGTGCGTTAATTTCCTGATCCCAAATCCAAGCTGGGCAGAAGTGTAGGAGGCAGTGCCTGGGCTGGAGCTTGTCCCCAGCCATAAAAAGCTTCATGGGACCCCTCGTGCTCCCAAAACAGAGATCCCAGCTCCCCAGGCATCACACACAGGCCATGGCATCTGCGTTCAAGGAGACCTTTGGATGTGCAATCACAGTCCTGTCCTGGAAGGGTTGCGGCCATGCCAAGCCAGGATGAATGTTTTATTAATTTAACACTCTCCAAGTCTGTGTAAGCTTGCAAAAAACAACAAAAATTGTAAATAATTACACTCAAAAGAGCAGGAGCACCCAGCCTTTCCCCTGTAAAGGTCACCTTTGCCAGAAATCATGCCAGCTGAGAAGGAAGATACCTCCTGCTGAACGGTGGATGCAGCACACAAGATTAAACCAAGTATTTATTCACGCTCCTCTGCAAGTCCTCTGCAACCCTCAGCTGCCTTCCCTCCGGGATGAAGGCATTCCTGGCTGGCTGTGGGGCAGCACGGGCGTGGGAGTGTCCTCCCAAAGTGTCTCCTCCGGAGGGGCTGGGGCTGGCTCCCTGACAGGAGGACTGTGTCTGCCAAAGATGCCCCAGCTCCCAGACAGTTCCTTTCTGACCCTCTGGAGCTCTCTGCCCGGGAAAAGCCGTGCAGGAAGGTCTGCGTTTGGAGTCAGCCAGATGAGACAGGTGAAGGAAAAGTGCCAAAAGGGATCGTGCCAGGTGATTGATTGATTGATTGATTGATTGTATGACGCTGTTGTCTATTGTCAGTATTTCTCTTCCAATGCTATTGTACATGCAGTGCACAGCAGTCACAAAGTGTAGCTTGAACAAGCGCTTCTTTCTCTGCATTTTCTCAGCGAAAGCAAAGGGGGAGATCCAAGCCTTAAAGACTCTCAGAAAACAAGCCTTTAGCAATGCTGCCAGGGCAGCACAGCCCTGGCCTGTCCCCCCGTTGTCCGGCAAGGAGCTCGTCCCACGGCCGAGGGGAAGCACACGAGATGGAGGCCACCCTCTGTCCATGGTGGAGCCCTGTGGGATGTCACCGGCGTGGAGCTGGGCTGATCCCTGTGTGCCACCCGCCCCTGGCGCTGACGAACAGCACCGTGCACCCCAGCCAGCTCCTCACTGTGCACACGGAGAGCCGGGCTGGGCTGTGCAGGGATCGCTGGGGAGCTCTCACAGCCTGGGCGTCGCTGCACCTCCCTCAGCCACGCTGTAAATCCTCGTGCTTTGTGTTCCCCCTGGCCAGCGGAGCTCCGGCTGGCTGCGGGCTCTGCTCTGCTCCCCGTGTCACACAGAGACACAGGCAGGCACCCACCCTGGCGTGCATGTGTGGAACGTGCAAGTGGAATGACGTGCAGGCGTCTGTCATGTTGTGGCTTCCGTTGCTGGAAACAGAGTAAACCCTGCTCGTGAAACAATTGTCACAAACCTGAAATACGCCGGCTAATGTGTACAAATAACAGTGTTTGTTCTAACAGCAACCGGGACTTGAACTGCAGGGCAAAGGCCGAGGTTCAAACAGAATAAAAACAGATTCTGACAGTGAGACTCCCTGCTTCTTGCTGTGCTTGGAAATGAGCACGGTCCTGCCGCTGCTTGTCCCTGACAGGTGACACTCCTTCCGAAGGAGGTTGTGCAGTAATTGTAGAATCACAAAATCGTTTGGTTGGAAAAAACTCAGAGACCCATGTCCCCCTTCCTCTGGGAAAAACCCATTTTAATCCAAGGCTGATCTGCCAGCAGCTGGGTTTGGGCTGGGGTTAATCCAGCTGTAGATGCCAGGGAGCCCAGCAGGATCTGTGTGGCACCCTGGCAGAGCTGAGCCCATGTTTCCATGTGGGCAGGAGAGGAGAGGCAGGTGCTGCTCTCCCATCCTGTCCAGATCTCTGCCATCTGCAGCAGGACATGCTCAAGCTGTGCTTTCTCCACTTCCAGCTCCTCTGCCACCTCCATAAAACTGATATCCTGCATCAGAGCAGCTAAATTGGATCAGCCCCAGTGGCCATCTAGCTTAGCATGGCATCTCCTGCGATGGAACACAGAGGGTTCCTTGTCATGGCAGCTGTACATGAAAGGTCTAATGAAGGAGGAATAAACAGCATCCTCCTCTCGTGGCTCAGCCACACAGCAGGACTGCTGTATCCTGTTGAAGTCATAGATCCATGGAATAGTTAGGGCTGGAAAAGGCCTCCAAGGTCACCGAGTCCCCCAGCGCTGCAAGGCCACTGCTAACCCATGTCCGCAAGTGCCACATCCACAGGGCTTTAAATCCCTCCACGTGTGGGGACTCCACCACTGCCCACACTGGGCAGCTGTGCCAGGGCTGAGCAGCCCTTTTGGGGTCGGACGGGGCTTGGAGCAGTTTGATCCATTGGAAGGTTCGACTGGATGGGTTTTAAGGTCGTTCCCAACCCAAATCCTGCGATTCCATGATGGGAGCCCCTCCTGCAGGCCATGGGCGTGGCGGGCGGACGGACTGCATTTCCCAGCGTCCCGCGCGGCGCGAGGGGTCCGGACTTCCGGCCGCGTGGCCAATCAGGAGCGCCCAGGTGTCGCGGGCGGGGCGGGGGCGGAGGCGGCGAGAAGATGGCGGCCAAGAGCGGCCGGAACGGGCTCCTGGACAAGGTACGGCGGGCGGGGCTCCTCGGCCGCCCCGAGCGGCCCCCGCCCCGGCCGGGGCCCCGGGCGGCGCCCCCACAGCCCCGCGCCCTCCCGCGCCCGCCCCGGGCTTCCACCTTCACTCTAGGGTATCGCTCCCTCAGCCCTGGGCATCCTCATCCCTGAGCATCCCCCCTCAGCCCCGAGCATCCCCATCCCTGAGCATCCCCCCTCAGCCTTGGGCATCCTTATCCCTGGGCATCCACATCCCTGAGCATCCCCCCTCATCTCTGAGCATCCCTACTCATCCCTGAGCATCCCCACTCATCCCTGAGCATCCTCATCCCTGAGAATCCTCCCTCAGCCTCCTCCCTTCAGCCCTGGTCATCCCCCTCCATGCTGTAGATGCTCGTAAAAGCAAAAATAAATAGCGGAAAGAATTCGACCCTATTCTCTTAGGGCAAAGGCTGTGGCTTCCAGTTAACTTGTGTGCTAATTAACCCTGGAAGGAAATGCTTCAGGAGCAGCCACCTGAAATGTTTGCTACCATACACCAGTGTGAGAGCTCTGTCACAGTTCTCTGTGGTTTTTAGATCCTTTTGTGCCTCATAAAACTGGACATGCAGTGACATTCACTGTGTGCCTCAAAATTCCCACGTGCCAGGCCTGGGGGATAGCTGGGCTTTTCCCTCTGCAGCTGCAGGGGAAGCAGATCAAGTTTTGCATCGTATTTTAAAGTGGTTTTGCTCCTTCCAGAGGAGGGAAAGGAGCTCTTTGGGTTGGTAGTTCATCCATCCAGCCTGGGAGCTTCCAGAGCAGGAAAATGACGGGAGTGAAACTGAGGGTTGCTCTGCTGGCAGCTAAGATTCCAGCTCCAGTCACCGGCCCGTTTGGAATAAGGGATGATTTAGGATACTCAGGGCTCAGACTGACGTGTCACCAGGCAGTAATGCAGTTCAGGGGAAGGTGGGCCCTTGGAAAAGCTGGGAATTGTTACTGGGGAGGGACCCATTCCTGCAGAAGATGTGAATGTGCAGAGTGACAGAGTCCTTTGCTTTTATTCCAGAGAATGGCTTTAACTGAAATTTCCTGTTAGTGCCTTTTAATTCCCCCCTTGTACCAAGGTAGTTGGGGGTTCTCAGAATTTTCCTCATCCCTCGAGAGTGCATGTGGAGCAGTGTGGCTGGACAGCAGGAGCACATCCAGAGGCAGGAATCCAGCCCAGCTGTCCCTTCCTGGGGATGGCAGCAGGAGCAGCAAATGAGGAAGCAAAACCAAACCTGCTGCCAGAGCCACATCCAGCCTGAGACGAGGTGTGTGGGCTGGAGCCCACCAGGAGCTGCCCAGGCAGATTTTGGGGGCAGATCCCCTCTGTCCAGCCAGGCTTTCCCAAGCAGCTTTGCCTTCTGCTCTGCCCCCTGTCCTGCTGCTCAGGGCAGGAACAGGTTGGGATGGGATTGCCCTCACTCCAGCCTTTCCTTTGCAGTGGAAGATTGATGACAAGCCAGTGAAAATCGACAAGTGGGATGGTTCAGCTGTGAAAAACTCCTTGGATGACTCTGCCAAAAAGGTGAGCTCTCTGTCTCTGCTGAGCTGCCCCTCCTGGGAATCCCTCTGGTTTCCTTCCCCGCTTTTTGGGGTGGGTTGTGCCCACAGCCGTGCCGGGTCTGTGGTGGCATCTCCCGTGATTCCCACGTGCCTGTGGGGCCCGATGCAGGCATTAACTCCCCACAACCCTCCTGCTCAGTTTCCTGTGCCCCCCTGGGGTTGCCCCCTTCCCAAAAGCAGCGTGGCACGTTCCTGAGAGGCTCAGCTGCCTGTTTGTCCCACAGGTGCTCCTGGAGAAGTACAAGTACGTGGAGAACTTCCGCCTGATCGACGGGCGCCTCCTCATCTGCACCATCTCCTGCCTCTTTGCCATCGTGGCTCTCATTTGGGATTACCTGCACCCTTTTCCCGAATCCAAACCCGTCCTGGCCTTTTGTGTTGTCTCATATCCTTCACAGAGCCTGCTGCGGGTTTGACTCCCCATGTTTTCTGGATGTTCCCATTTTCAGGGAATTGCGTTTCCTGCCATGTGCAGATCAGCTGATAATCAGACAGTTTTCATGTGATGGGAAAGTTCCTGCCTGTCTGGCTGTAATGCCCCTAAATTCGGGTGGTCTGAGGGACTTCCTTTTCTTTTTTGTTCCATCCACAGTCTGGTTCCAGACACGTTTGCTTTTCCCTAATACCACAGGTCAGACACTGAGAGGGGAAAGAGGAAATTCCACAGATCCCTCTGCCAGCAGCTCTGTGCAGAGGGATCTGCACAGGCTGGATCCACTCCACAGCTCACTGCATGAGGCTCAGCAATGCCAAGGAGTAGTGGTGGCCTGGACTGGGGGAATGGTTGGACTCTATGGTCTCAGAGACATTTTCCAACCTAAGCAATTCTGTGATCCTAAGGAATTTCCCTGTTCCTGGCTGTTCTGGGTGGCTTTCAGTACAAATGGGCAACTTGTCTCAGAGCACTTGAAATTACTTCATTCCAAAAATGGGAAAGAGGAATTGCTCAGTCTGTGCTTAGGGGGAATGCCCAGCAACTCCTCCTGTGGTTTGTCCAGTCTCCAGTTTTCCCAGCAAATGCCAGAGAATCCCAGACTGGTTTGGGTGGGAAGGGACCATCCATTCCCACCCCCTGCCATGGGCAGGGACACTGCCACTAAACCAGGTTGCTCCAAGCCCCATCCAGCCTGGCCTTGGGCACTTCCAGGGAGTGAATAATAAATTACTGAAGTTTAAATTTATTAGTTAATTTCTCACACTGATGAAGCGTCAGCCAAACACCCTGTTTGCAATCCAGATGTCACGAGAGGTGCTTCAACCACGGTGTCTGAGGGGATCCAAGCGACTCCTCTGCCTCATTTCTGCTTCTCCCTGCACCTTCCTGACTTCCTTAACTTCCCTGCACCTATTTTGTGATGATGGGCATCCTGACCATCTATACCTCATACAAGGAGAAGAGCATTTTCCTGGTGGCCCACAGGAAGGACCCGGCGGGGATGGATCCCGACGACGTCTGGCAGCTCTCCTCCAGCCTCAAACGGTACCTGCCTGCTCCAGGGCACCCCTGCCCTGCCTGTTCCTCAGAACCCATCCTGCTCCACCAAATCCATGGCCTGGCCCAGGAATGGGAGCAGCCCCAAGTGGCTTTCTGCCACCGGTGCTCATTTCTTTTAATGTGGGGTGTAAAGGCCTTGAATTGTGTTAATTGTCAGTGCCCAGGAGGGATTTTCCCCCAGACAGGAGGGGGTTTCTGTCCCCCTGGGACCCTGCTCTGAGGGTTCCTGTCCCCCTGGGACCCTGCCCTGAGGTGTGTCTGCCCTCCCACAGGTTTGATGACAAGTACACCCTGAAGCTGACGTTCATCAGCGGGAAAACCAAGCAGCAGAGGGAAGCCGAGTTCACCAAGTCCATTGCCAAGTTCTTTGATAACAACGGGACGTTAGTCATGGAGGCCTACGAGCCAGAGGTGTCCAAGCTGCACGACAGCCTGGCCCTGGAGAGGAAAACAAAATGATTTCAGAGCCCAGCCGCCTCCCAGCAGCCTGCTAAAGTAACACCAATAAAGTCAAATGGCAAAGAAAGTAAATCATGGCCTCTGTTTTTGTCCTGAAGTCCTATTCCATTTTGGACAAGCAGGAATTTTAATACTGGACCCAAGATTTGTTGCAGCTCATGGCTAAGCTTGGTCTCTGTGCCTGCCTTCCAGGCTCTGAGGTGGACTCCAAAATTGGATTTTGGGGGCCCTCAGGAGGGGAAACACATCACCAATGCTGCCCCAGCGTCCCTGCTTTACCTGGCAGTGCTTTATCACATGGCTCTGTGTCCAGGGGCCTTTTCCAATCCCACCTTTCCATTTCTGGTAGGAGTTCAGGACAAAACCCTTCTGTGAAACAACCATCCCCTCGCAAACCAGTTTGCTTTATTTTTGTATTTATCTAAGTGGGGGTAGAAGATTGTTTTATATAAAAACCTTTTATGTGTTGGGGGGGGAGAATCAAATATGCTACTTCTGTGTGCTCAGCCACGAAGCTTCTCAGAAAGTGTAGAAGATTTTCCAAGCTGTGTCTGTCTGTCTGTCCCGCAGTTCCCTTCTGGCGTCTCCCATTCCACGCGTCCCTTCTATAAACTGGCATTTTTTAAAAGAGAGATTTTTTGGGTTGTTTTTTCAATAAAAGGGAAGAACAGACATCAAACGTGTCCTGGAGCGTCTCTGGGGTGTTTCACGCCTGGGGAGGGAATCCCAGTTCACAAAATCCTCAGGGCTGGAAGAATCCTGGCATTCCCGTGGCACCACCGGTCTTGTCACCCGAACCTCGTCCCCAGGTGCCACAGGATGAGGGTGGCTCCTCCTTTTACCTTGCAGCGCTGGTTGGGCCTGGCTGCCTCACCCCAAGAAGCCCCCAGACGGACCTTCCTGGTTTTCCGGCCCTCCCTGGCCACGCCTGTCCCACAAGGGGCAGGGGACTCTCCTGGCATCCCGAGCAGGATCCTGCCTCCATCCCTCCTGGCTCCCTCCCGCCTGCTCCGGGGAGAAGGTCGGGACTCCTCGGCAGCGGCCCCACCATCAATCTCCTCCTGCTATCCCACCATTCCACCTGCCCATTCCAGGAGCCAGGAGCGCATCACCTGCTCACAGCTGCGCAGGTACTGCCCCTGCTGCCCGCCGGCGCCAGGTTCCGGCAGCTCCCGGGATCCCCGCCCGCCTCCTCGGCCCGCCGAGCGCCTGACCCGGCCCCCCGGCCCCGGGAGCCGCAGGAAGAGGCGGAGCGGGGCGGCCCCGGCGCGGCGGCGGCGGCGGGAGGAGCGGGGTCTGCGGGGATGCGGGGATGCAGGAGCGCGGGGCCGGGCACCGAGGGGATGGGGGCTCGGTGCTTGCGAGCTGCAGGGGGGTGCAGGGACACTGGGACTGGGACTGGGATTGGGGGGGTCACCGGGGTGTAGGGGAGCCGGCTTGGGGGTGTCGGGGGGTACACGGCGAGAATCTGGGTACTGCAGGTGGACGGGGGGCGATCGGGGCCCACCGGGGCTCAGGACATGTGCAGGGGGATGCACGGAGGGGGGATTTGTCGCTGCGGGGTCAGGACATGTGCAGGGGGATGCACGGAGGGGGGATTTGTCACTGGGGGTCAGGGCATGGTGCAGCGCAGGGACATGGGGGGTGCCGGTGGGATCCAGGCGGGAGGGGTGCAAGGGAATGGAGGGATGCACGGGCACAGGGACTCCGGGCCAGTGCCGCTGGGGGAGCTTCAGGCGCTGGGAGCTCGGGGGTCCCGGTGCGGGGCAGGAGGTGCTCAGCCCTCGGGAGCAGCGGGAGGTGGCACCGTGGGTGAAGCAGGGGAGCCTGTGCGGTACAGGAGAGCGGCACAGACGGGCAGGAGGGCGGCTGTGACCCCACCGAGGGGCTCTGCTCTCACCCCACTCTCCCACCCTGCTCAGGTCCCAGGGGGAACCTCAGGGTGGCACCATGTCCCAGGCCACCACCTGCCTCAAGGTGAGCATTCAACCCTATCCCTCCCTTACGGGCCACCCCCTCCTTTGCCGGGATTTAACCCTTTACGTCTCACTTTCCCACCCTTCCAGCAGCAGGGGGATGGCGGGGAGAGCCCCCCACCGCTGCCATCACCACCAGGATCTCCGCACACTTTCCCTCCGGAGACGCTGTTCCGACAGGCAGGTGGGGTCACCTACCGCATCCCGGCTCTGCTCTACGTGCCCCCGGATGATTCCTTCCTGGCCTTTGCCGAGAAGCGCTCCTCGGCCCGGGACGAGGATGCCAAGTACCTGGTGCTGCGGCGGGGCCGCCGGCACGGCTCCTCGGTCAAGGTAAAACACCCGCGGGCTGCAGGAACACGAGCTGGGCGCGATGCCGGGGGACTCCCGCGGCTGAGCCCCCTTTTCCTTCCTGCCGGCAGTGGGGTCCCACGGAGGAGCTGTCGGCGCTGACGCTGCCCGGCCACCGCACCATGAGCCCCTGTCCCCTCTACGACGCCAGGAGCGGCACCGTCTTCCTCTTCTGCATCTGCGTGGAGCAGGGGAAGACGGAGCGGTGCCAGATCTGGAGCGGCTGCAGCGCCGCCCGCCTCTGCTTCGCCACCAGCGCCGACGGCGGCCGCGGCTGGGGCGCGCTGCGGGACGTGACGGACGAAGCCATCGGCGCCGACCTGTCCCGCTGGGCCACCTTCGCCGTGGGGCCGGGCCACGGCGTGCAGCTGGACTCGGGGCGCCTGGTGGTGCCCGCCTACGCCTACTACGTGCACGGCTGCCTGTGCGGGGCCCTGCGGCTGCCCTGCTTCACCCGCCAGCACTCGCTCGTCTTCTACAGCGACGACGGCGGGCGCCGCTGGCACAAGGGCGCTCTGCTGGGCGGCGAGCGGACGGGCGAGTGCCAGGTGGCGGAGATCCGCGGCCCCGGGCCGCCCGTGCTCTACTGCAGCGCCCGGGCGCCGCGGGGCTGCCGGGCCGTGGCGCTCAGCACGGACCGCGGGCTGCGCTTCCAGCGGCCGGCGCCGTGCGCGGCCCTGGGCGAGCCGCCGCGGGGCTGCCAGGGCAGCGTGGTCAGCTTCGCCCGCTCCGCCGCCGCGGCGCCCTCCTGGCTGCTCTACTCGCACCCCACCGACCGGCACCGCCGCCGCGACCTGGGGCTCTACGTGAACCCCTCGCCGCTGGACGGGGCGGGCTGGCGGCGGCCCTGGGTGCTGCACGCCGGGCCGGCCGGCTACTCCGACCTGGCCGTCTGCCCCGGAGGCCTCTTCGGGTGCTTGTTCGAGTGCGGAGCCAGCAGCGCCTGCGAGGAAATCGCCTTCTGCCTCTTCACCCTGGAGCCCTCCGGCGAGCAGGAGCTCAAGGCTCCCTAAAATAGACGCGGTTTAGGCAGCGCGGCCGCTCCCGAGCGCTCCGGCGAGCGCGGCAGTGCCGAGACCTCACCGGGACATGGCATCCTGTACACATCGTGTACCTTTTATTTAATTATGCCTTTTAATCACCCGTCAGATGTCCACTGTGGCAGTGGAGGGAGGATCTGCTCTGGCTTGGCCGAGGGGGATGCCAGCACAGCACACGAAATGCCGCTGCATCCCCAAAAATCAGCATTTTTCACCTGGTAGCAGCTGAAAAGCAGAAGGTGCCAGCAAGAGCAGCTGATTCCCTGAGGAAAAAGTACCCAGGAATCTTGGTTTAGTGTAAAATATTCCAGTTCCTGTGTTCCTGCAGGTGGCAGAGGATTCCCAGTTTTTACCATTTTTTATCCTGCTTTCTTCACTTGACTGCTTTAGGCTGAGTTTCTCCCTGCCCCCTGGGCAAAAGCGCTCGAATCTTGACTGGGGTCAAGGGGAGAGGAGTGTTGGGGAGTGTTTCATTCTGCTCCACAGGGAACAGCTTGTAGCGTCCCGACAGTGACAGAGACCTCACATCCCCGTGCTGCTGTCAAATAAAATTCTCCCAAAACACGTGAAATCCAGTCCATACAGGGAAAATCCCAACGGGGCTGGCCCTTCCCCAGAAGGATGCAGGATGGCCCCAAGCACGGCACCTCCCACTCCATCCTGGTGCTGCTCTGTGCACGGAGAGGCGGGAGGGGGGCAGACAGGATGGGCAGAAGTTCAAATCGAGACGGGCACAGGCAGGATGTGGGCAGGATGGGGCCAAGATGGAACGGGGACGGGCAGGATGGGGCCAGATGAGGACAGAAGGCAAAATGGGAACAGACAGGAGCGGACAGGCAGGATGAAGCTGAGGACGGCGCAGGATGGGGCCGGGGGAGAACAGGGAAAAGGGCAGGGACAGGCAGGATGAGGCCGGGGCAAGACGGAGACAGGCGAGGTGGGGACAAGCAGGGTAGGGACGGATCGGAATGGGGACAGGGACAAGCAGGACGGGGAGCAGCCCCACACCGCCCTCCGCAGCCAGCGTGGCGGATCCGGGGCCCCCCCACCCCTTTTCCCCCCAAAGGCGGGGCCTCTCCGCCCCTTTTCCCCCCGCTTCTCCCGGCGGCGGCGGCGGCGGCCGGATGCGGGAGCTGGGGCTCGGGGCACGGCTGGCACGGGGGGTGCGGGTGCCCTGGGGCACTTGGAGCACCGGGGGCATTGGGGGCGCTGGGGCCACTGCCGGGAGCAGGGGCGCTGGAGGCACTGGGGATCCCGGGAGCGGGGCTGGTGGCGTTGCTGGGACCGGAGGCACTGCGCGCTCTTGGAGCGCTCGGGATTCGGGGGGCACGGGAGGTGCTGGGCATTCTCGGAGCCCTGGGGGCGCTGGGGGCGCTGGGGGCGCTGGGGGTGCTGGGGGCGCTGCTGGCGCTGCTGCCGCCCCCCGCCCCGGCCGAGACCTTCTCCGCGATGCTGAGTGTGCGGGGAGCGCTGGGCGCCGAGCGCCGCCTGCTCCGCCGGCTCCGCTCCTACCTGCGCGACGAGAGCTCCCGCCTGCGCCTCCTCCGCAGGTACCGGCACCCCCCGCCCGCACCCGCGCCCCTCCAGCCACGCATCCCCGCCCCAGGCGTGCGTGATTCCCTGGCTGCGAGGAGGGGTTAGCCCATCCCCACCTTCCACAAAGCTCCCAATTTTCGGGGGTGGCCCTAAATCAGGGGGTGGTGGAAGGATGGGAAGCTGAGACCGGACATGGCTCAGGCCCCCCTTCCCCCAGCTGTGCCCCAGGAGGGGGACATGGCCCCCCAGCCATGTTGCAGCATCCCCAAGGCCATCCCCACAGACCCAGTTTTTGGGCTGGGTCACACAGTCCCTTGGCCAAAGAGCAGGCACTGGGGCGAAGCTGCCCAGCAAAGGGGGTGCCAGCACCAAAGTACCCTCCCGTGGGTTTGCCTTGCAGGTTCTATGAGAAGGTCCAGGCACTGCACCAGGACCCCGAGGCCTCGGTGGACAACCCCTTGCTGGCCTTCAGCCTCATCAAGCGCCTCCACTCGGACTGGCCCAACGTCATCTACAGCGACGAGGCCACCAGGAACACCCAGGGTACCCACCCAGCAGGGGAGGGTGCCCAGCCTCGTGTCCCCTGTCACCGAGGCCAGGGAATAGATGGAGGGGCCGGGGAATGGGTGGAGAAGTAAGAAAATTGTTGGGGGAGCAGAATGGATGGAGGAGCAGGATGTGTGGTCCCCAGGGAAAAGAGCTGATAAGGGCAACTGCACCTCATCATTTCATTTACCCTGCTCTCCTCCACCACTGTCCCACCGTGCAGCACTCCATGCTGGGCTCAGGGAGGTGGAGCAGGAGCTGCCTGGAGCCGAGGACCTGGAGGGGGCGGCCAGGGCGCTGATGAGGCTGCAGGACGTGTACGCCCTGAGCGTCAAGGGCCTGGCCAGCGGCGTCTTCCAGAGAGCCGGGCAGCCGCCCCTCTACAGCCCCGGCCGGCGTGCCTCCCTCTCTGCCGACGACTGCTTCCACGTGGGAAAGGTCAGGGGGAGCCCCACAGGCCCCCACAAAGCTTCCCCAGCCTGCTGGGGTGCTGCTTCCACGGGGACGGGCACGGGGGTTTCCTCACATGGGGTGGGATGGAAGCGCAGGTGCAAACAGGGATGGAGATTGAGGTGGGGATGGAACTGGAAAGGGAGGGATGGGACAGGATGGAGATGGTGTGGGAGGGAATGGGGATGGAGATGGCAACAGGAAAGTGACAGATGGGATGGGATGGGATGGGATGGGATGGGATACGGGATGGGACGGGTTGGGATGGGATGGGATGGGACGGGACGGGACGGGACGGGATGGGATGGGATGGGATGGGATGGGATGGGATGGGGTGGGATGGGGTGGCCCAGCTGTCAGGTGCAGGTGACATGTTGCCCTGCAGGTGGCCTATGACACAGGTGACTATTACCACTCCATTGCATGGCTGGAGGAGGCTGTCAGCCTCTTCCGCCTCTCCTACGGCAGCTGGAACCTGGAGGACCGCAGCAGCCTGGAGGATGCTCTGGACCATCTGGCCTTCTCCTACTTCATGGTACAGCCATGAATCCCCTCCCCATGCCCAGTGCCCAGCAGAGCCAAACCGTGGGTGGGAGGATGGATGCTGATGGGGTCTCCACTCCCCCGCCCAGGCTGGAAACATCTCTCACGCCTTGAGCCTCTCCAGAGAGTTTCTCCGCTACGGTATGTGGGACAACCCTGGATGCAGCAGGAAGAGGGAAAAGATTTTGGGATGTCCCCATCACCTCTGCATGACAACAGCCTCCCTCACCCCACTTCTTGTCCCCATCTGGGGTAATTCTCCAGGGACCCATGCCAGGGAAGGGGGTTGATGGGGGCGCAGCCCTCTGGGTGACACCACCTCCCCAGCAGATCCCAGAAACCAAAGGGTGTCCAGGAACGTGGCCAAGTACAAGAAGCTGCTGGAGATGGGGATGGGGGCAAGTGCCAGGCCCCTGCAGCGCCCCAACAGCACCCGCCTGCAGAGCCGTGACGCCTACGAGGAGCTGTGCCAGCGCCCCAGGGCACAGGTGGGACTGCCAGGGCTGCCGGGGTCCCCCAGCACCTCTGGGGTCCCCCTCTCCACGCCCTCCTTGGTCCTCTTCCCTCCCCAGGCAGCCCCAGAGCAGCTCCTGCACCTCAGCTGCTCCTACGAGACCAACGGCAGCCCCTTCCTGCTCCTGCAGCCTGCCAAGAAGGAGATGGTCCGGACCCAGCCCCATGTGGCTCTGTACCACGATTTCATCACCGATGCTGAGGCTGAGACTATCAAGGGGTTGGCAGGGCCCTGGGTGAGCCCTCCCTGTCCCCAGGGATGCCCCTTTCCTGCAGCACGGTGATCATGATCCAGGGTGAATGCAGAGATAGGAGGGGTTTTAAGGCCAAAGCCTCCTCCAGGGAGTTCAGATGGGAGGGGGCTTGGAGCAACCTCATCTAGTGGAAGGCGTCCCTGCCTATGGCAGGGCGTGGAACTGGATGATCTTGGAAGGGCCCTTCCAACCCAAACCACTCTTGGATTAGATGAGACCCTGGGAATGATGACCCCAGTTCCATGTGAGTCGTTTGAGTCCCCCAAAAGACTTTTTGGAAGAAACCAGGTCCACAGATGCACCTAAACCACTTCCCAACCAGGCCTGACTTGGTGACTCTGCCTGCTGCCACTGCTCCCCTCACCCCAGTGAGACCCCTTGGGGTGGGACAACCAGCTGGCACAAACCCACCACGGCCCCTGCTTGGTGTGAGGGTCCCCATGCGTGGCAACACGCCTCCCCCATGTGTCCCTCAGCTGCAGAGATCCGTGGTTGCCTCCGGGGAGAAGCAGCAGAAAGCCGAGTACCGGATAAGCAAGAGGTAGCGGCCACCCCTCCCTTGTCCTCCAGCCACTCTATGGGACCCCCGTGGCTCCGTGGCCACCTCTGGGGTGGCAGCAGGGCCGTGTTGGGAGGCCTGGCTCCTCCAGCAGTGCCCTGGGGGTGAAGCCCAGCTGCAGGTGAATTTGGGGGCTGATGCGAGGTGTCCCGCAGCGCGTGGCTGAAGGACACGGCCGACCCCGTGGTGCGGGCGCTGGAGCGGCGCATGGCCGCCCTCACCGGCCTGGACCTGCGGCCGCCCTACGCCGAGCACCTGCAGGTGGTCAACTACGGCCTGGGAGGCCACTACGAGCCACACTTCGACCACGCCACGGTCAGGGAGCTGCCAGGCTGGGGACACCGGGGGTGACGCCCAGGGGGGCTCCTGGGGTGCTCCTGGGGTGGGCCCTGGGATATTCCTGGGGATGGGCCCTGGGATGCTCCTGATGGTGCTGCTGGGATGGTGCCCAAGGGAAGACCCCGAACGTCCCTGGGGGTGTCCCCATGGTGATCCCGAGGTTATTCCCTGAGATGTTCCTAGTGATGCACCATGGTATGGCCCCTGGCAGGGGTGGGATGGATGGTCCCGGGATGCTGATCCCTGGGTGGGTGCCTGGGGAGGGAGGGAAGGAGGGAGAGAAAAGAAGGGAGAAGGAGGGATTTTCTAGGGGGGAACAGCATGGGGCAGCTTAGAGCTCTGAGGGGCCTCTGGGCTGAGCTGTGTCAGGGCAGCACTGACCGTGCCCACCTCCCCTCCTGGAGCAGTCCACCAAGAGCCCCCTGTACAGAATGAAGTCAGGCAACAGGATCGCCACAATCATGATCTACGTGAGTCCCCCCTCATTTCCAGGCCTGGAGGGATGAGCCTGGCTTGGCCCTTGGGGGATGGGATGGGTGAGAGCAGCCCTAAAACACTGGAATGCGTGGGAAGTGCCAGCATCTGTGGAGTATGCAGGAGCTTGTGCCGTGGGAAAGTGGGAGAACAGAGCTGGGGCCCAAGGGAGGTTTTGTGCCTCAGTTTCCCTGTGCAAAGGAGCACCACAGGGAAGGGGGGACCAAGGCTCCTGTTTTTGCTCCTTTTCCAGCTGAGTGCAGTGGAGGCTGGAGGCTCCACTGCTTTCATCTATGCCAACTTCAGCGTGCCTGTGGTCAAGGTGAGGGCTCGTGTGGAACCGCTGGGAGCAGGGAAGGGAGAGGGCACTGCCCTCTGTATCCCAGCTCCTGCAGGGAGTTGTGGTCAAGCCTCTCCTGATGCCAAACCCCAGCCTCGGGCTCCCTAATCTGTTTTGGGGTGCCAAAATTCACTCTTGGGGATCCCAGCTCTGTTTTGGGGTACCAAACCTGTCTCTGCTCCGCAGAATGCGGCTCTTTTCTGGTGGAACCTGCGGAGGAACGGGAATGGTGATGGGGACACCCTCCACGCCGGCTGCCCCGTCCTGGCCGGGGACAAGTGGGGTGAGAGATGCTACCAGGGCTCACCCCGGGGCTGGAGGCACAGCTCCACCGACAGGGAGGCAGAGGGGCTGGGAATGCACAAATATCCTGCACAATAGGGGAAAAGTTCCCCGACAGCAGCACAGGATCAGAGAAAGGTGCCGAGGGAAGGGAGCAGACAGGGGTCCGTGTCCTTGTCCCTTCCAGTGGCCAATAAGTGGATCCATGAGTACGGGCAGGAGTTCCGGCGGCCGTGCAGCGCTGACCCTCAGGACTGAGCTGCCCTGGGACCACAGATGTGACATCTGATGTGACATCTGCAGGTGGCAAAGCCACCCCCGCACAGCATCTCCCCAAGGACGGAGCGAGGGAGGGAGGGAGGGAAGGGGGCAGCAGCGGAGCAGCGCATGATCGGGAGGGGCGCTTGCTCAACCACAGCCAAACTGGTTGGAAATAAAGTCTTTTATAAACCGGAGTCTGTTCTGGGGTGCCAAACCCTATCCCGGAGGCTCCCATCTGTTTTGGAATGCCTGAATCCAGTCTCGGGGAGAAGGCAGCTACTTCCAGCCAGGCCCATCAACCCGCCAGGCTTCCCATTCCCTGGCCCTTGCTCTGTGCCCAGCAATGCCCACTGCAGCTTCCCATTCCCTGGCCCTTGCTCTGTGTCCAGCGATGCCCGCTGCAGCTTCCCATTCCCTGGCCCTCGCTCCATGCCCAGCGATGCCCGCTGCAGTTTCCCATTCCCTGGCCCTCGCTCCATGTCCAGCGATGCCCGCTGCAGTTTCCCATTCCCTGGCCCTCGCTCCATGTCCAGCGATGCCCGCTGCAGTTTCCCATTCCCTGGCCCTTGCTCTGTGTCCAGCGATGCCCGCTGCAGCTTCCCATTCCCTGGCCCTCGCTCCATGCCCAGCGATGCCCGCTGTAGCTTCCCATTCCCTGGCCCTCGCTCCATGCCCAGCGATGCCCGCTGCAGTTTCCCATTCCCTGGCCCTCGCTCCATGCCCAGCGATGCCCCTGCAGCCCCCGGGAGCCCGCGGCTCTCCGCGGCCTTTCCCGGTGCCTCCCTGCCCGCTGCTCCGCGGCGCCGAGCGGACCGGGCTCCCTCCCTCAGCCCGCTGAGCGAGCCTGGGCTTTGTTAGCCTAGGCAAGAGGGTTGGGTTCGCTTTTTTTCCCCCTTTTCCTGGCCTGGGAGACCGTGGGAGCAATCCAGCAATCCTTCGGCCGTTTTTTTTTTATTTTTCCCCCCAGCTGTTCGGTTCGGTTCGGTTTGGGCCCAGGACCGCAAAGCCGGCGGGAGGAGCATCGGCCGGGGACGGGGGGGGGGCCCGGCCCGGCCCCAAACTCGGCACAGCCGAGCCAACCGGAGGAAGGACACCAGATGCAGCGGCATCATCTGCAGTGACGAGGGGACATCGCCATAAATCCACAGGTTCCCTGTGTTTAGCCCGAGGTGCTGGGTGCCCCCTTTGTGTTCCTCTTCCTCGGGACGGTAGCCGCCGCCATTTTCTCCCCTCCCCACCACGCTGCGGCCCCTGTGGGCTTTCCCCCCTTTCCTGGGATTTTGTTCTGTTTTGTTGGGGGTTTTTTGTTTGGTTTGGTTTGGTTTGGTTTGTTTCGTTTCCTTTAATTTCATTTGGTTTTGTTTATATCCAGCGGGAGGGGGGGGGGGGCAGTGGTGTTAAGGTCGGACAATTCAATATCTAGCATTTATTAATTTTCTTTTTCCTGTGCCTTGTGGGCACTCTGAGGAAAAATGATTGGGCTTTCACCTACTGCTGTTAACCGCCTACTGGCAGAAAGGGATTGTTTGAGCCCTTTCTTTAGAGGAAACACTCCTTCCAGAGCGTTTTTCTCCTAAACTTGTCTCTAAACCGAGCCGCTCATCCAGGTGGCATTTGGGTGAGATTCAAACCCTCCGGCATGGAAACCCAGCTCTCCAGGGAGATCCCCATATCACCTCCTGGCCTGGCAAAGGGAAGGGACAGAAATCGGGAGGGGGATGAAGCAGAAGGCAGAGCTCTCCCCAGGCTCTCCTTGCTTTGGGGTCAGAAATGCGCTTTTATCGCTCCTGGCTGTGTTCATCCAGCCTGGATTAATCCTTCCATGGGCACACAGGGACAGGGCTGAGCTGCAGGGAGCATTGGGCAAGGCCAGAGGCTCCACCAGCTCTTTGGGGCTGTTAATCCGGCCAGAATGTAAAACAGCCTGCAAGACTTGCAGCTTCTCCCAGTTCCAGTCAGGAACAAGCACCGCAGGACGCAGCGAAGGCTGAACAAAGCACAGGTTACTCACCAGCCCTTTTATTACTTCCAGATGTTTCTGCACATATGGGAGTCATTGGTCACAGGAAGGAGGGGGAAAAGTGAAAGCTGTGGCTAAATCCCCCACACTGGGGTGCAGGGAAGGGATGGGGGAGCATTTTGGATGACAAGAGGCTTCCATGAGTCACCAGAAAAACCCAGTGGCTGGGTCTGGTGCAGGAATAGCTGGATCAACCCCCTTCCTCCCCAGGCTGCTCCAAGGAGCCCGAGCATCACAGCTAAAGGGAAAGCAGGAATTCCCAATCCAGGATTTTCACAAATGCTTTATTTGTAGGCGAGGGAGATGGACACAGAACAGGACAAGACCAGGATGAGGCTGACACGGGACACGGCGTGTGGCCTCCAGGGAACTGACACTGACACACACACACCCACACACACACTCACACACATTTTCCTTCTGGAAACAGCAAAACTTGGAGCAAACAGCCGGTCCCATTCCCGCTGTGTTGGATGCCACATGGACACCGAGGGGGCAGCACTGTCAGAGGGACGGACGGACGGACAGACAGCACAAATGAGGGATGCAGCTTTGGGCAACACAAAGGGCACTTCCAGCCTGTGAGCAGAGCACCAGGCTCAGGGACAATGCACCAGGGACGGGGGCTCTTGGAAGTGAAAAGCCATCAACTCAAGTTTGTGACCTTGCCTAAAGATGCAGGTCTGGATTTCCAAGAGTGTGGATTACCAGTTCAAACCAGTGAACAGCTGGTTGCCAGGCACTCCACACAGCCCTTTTCCCAGGCCTTCTTGCCCCCAAAAGAAAAGGCAGTAGTGGAGAAGAGGAAAAATGTCAGTGCTAAAGTCACAGAATCAGAATAATTTGGGTAGGGATCAACCTTAAAACCCACCCAATGCCACCCCTGCCATGGCAGGGACACCTTCCACTGTCCCAGGCTGCTCCAAGCCCCATCCAGCCTGGCCTTGGGCACTGCCAGGGATCCAGGGGCAGCCACAGCTGCTCTGGGCACCCTGGGCCAGGGCCTAAATTGTACAAAAACTTCTTCCTAATACCCAATAGACCCTCCTGGGGGCATTCTCCAAGGTCTGTGTTGCCCAGCTGTGCCTTTTGCAAGTCATCCCAGCGCTGCTTGCAAATCACAAACACGTGGGAAGCAGGGCTGGAACGGCCTTCCTCAGGTTGTCCAAGCCTTTCCCTGGCCAAAAGGGGAAAAACAACAATTTTACCTACTGCTGCATCACCCCTGTCACAATCTGAGGGGAAAATTCTGGCTGGACAGCCCCAGGCCTGAGTTTAATTCCTTCCTCAAGGCCTGATTTATTCAAAGCAAGAGTACCTGCTTTGGCAATACAGGAAATAATCTTTTTCCAACAATCCCAATGCTCCAGTCATGTGTAAATCCCTGATGGCTTTGTCCAGTACAGATAATCTGGCAAAACCCATCCTAGGTTTCAGACATTTATTTATTTAATTTATTCAATTAAAATGAAGCCTGCAACAGACCAGCATCCCAAAGTGCATCTCCTGCTCCTGCCAAACCTTGGGATCCTCCATTGGGAAGGATCCTCAATCCAACAAGTGAAACAAGACCAAGAGGGGTTTCTAAGTAATCAAAAGGCTGCAGGAAAAATGCAAAGCTGGGAATTTTGGGGAGGAATTTCTCTGTGTCCCTGTTTCTTGAGAGCCAGAGAGAAGACTCCTTCTCTCTGCAGTTACTTTTACCACAGCCTCTGTATTCTTCACCAAATGCCACTTACCCCAGCCTGCAGCCCCCTGGAAACTGCAGCAGGAGCATTAATACTCCTCAGCCAGAAGTCCAGTCTCAAAAATGTGCATGGCTTGACTTTATAGCCGAAAGGAATTTCCCTTCCACCCACCCCCGTGGTGCTGCTGCTGTCCCTGGAACCCATCCTTTTAATCCAGCCCCACAGGAGTCCCAGAACAGCCACCTGGGCAGGGCTGGGAGCTGGCACGGAGCAACGCACCAGTCACTTAAACAGGCTCTTGGAATATTTATTTTCTTTTCACTCACTCAATGTTAACAGCAAAACAGAATCCCAGGCAGCCCGCAGGGTTGCAGGAATCGTTCCTTTCCCGGTGGTGCTTCTGCAGAGTACAGAACTGGCTGGCTTTCCACGGAGGGTTCTGTTTGGTCGGGCTTTCTGACAGCTCACAGATCAGAGGGACAACGCGAGGCTCCGAGTCAGGCTCTCCAAGTGACTTCACCACGGAGGAATGTGACCTCACCGCGATGGAGACTGGACAGACACGCTGCACTCGCTCACCCCTAACGATCTGAACCAAGCAGTCTCCTGCAAAAGGGGATTTTGGCCATTTTGGGGACACGGCTGGGGAAAGAACTGTTTTGCATTTTGACTACTGAAGACCCACTGAATCCATCAGGAACTAGACCAGGGTGGAATTACATCAAATCAATGCATCAACACGGTGACTCACGGAGGGAAGCGCAGAGAGCCACCGACTGCTCCTGTCACACCTGAGTGCCCAGAGTGCCAGGAGGGCATTCCTCTCTGGAATGAGGCTGTGCCTGGTGAATCACAGCCAAGTGGAGCTCCATGGTCAAACCCTTTGTCCCACCTGCACCTCCCAAGTGCCAAGGATTCCTGATGGCTCTTGTCACGGGATGCGCAGGGCAGCTCCCAAGTCACCACAGAACTTTGCCTCGGCAGAGCAGGCTTAAAATCATCTGACAGCAGCAGGGGGTTATGGACACCAGGCAAAAAAAAAAAAAGGGGTTTCACACATCCACCAGCAAAATATTGAGGAAAACTGCTCCAAAGCGTGTCTGCTCTTAGACTCAAAAGTGACTCTTAGGTGAAAGCGAGCCCAGGAGCTATCTGTGGATAACTGAACCCTGAAGAAAAGCTCTCTGTGCACATGGAATTCTGGAAGGCAGGCAGCAAAATGATCTAGGAAGCAACAGTGGAAACAGGGTCCTTCCTCTTGTACTGGGGAGAACAGCTGCCTACACCTCTGCATCAACATCAGCAGGGCTGACTCCAAGCTCTCCCAGGGGTCTTCCTACAGCCCATTCCATGTTTTTCCATCTCAAAGGCGCTGATCTCTGCCCAGCTGTGTGTGGCAGCTACAAGAAGGGAAGGACAAACACATTCCAGGGGCAGAAAACAGACAAACTGCCTGCTGATCACATTGTCCCTGCTGCTCTTGGGTCTTCCCCATGAAGGCAGGTTCAGAGTCCCCTGGCCTGGGATGTGTCTGTAGTGGATGGAGTTATTCAGGCTCTCCTTCCCAGAGAGGACTTGAAACGAGCACCTGACAAACTGCAAGACTCTGAAATGGATCTCACAGTCCCCCTCTTGCCTTTTTGGTTCAGTCCCATCCAGCTTTGCCCAGGAAAGTGGCCTCCAGGCTTTTCCCACAGCTTAACCCTTAAGGCTGGCTCTGGTGAGATGAAACCTGAGCTCCAAATGAAGCCGATCCCTCGTCTGCTTTAGGGGGAAAAAAGTGTATGTATGTATAAAACCCAAATCTAAGGGGCACTTCCAAGATGATCCAGTGATTCCACAGAAAAATCCTGAAGCCTTTGGCTGTGCTGCAGTGCCCTCGGTGGATCTGGACTGCCAACAGCCCTTCTGCAGCTGGGTCCAGGAAAGCCTGAGAATCGGCCGAGGTCGGTATGATTGGCTACATGGGATTCCAGGAGGTCTTTCCTTGTGGCAGCAGAGAAGAGGATCCCAGTTCCAAGGGCCTGAAGAGCTCTTCATGGTCTTCAGTAGAAGCTGCTTCCCAGCAAGGAAGTCCCTAAGAATTTAGATATTCTGGAGAGCTAGTTCTAGGGGATGAATCTCACACCAACTTCTCACTGCTGCTGGACTGGGAGATGAGAGGATATGGATACATCACAGTGGCCTCTGGTGCAGTTTATTTACAATGGGAATCAGTGCTGGAGAACACCGGGATATTAACAAGCAGGAAACACACTAGGAGGCAAAAAAGAGAATGGAAGAAAGACTCCATGTTAGCATCAAGGTATTCTCTGCAAACTCTGTGACAACCTAAATTTAGCTGTAAAGCCCTTAGGTCCTCTCCCTCTCCCTATTCACACATCAACCTACACTATCAAGCTTATCAATCACACCCTTCTCTCACTGCCTGGCTGATCACAGGGGCCTGGCTTCCACAGGCCATTCTGATAAGAAAACACATGAGATAAGTATGGAAAGTCTGCAAAGTGAAGCACACAGCTTTACCTGCCTCATCTCATCAGTATTTCTTGGCCAAGGGAGTGTGATGCAAGTTGTTTCCACAATGCAGGGCCTTGGTTACTTAATGAAATATTATTTAAGCTAAATGCCATAAAATTGTCATTTTGCTTTCTGGCAGGCTATAGAGAAAGAAATCTGCTTTGCTCCTCCCTTCCAAGGAAGGAGGTTTCATCAGCACACGTAAATATGTGAGAAATTTGAAAGGAACACAAACACTGAATGTATTACTGGCTGTGATTCAGAGCTGTTTGTTTATCTGTGGCTTTTAGCACCGTGCCAAAATTCCAGCCTCCCACCTCGAGAGCCAGACAGGCAGTGAGAGCAGGAGCTCTGCTCAGGGACACAGCTCCACGGAGCCTTACCACTGGAATCCACCAATGGGCTCTGTAAACCTGTGACGGATCAGGAACGTTGCAACAGCTTCAGCAACCTGAGAGAAGGGGAAAAAATAGCTCAGGATTTAAAGGGACACTAAGAGAGGACGAAACCCAGTCAGTTTTCAAAGCCTGCAGTATTTCCAACAACAGTCCACATCCTCAGGAGTCTGTTGCTGAACCATTTGCTCCTTTAAAACAAGAGCTCTGTGTAACACACCTCCAGCTTTACTCCGACATTGAGCCTGCCATCAAGAAATGACCAAACCTTTTCTCCGCCCATTTCAGTAGTTCTTAAAACAATTAGCAGGGAGAAAAGGTAAATTCAGGATGCAAGACAGTAACCTGGAATGGTTTGGGCTGGGAGGAACATTAAAGCTCATCCATTTCCAACACCTGCCATGGGCAGGGACACCTTACACTACACCAGGCTGCTCCAAGCCCCGTCCAGCCTGGTCAACATTGCTCAGAATGTATAAAAAACCAGTAGCAGCTTAAGAACTCAGTATGTTTAGATAAAAATACCTATTTCAGACTGTAAAGTGAAGCACAGAAAGGCTGAGTTTTAACACAGCTGTCGGTGCAGAACGAGCTTTAAAACCAGATGTGTTCCCAACCACAGGCTCCACTGGCTGCACCGCATTCCTGCTTCCATCTGGACACAAACTCCAGCAGTGCCCAGAAGCAGCACTGCTCTGTCAGAGCTGCTAAAGGAACATTTGGTTTCTATTTGGAAAATTTGAACCACTCAACAAAACACAGACAAACCTCTAACGCTGCAGAATTGTGCAAGGGATAGTGGGGAACTGCATGAGGAATGAAGGGGGAGAAATCCACACTCCACATGGGTGGAATTAGGTACATCACCACGAGCCTGAGAGTTAAAGCCATAGCCCAGCCCTGTGGCATGTAACATCTTAGCCAGGGCTTTCCAGACAGCTAAAAAATCCAAGCTGCTGGTGAAAGGCAGTTGTTGTGCCAACAGATGCCCCTGAGGTACGATCTCTGCTCCATGGTAAGGAACAGATCCTTTTATGCATTTCAGATGGTGGATTATTGTAGCTTCAACCCCACGGCGGGGCTCACCTTGTCTGGAGCATCCTCATGGACTGCGTGGCCACACTGTGGGAGGACCTGCATCTGGAACTTGCCTGTGGGTTGAGAGAGTCAGCACACAGATCTCACACTCTGCACCTACTGACCTCAGCACTGAGTGTAGCTGGAAAAGGGGCCCCAGGGATGGCAGGGAGTCTCAGCAGACTCCACACCATGCACAGCCCATGGTCTCCACAGGAAACATGGACCAGCTGCTTAGTTCACCTTTTCCAGGTGTAACTAGAACAGGTTCCCAGGAGTTCAAATGGAGCTGAGCTTCTCAGAGCTCCTCAATGCAGGCAGGTGTCAGAGTTAGAACTCTCACCAGATTTACCTTAAGGTAACGTTTATCCTGCTGTCCAATACTACTCTCTAGTACTGGTTGCTCTGGAAGGCTGGGATGGGGGGAAAAACCCCAACCCAAGCCCCAAAACATGAATGAAGTGCTTAATCTTGGTCTGCTGTCTGTCAGAAACACTGGGAGATGGGAGAATTTGGAATGGTCCCAAGTGTCCTAGCTAGGAACATCAGGGATGTAGCTAGAAAGGGGAAAAATGGATTAGGGAAAAGCCCTCACAGGCAATCATTCTGATCCAAGAGAAGTGTAGCAGCTCCACTGCTGGGAGCACTGAACGCTGGATTGAACAAAACCCACAGCAGCAGCCCTTTGAATTGAACCTTTCCCTGCTCACCTTCCCCACCTTTCCTTGACCACAGCAGGAGAACACTTTGGGATGGACAAATTCTTTAATACCCATTTGTTTGGATATTGACTGCACCCATAGCAACAAGCTGTCATGCAAAAAGAGCATTACAGTAAGGCTGAAGTAACAATACTAAATACTTACCTTGCATCTGTCCAATGGTCAGATCTTTATCCAGCCTGTCAACACCTACAAGCAGAGAGAACACAATTCTCTGAGCCAGGCTTTACTCTGTATTCTAAAAGAGACATTAGATTGAAAAGCAGAAAATAAACACCTCTGATACCCAGACAAGGGCATTTCACTGCTGCACCTTGAGAGAGTAAAGTTACAGCAAAGAAACACAGCCAAAAATGCAGGAGCACACCCCTCCCTACTACTTAAAAGGGTATTTACAAAAGGTATTTGCTATTAAGGTATACAAAAAGGGCTTAAAGCTGTACTTGACTTTCACTGGAGAAGTTGAGATCACACCACGCTATTTTAGGAGACACAGAGAAGCCCAGGAACCACTGCAGCCCAATGCTGACCCTGTGCTCTAAAATGCAAGTGTGACATCACTGAGGTGCACACCAGGGCTGGGAGGGACACGTACCAGCTAGAAGCAAGAGCTTTGGAGTGGGACAGCTGAGGAAGAGGTTGGATAAACCCCTGAACCAGCCATCCCAGTACTTCTCTGTTTTGGCCAGCTCGATTCGCCACGTGTATAAATGCTCCTTCTTTGTCTGCAGGGAGGAGAGAGAGCTCTGCATCAGTGATCAGCAAAACAGCAGAAAGAAAACCAGCTCAGGGAGCCACCTGGAAATGCATAAATACATAGATATAAAAAATAAAACCAATACTGGCTCCCTCTGGTGGAGTACACACTTCCAGGGATGACCCTCCTTGCTTCTAAGTCTCTCTCCAAATCAAAGTACATGACTAGGGAACAAGAAAGTCAGCAAGAGCTACGCCAAGAGGAGAAGAGCCTGCAGGATTCAGGGCAATCAATTTGCTACTCTTTACTGACACAAATAGCTCACAAATTGTCTGAACATTTGGGCTTGGCTCACATCCAGTTTTCTCTCCCTGGAGTGGCTGCCTTTCATTGTAGCTTGGATATGATTTGGATAACCACAGGTGACAGCTCTTGCAGAGGAAGCTGAAAACACAGCAACAAGTTCCCAACCTCTGTGTCATCCTCTTTCTTCCTTTTGTTGACAGAGCCTCCTCCTTCCTCATCCTCATCCTCTTCCTCCTCCTCCTCAATAATTCCCTCTACTATGGCTTTAGGGCATTCAGGACTGGCAGCCTCTTCGCACCTGTGAAAATAAAATCAGAAACTGATTCCCTGGCAAAAGGAAAAAGTCCAAAGCAAAACACCACCCAGGATTAAACCATAGGTGTTCAGCAATTTTGCTTTAAGAAATTTTCATTTTCAAGTGCACTTATGTAGCAATGGTGTTGTAAAACAGAAAAAAAAAAGATTTTAAAATAATAAATGAAAGAAACCAAAGGCCACCTACTGTTTGACTTGACCGACCATAGAAACTCTGGCAGATTCAAGATTTCTTATCTGTCCACTTTTTACACTAGGGGGAAAAAATAATCATAAGACAGAAATATTTACTGAAGAGATTCAAGAATCAGCAGGCCCAGAAAGAGGAGTTAAACTCCTCTACATCTCAGGACTTCCCAAACCATTCCCAAAGCCCCTGCTCTCGCACTGAACAGAGTGGCTCGAGCTAAACTTCTGTGACCCTCCCTTTGTCACTGTAACTGAGAGGAGAAAGAGGGAGAAGGCTGGTGGGGAAACAGCGAAGCAGGGTTAAACCCATGGCAGGGGGCTGGGAGAGGGCCTGTCGACAGCCAGATTATACAAACTTTGTTTCCTTCGGGAGTCAGGCGACAAAGACAAGTGATTCCAGAGGCTGAAACCAAGCTTTACCTCCACTCAATGGCATTCTCAAGCGACTTGAATGTTTTGGGACGACTCCTTAGGAAGTTCTGCATGCTGTTCAAGGCATCCATGGCAGTACCTAAAAGCAAATGGCATCATCTTCATCAGCTTCACGGCATCTGATGAAATTATTGCCACATCCCTCTACACAAAACTGGCTGCAATGCCCTCACAGAGAGCTGGAGCTCCCCAGCAATCTAATGCTGCTAAGGAAAGTACAGGTTAGTATTGCTAAGCCAACAGTCATATTGGAAAATTGCTTTTTGAACAGGTAGGATGTTCAGACAGAGAAAGCAGCAGTCATTTATCAGCACCAAGCAGTACAGCAAAAGCCACCCTCCTCCCCACCAAGAAAGTGTTTCAAAGAAATTAGTGCCAAGGTGGTGTTAGGTCATAGGCTTGGCTCAGTGATCTCCAAGGACTTTTCCAACCTAGCTGATCCTCTGATTCTGTGACAGGAAAAAGGCAAACAGAGGGAAGACAGCTGGAAAAAGGAAAAGGAAGAAAAGGAGAAGGAGAAGGAGAAGGAGAAAGGAGAAGGAGAAGGAGAAGGAGAAGGGGAAAGAAGAAGGAGGAGAAGGAGAAGGAGAAGGAGAAAGAAGGAGAAGGGAGAAGGAGAAGGAGAAAGGAGAAGGAGAAAGGAGAAGGGAGAAGGAGAAAGAAGGAGAAGGGAGAAGGAGAAGGAGAAGGAGAAGGAGAAAGGAGAAGGAGAAGGAGAAGGAGAAGGAGAAGGAGAAGGAGAAGGAGAAGGAGAAGGAGAAGGAGAAGGAGAAGGAGAAGGAGAAGGAGAAGGAGAAGGAGAAGGAGAAGGAGAAGGAGAAGGAGGGGTCACACGGAAAGCTTTTTGTGCGCACAGGATCTGCAGGGAGGATGGGCTGGGTTTAGAGAGGGCGCAGACCCTTGTGTTTGGGGGATGCGGTGCCAGGAGCAGGGCTGGGCACACTCACCCTCCACGACGTCGATCATGCAGAGCCCCAGCAGGCTGGGCAGCAGGTTGGCCACGGCGGTGTGCACGGCGATGGCGCCGCCCATGCTGTGCCCGATCAGCATGATGGGCGGCGGCAGGTCCCCGTAGAGCGCCTCCACCACGCTGCCCACGTCCCTGCAGGCACAGCAAACCCGCCTGGCGCCCAGCAGGGACACGGCCCGCACGGGCAGCGCCCCACACCCCGCTGAGCCCCAGGCTGCACACCGGCTCGTTCTGCTGTCGCTGCTGCAGAGCAGGAAACCCTGCACATCCGTGCCATTCTCCTTCTGTTAGCAGCATCCTCACTCAAAAGGTACTAATTTAAAAGATGGTCAAGCAAGCTGGCCTAGTGGAAGGTGTCCCTGCCCATGTGGATGAAATTTACAGTCCCTTCCAGCCCAAATTCTGTGATTCCTTGTAGAAAACGTTTTAGGCTGACACTTGCTGGTGGGAACGTTAAATAAAAGGTGAGAAAAAGCTGTCAAATCATCTTGCATGGAAGCAAAAACCAAGAAATTCATTGTTCTTAAAAGAAGAAACTGGAATTAGAGAGAGAAAAATAACTGCTGGCCCTGCTGACCATGGCAAAGACGAACAACACTGAGCACGAGCAAAAACACTGAGACTCTCTGTGAGCACAGACAGGCAAGGGGCAATTTCCCCACCCTTCCCAAAAGGTACCTCCTGTTAAACTGAAGCTGTCACTTCCTGACACTTTTGCCAGGATGGGAAAGCTGGCTGGTATGATTCCCAAACCCCAGAACAGCAGCAGAGCTCACAGCTGAAATCTCCTGTAGAGCAGTTTAAAGACACCCCCCAAGCTGGCTTTCCTGACTACAGCCATTCAGAGGAACCTGAGAACTGAGCGATTTTTATTGGAAAAAATGATTCCATTTTTATTGAAAATGGAAAACAAGTTAAAAAAAAAAAAAAAACCACAAAAAAAAAACACCACAAAAAAACCACACAAGAACAGGTTGACCAGATTGACCGGCTTGTCTGCTTCACTAGAGAAAATTGTTTGAGGACTTGATTTAAAAGAACAAACAGGAACACCAGCTATAATTTAAGGCTCCTCTTTAAAAGATATTCAGGGCTAAATTTCAAGCTCATTGCTAAGAAGAGGGGAAGGTTTCAAAACAAAAGGAACTTGCTTTTCCCCCCACAGCAGTGCTGCTCCAGATCTAAAATATTCTAATTATTTAATCCAGCATCTCCTCAGGACAGTTACACATCAGGATCTGACAAGGCATAAGCAGCAGGAATAAGGTATACAATGGAAGTCAGAATACATTTCACACATGGCCTCCCCTCAACAAACCAAGTGGATTTGTCCATGGGAAGGTTACAAAATCCTTCATCATTTAGTTGTACTCACAGCAAAGAGTCTCTTTGTACTAAATATGGGCAGAACATAATGTGCTTAGCAGTGGGTATTTGCTTTTCTTACAGTTTTGTCAAGAGGGGGATGGATTTGCATGCCAAAGCGGGTCGTGACAGTTTGGAAAAGCAATTCTATGCTTGAAAATCCTGTGTTTGTGACCCAGACTTCAGGAGTGTTACCAGGCCAATGTGGGCCCGCCCTGACCAGTCACCCCAGGGGCTGAGGAAGAGTCAAACTGGTGATTCAGACTAAAATACCCCACGCTTCTAAGGGAAGCATTCCACCTCCCTTAGGAACTCTTCAGCATGTGGCACGTTTAAAGTGCTCAGTGTTTAAAAACTCAGGGTACTGGGAGAACAACTCCAGCTCTTGGAATCTGACTCAGCTGGGAGGAACATCATTTCAAACTGCCCCAGAATGGAAGGAAAGGAGGGGTAACTACCAGAATCACGTGAAGTTAATCTTCCAGCTCCTCTGAATGAAGGCTGTGTGCCCTCAAGGAGTTTATTGTTCAGCCAAGGAGAGAAAGGGGAGGTTTGTAAAAAGGGAAACGAGCGTAAGTCTCCTTACTTTGCCATAGTCTCTGCAGACAGATCTTCAGGATTCCTTACTTTTGTTTCTCCTAGAAAAAAACCCAACCCAAGTTAAGTTCACTTAAGTTGAAAAGCTTCAGGCCCCCTCAGGACTTAGAGCAGTGATGGTACAAAGCTTTTAGGCACAGATATGAAGAGCAAGCCCACTGCAATGAACATGAATAATTAAGAAACACAGAATTAACAGGAACACTTGGTTCCTTATGAATCTTAAAATGGAAGAACAGTCCTCGTTTCTCATGGCAAGGACCACTTAAAGGTTATGGAAATATGAAAGAGGGCTTGGTGGACGGAAGCAGTCCACCACTGTCTCAAGCAAAACTTCAGGGGGTCTCAGCCTCTGACAGAAGCCAGTCTTCCATCCCTGCTTTTGAATCAAATTGGGATGCCTTAAGGATGTTTTCCCAGTCATCCTGAGAGGGACTCGATGCATCTCCTTTGAAAAATGGGAGCATGTGTAACACGCTGATTTGACCCCAGCTTTATTTCTTTGACTTACCATGGCCTCGGAGGTCTAAGGCCACAATCCTACACTGGATCCTGCTGATGATTGCAGACTGCAAGCAGAGACAGAGAGAATGTTGTTTGCAAAGGGAGATCAGCAGCAACAAGCAGTTGCAGCCACAAACAGAGCAGCAGCTTTACTTACAGTAAACACAGCCCAGGACAGGGCAGAGTGGCCTCCACCGTGCAGCAGCAGCAAGACAGGCCCCTCCAAGCCACTTTTGTAAATTCGAAAAGTGTATGAACAGTTAAAGACATTTCTCAGAGCTACTTCAAGGCAGCAGAGTGAATTTTGGAGCTTGCAATACCAAAAAGTATTTTATTTCTACCTTTCATTTATCTGACCAACAGGAATGTTCAAGCATTGTCTGGACAAAAATCTAACTCAGTTTAAGCTTCAAGAGTTGTATTCCTGCTGCCCAGGTTTTCTCCCCCTCTTTAATTCTCCTATCCCCTGTCCTTTTCTCCCTGGGCACAACAGGGAGGTGAACTAAGAGAAAACTAGAAATCCATTAGGAAAAAAAGATGGAGAGTTATTTTTTACACAGGCAAAATAATGAGAGGGCAAAAAATGGTTTTAAACTAGAAGAAGGGAGATTTAGATTAAATGTTCATAAGAAATTCCTCCCTGTGAGGGTGTGCACCCTGGCACAAGTGCCCAGAGGATTGCCCCTGGATCCCTGGCAGTGCCCAAGGCCAGGCTGGACTTTGGGGCTTGGAGCAGCCTGGGACAGTGGGAGGTGTCCCTGCCCATGGCTGTTGGAAACGCTTTTTAAGAATTATAAAAAATTAAATTAAATTAAATTAAAAATGATTACTAAAGAAGCAATATCAGGAATTTGCCTTGCTAGGCACAGTTTAACTGTCAGCCTAGAAGGGATAGTTCTGGTTATGAACACTGAACCTTGCAGGAGACATAATGGAAGATGAGAGTGAACACATGAAAAAGCTGAGGAACCCCAATAAACTAAACAAAACGTGAAACCTCCCCCATGATCTCTGGGATTATGACAAATTCCATATGGGGAAAGAAAAAAGGATATATCCTTGCCAGTTTCATTTTCTACCACAACGTCCTCCATAGACTCAAAGTACTGGCTCCAAAGCACTGGTGAAAAATCACGCTTTCTTCCAGGGCTGCAAGACAGAAAAAATTCCATAAGAAAGAGTTATTTTTAAAGTCCTCCACTGAAATTGGCATCCAGGCCTCCTCTCGCTGGTGTTACACAACAGCGCAGACTGGAAGCAAACGGCGCATCAGTGAAATTCCCACACAACCACAATATCCAGAATTCTACTGTCAGTGAAGGAATCCTCCCCTAATTGTTGCTCCTAGTGAGGAAACGCAGTGGAGACAGAGAAGAGAGTACTTTCCTCATCGAGTCATTCCAAGGAAGACTGAGCAATGGTGATTTACACTACACAGGCCCAAGGCAAGGGAAAATAAACAGAACAGTGATACTGTCCCAGTACCACCTCCGAGTCTGCAGTGACCCACAGGCAAAAGGTGCCCAGCTGACAAACCAATTTATTTTTTGCTTCCTTCAAAAGGTGCAGCTGTGCCCTCTCCTTGTACCACCATTACTGACAAAAGGCTCTGCAATCAGAATTTTCCTGATGACTCAGTTGATGCAGAATTTGTTTCTCGGGCTGGTATTTACTCAGTAAGGCTAAAAGAGTAGTGCTTAATTTTGGAAGTGGCATAATTAGGCTCAATTCGAGCCCAGGATACAGGATGAGTAACAGTGCACCATTTTAACCATGTTTTTGCACTTCAGCTCTTCTGGGGGAGGCAGGCAGGCAGCACAGAATATTAAAATCAAGCATGGGCGTGAGAGGTGAAAGACCTTCAGAGCAGAAAAATCCCTGCTGGAGAAGTTTCTCCTGAATTCTCGGCTTCCTAAAGAAATAGAAAATAACAGACAAAGCAGCTTTTCAATTTTGCAGAAACAAAACTTCTGTTTCCCCTGGTGTTTCTAGGATATGAAACATAAACCAGCCACCCCCTGAATGGACCAAATTCCCTTCTGGGGGTTTCCAGACTTCTTGTTAAATCTCAACTAAATAAAATGAGAAGTCACACACCTACATGAATCCAGAAAATATTAATCTCTTTTACCACCTCAGCCTAATCTCATCCTCTGATCAAGGAAAAAAATATCACAGTCAAAGCTTAATTTTTGCCTGGAAGCCATCCCAGCCCTGATCACATGCTCTCTCCATACCAGTTCTGGTTCTTTCTGGAGATGCAGAGAACTGCCCACAGCTTGGATGATTTCCCCTCTCTGGGTTTCGCATAGGTAGGATGTGCAGCCAGTGGAAACGAATTCCTTCACCCTTTCAAAGTGCAGCATTTCAGCTGCAGCCAGGCTCTTGCACAGCGTGCTACAGCTGCCTTTGGGCTCCCCTGCCCTGAGCAGCTCCAGGAGACCAGCGCATGCTGTCATCTGCCTGGCTACAGCCCTTCCCACCGATCCACAGATGTGCTGGGCAGCAGGAACTCCCTGGTGGCCCAGCCCTGCCATCGCTGTGACACCAAGAATCTGTAGGGAACGTGGCATCCGAGCAACGGTGAGGAAACGCGAGCGACCTCAGGTTTCACCCTGGACCCCCAAAAGGGCAGAATAAATGCGCTGCTTTCCACAAAATCCCAGGTGACCACAGAGGGCTGAGCAAACAAGTTCCTCCAAAGAAAGGAATCCTTGATTTTGAGTTTTCCTAGAGCTGCTTTTTTTAGCGAAGCATCACCACACATTCAGAATTAGAAGTCTGCCCAAATAAACAGCAGCTGTGGTTTTGCACCTTCCTATGTTGAAGTCATATTTTGCTGGCCAGTATTTAAGCTGGCAGAACTAACTAATAGCTTTTTAAAGTATCCAGCAAACCAAAACAGAAATGGATCTGACATAATAACTTTTCTAGACCGATCCTTAAACTCCAAGCCAGCATATTAAACTGGAATTACAAAACAAATTCTGGGCACCCTCTGTTTTATGCTATTGTGCAGGTTACCCTCTTTGTCATGTCATTGATCCTTAGGATGCCCACATGGCTCAGCAAATCTTTCCCCAGTTTTTGAAGGGGTTTTCTTTCAGGTATTTTCCTAAAATAAAAAAAAAAAAAAAAATAGTTGCACCAAGCAGAAGGAACCATTTTCAGAAAGTCCTTTTTCTGCTGAGAGCCCCTATTTAAAACTACTAAAGCAAATATAGAACAAGTGCATGAATCAGGAGATTTCATTCCCACATCATATTTGAACCCAAGCAAATCAAACATCATCTACAAGTACGAACTGCCACGGCTGACAAGTTGTATTTAGAAATTCTAAAAATTGACAAGGACAGTATCTTAAGTTCTGCCTTAGAGATGCTGAATACATAAATTGTTGGGTTTTTTTTATTAAAAGGATTCTAAGGGGAAAAAGTGGATTAAAAAGGAAGAAATGAGTAGGAATTGCCATGATTGAATTACACAGATCTGATCCAATCATGCCCTTTTAGATAATTGAAAGATCTTCAGAGACTGTGTGTGATTTTTACTCACACATTGGAAAGGAACAGCAAACTGACTTTCACTTTTAAATCCCATGCAGGTGCTTAGCTCTGAATGAGCCACTAGCAAAAAACAAAGGGCAAAAAACAAACAAGACAGGAAATGCAGAAGCTGCTACAGCTGTTGGGATCTGCTGCCATGGGGGGTGGCTTTACAAATTCTATTATTTTATTCCCCCACAGAACACAGAGTCAGCCCATAAGCCTGATTTTGTTTTGTTTTGTGATTTCGATTTTGTTTTTGGTTTTCATCCATGGAGTAATTTGAAGGAATCACTTGCAATTCCCAACACAGCCTTGGCCGTGAGCGCTCCTTAAAGAAATGGGCACGGAATTCCTCCCAGAGGCTGAGTTTCACATATTGCTCGAGCCTAAGAGAAGCTCCAGCCTCCTTTGGAAAGGGCCTTTTGGAACCATCATTTCTGCTGGAGAGCACTTAAATCCAGGGAGGAGAGGACTGTGCTGGCAAAGCAGGAATTGATGCCACGTGCCATGAAGTGCACTGAAATTCCAGCACGCATCCCATGCTCCACTCCCAAGCATGTCACAGGAGCCACGCTGGATATCAGGGAGAATTCCCTCCCCAAAAGGGCTGCCCAGGGCAGCAGTGAGTCCCCATCCCTGCAGGGACTGAAAGCTGTGTGCATGTGGCACTTGGGGACGTGGGGCAGTGGTGGTGGCCTGGGCAGGGCTGGGGGAAAGGCTGGACTCCAGGATCTTGGAGGGCTTTTCCAACCTGAACCATTCCAAGATTCAGTTTGCTTCGGCCACCTTGACTTCTCTCCCACGGAGAGACAGAAGGAAGTGATTGTACTGAAAAAATAGCAAGGAAAGAATAAATTTTAAAGAAAAAAGCTAGGAACAAGTTTATTTTCACGGATTTAAATGCAGCAACAGGTGCTGGTTTTTTACGAACTACTGAAACACACATGAACCTTTTAACAGCATGTCGCCAAAAAATGTAAGACTTTATTTAAGTTAGGAAGTTCTCAGTAAATTCTGTTTTTCTGTAGCAATCTCACATGCTTGAGCCTCTGCTTGTCAAGATCTGCTTTCAGCTACACCACAGTCACATTAAGATGACCTGCATGGTGGAAAAAAAAGGGAATAAAAAGAAAGTGCCCAACACACTGGTCAGAGGATTTAGCCATGGAAAACTCAAGTTGCTGGCATTCTTGGATATTAAGGTTAAACCTATTTTTTAAAAGCCTGGCTTGCAATTCAAGAAATTGAAAGCGCAGAAGTAAATCACATTTATAAATGCGAGATGCTTAATGCAGCAAACAAATATTTTCCTAAGTTTAGTTATTTTTGTTCCCTGTAGAAGTTTGAATTTTGAAGGACTGTTTCAGGGCAGCCCTGCACATCTGCCAGCACTGTAAATCACACTGTGTTTTCCCTGTACAACTAATCCCTTTCTCTTTTGGTGGAATTCTCTTCAGGGGGAATCTTGCACTTGTTTGAACAGAACTGAACTTTGGTAAGGGTAAGCTCAGCTTAAGCTAAACTTTTATCCCACTCCCTCTTGTCTCCTTTTCACAGAAGCCCCAGGCCCCTCTGGATGAGGCCGTTCCATGCTGGATGTGCAGCACCTCCCACAACAGGAACATCACCTGTAAAGGGATTTACTGGGGGGCAGAGAGGAACATCAAACCACAGCATGATTATAACTCCCCACTGCTTCCAAGGGAAGATTCCAGGGGAATTCCTGATCCTTAACCGCAGTGCTGGATTTTGTTTCATTCACAATAATTTCCCTGACAGCGTTTAAAACCCTATGCATGGTAAGAGAGGAAGAATTATATAAATTAATACATGTTACACCCTTAGACACTGGTCAGCCTTCCCCCACAGATCCCAAAATGTGCTCTCAACCCCTGCTGAAAAGATTAAAGAGTATCCCAGACTTTTCCATCATCTCGAAATGCAGATTTAAGCAGGGATTAAAGTCACTTGGCAGTGCCTTCACATGGGTGCCTGCGGCTGAGAAATCATGGAATGTTCTGACTTGGAAAGTGACCCAGCACAAGGATTACCCAAGTCCAACTGCAGCTGAGGAATTCAGGTCCTGAGAATTTCCACACCCCTCTCCCCCCAGCCACACCCTCAGGTACAGCCCAGACATGGGGCCGGACCCTTCCTCCAAACATGGATGGCAAAAGGGCCGGGAGGAAAGGGCTGGAGAGCTGATCCCAGCACCTCCCCCGGCCTGAGGATACGCTGGGCACTGGTGCCTCTGCAGCTGGAGCAGCCTGATCCAGGTGCCACTCACCTGGAGCACGGGGAAGCAGGACCAGCCCTCCTTCCAGACCCCCTAAGAATGGCCACCACTGTGGCCATTTATGGCCATCACCACAATGATCTTGCTCCAGATCCCCAGTAATGACCATTCCCTCTCCAGATCCCCCAGGACGAGCTCCCCTCTGTCCCGATCCCCCGACAATGACCATTCCCTGTCCAGATGTCCCGATAATGACCATTCCCTGTCCAGATCCCCCGAAAATGACCATTCCCTGTCCCGATCTCCCGACAATGACCATTCCCTGTCCAGATGTCCCGATAATGACCATTCCCTGTCCCGATCTCCCGACAATGACCATTCCCTGTCCAGATGTCCTGATAATGACCATTCCCTGTCCAGATCCCCCAGGACAAGGTCCCCTCTGTCCAGATCTCCCAATAATGACCATTCCCTGTCCCGATCCCCCGACAATGACCATTCCCTGTCCAGATGTCCCGATAATGACCATTCCCTGTCCCGATCTCCCAACAATGACCATTCCCTGTCCAGATGTCCCGATAATGACCATTCCCTGTCCCGATCTCCCAACAATGACCATTCCCTGTCCCGATCTCCCAGTAATGACCCTTCCCTGTCCAGACCCGGAATACCGTGCCTCCCTTCTTGGCAGATCCCCCCAGTAAAGGCCCCCGGTCCCTCCAGACCCCCGGCCCGCCCCCCTGCCCTGCAGAGCCTCCGCTCCGCTGTCACCTCTCCCCCCGAGCTCCCCCCGCTCTCCGCATCCGCCCCTGCCCTTCCTCCGCCTACCCCATGCGCATCTTGGACCCGGACTGGCCGCCGCCGCCGGGCAACGGGGGCCGAGGTGGCAGGCGGCCCAGATGCAGCTGCTTCTCCAGGGCCGACATGACAGCCGGGAACACCGGGAACACCGGGACCCCCGAGAGCACCGCCCCCGCCCCGCCGCGCCGGAAGCGGCTCCGCCAACAGCGCCGCCGCGCGGCACCGAGCGCGCCCGCCCGCCCGCAGGGCACCAAGGGAAACGTAGTCCGCGCTCCCGCCGCCGTGCCCGCGGGGCAGCACGGGAGCTGTAGTCCCCGCCGCCGCGGCCGTTGCCGGGCGGGAGGCGCGGGCGGGATGCCGCGGAGGGGAGGTGCGCGGCGGGACGGGCGGCGGAGCGGGGCTCGGGGGACACGGCGGGGATAGAGGCGTGCCGCGGTGGGGCGGGGAGCGGCGCGGCGCCCGGGGTGATGTACGGGCCGCTGACGCCGCCTGTCCCCGCAGGTCCCGGTGACCCCGCCGCCGCCGTCAGCCTGCCGCCGCTGGTGCGGGGCCCGGCGCGCTGCTGGCTGCGCTGCTCCGTGCCCCGCGTGCTGTGGGCCGGCCCGCAGCCCGCCGCCGTGGTGCGGCTGCGGTGGTGGGGCGAGAGCTCCGGCGGCACCGTGCTGCAGCCCGCCGGCAGGGCCGGGCAGCCCGCGGGCCGCACCTGCGCCCGCTTCGCCGTGCGCTGCGGACCCCGGCAGCTCGCCGCCTACCTGGCAGGTACGGACAGCGCCGGGACACCGCGCTGGGAGCGGGCTGGCACGGGGGGACGTGGGCTCTAGGTGCGCCAGGGCAGGCAGGTGCGGCGTCCGGAGCCGTTTGTTCCCGGGCAGGGCGGAACGGGCTGGCCTGGGGATACCCTCCAGCACTGGTAAGCCATTCATTCCCCCATGTCCTGCCCTAAGCGTTCCTTTCCTGCGAATCCTTATTCCAAATTCCAAATACCTATTCCCCATCATCTACTGCCAGTTACAATGTCTGTATTGACCCTTCTTTACCTGCTGCCCCCCCCGTTACCGTAATAGGGGTATTTATAATATTCTGTAATTTTAGCCAAAAAATGTCACTTGTGACGGTGAGAGTGACCTGAAGGTGTTCCTGATTTTTGCAGATATGGGAGTTCTTGTCCTGGAGGTTCTAACCAAGCGTGAGCACCTGCCCCTTGGCCGGGCACAGATCACGAAACTGTCCCAGCTGTCTCCCAGCCATCCCATCAAAGGCTCCTTTGCTGTGGTGTCACCAACATCGGAGAAACTCGGGGAGCTGCAGGTACTCTTGATGTCTTTGGTCATTATTGCATGATAATATGATATTACTATAAATTATGTGCTGTGACACTGGCATAATCAGGTGCAGGGTCAAGCTGTACATGGCACACTCTCTGTCCAAGGCATTTCTGAGCTAAGGTAACAAATGAAAAAAAAAACCAAATAATGGTGGTGTCAGCTTCATTTTGCTTAGAGGGATGTGGGGTAGTTGACCTTAACAAGATACATGTGGTCATCTCTACACTGAGAGTGGGTATTAGCAGTGGATTTAAAATGGATATTTGGTCCTTACACTTCACTGGGCTGGAATAAGAGAAGATTTTGACATCTGGAATTAAGAAAGTTGTGTCTTGCAGCCAGAATTGGCTCTGGAAAACTGATTATGAAAGGCAGTTGACTGGATTTGGAAACGTGGGACAAGAAACAAGTAGTTGTAAATATGTGACATAGCTGTGTAATGTAAATATTACTTTATGTAGAGAAGCAGCAGTTTTCCATTCATTGCACAACAGGTGGATTTGACTGCAGTGTTTACTGCACTTAGATAGGAAAAGAACAAGGTAATATTTCCCCATCTTGTGTCCCAGGTGTCGCTGGTTCTAGAGCCTCTGCCAGAGCTGTATGACAGCAGCAGCTGCGTGCCAGCCACACGGGGAGGTTCAGGTGCTGCTGCTGCCCAGGAGAGCAGCACGTGCCAGCCTCCTGCTCCAGCCCAGCAGCCCAGGCACACCCAGGGGCCTGTTGAACAGGACTCTGTTGACAACAGCAAAGCCACATCTCCTAGGTACCCTTTTTTCTGTTTTCCTCATGACAAAACTGTGGTTTATTTTGCAGTGCGCGCAGAATTTTTAAGTGGTGGCAGTACACTTGTGAGTTATGGGATGCTTGATCTTTTCAAACGTACATTTTGTATGAAATCCAAGATGTTGAGGGTTTCCAAGGGGACAGGGACAATTTCTTGTCTGGTAGAAACTTGCTTCTTAGATTGACTTAGTTCAAGTCATGCAAGACCACACAAGAGGTGCCTAAAATCACCGAATAACCAAATAATTTGGGCTGGAAGGGATCTTAAGGCTCATCTCATTTCAGCCCTGCTGCCAGAACACCTTCCACTATCCCAGATTGCTCCAAGCCACATCCAGCCTGGCCTTGGACATAGATGAGGCAGCCACAGCTTCTCTGGGTAACCTGTGCCAGAGTCTCACTGTGCTCCAGCAAGGAACTTTCTCCTGATATCTGATCTAAACCTACCCTCTGGCAGTGAGTGGGCATCTGTTCCCTCTTGTCCTGTCACAACATGCTCTTGTAAAAAAGACCCTTTAAAAAGCTTTTTTTAAATAAAAACTTCTACTTGCAGCTTGGGTGGGTCTCTCTGGTGGTCTCAGTGGCAGGTGAGGAATCATTAAAATAACATGTCCCGTTTCCTTTTGGAGAATTTCCAGAGTTCTGGATCCCTTTACCCACCCTCTGGAGCTGTCACTGAAATACAGTTTCATTTTTCCCTAGAGGAAAGGACCCTTTGCTGTACCAAGAGAGCTCTGAAAACATGAAGTTCACCTTTCCTGCCCCTCATCCCCACGTGATTTTGCCAGAGGAAGGTGTGAAAGTGAGCCCTGAGGATCAGCCCCCGTCGTTCCCCGCCAGCAGCGATCCCAAAGCGCTTCCCAGGGGCAGCACACGGATGCTCTCCGTGCACAGCCCAGCTACTGAAGACCTGCTCTCAGGTCTGTGTGCAGCCTGCCTCATCTTCCTCCTTTCACTGCAGATGCTCTTGCCTCTGCCTGTCTGCATTTCTGAATATCTGTCAGGTTTTCTGAAGGGAAAGAGAGACTTGGCTCCCTCTTGCTGCATCAATCCAGAAAGGCTTTCCCAGCATTGGAGTAGGGCACGTTCCCATGTGTGCTGTCTTTGGAGTTCCATATTTACAGAAAAGAACAGAAGTTAGACATCCTGAAGTGGCGATCCGCTCTTCCCTGAATTATCCTGATAACGCCCTTCAGTACCTGAGCCTGTGTGTGCAGACAGTTCCTTGTGCAGCGGGGTGGGAGACCGATGGAGGAGCACTCTGCTCACTCCCAGCTCAGCTGTTTTCTGGTGTATCAAGCATGTTTAACCCCCAGTGCGTCAAGATCTCTTTTCAACAGCAGAAAACAAGTTTCTTGACTGTAGCTGACACACTGATTGTGTCTCCACATGGCTTTTAGAATGCATTTGAATGCTGCAATTAATCCCTCTGCCTGTTTCCCAGCTCTCTTGGATCAGGGCAGTAAACTCCGTGATGCCATGGTTGTTTCTGCAATGAAGTCCAGCCCAGACATGGAGATTGAACTGAATAAAATGTCTCATTTTATAGAGAGAGATGATTTCGACGATTTCCAAGCACCAACAAAGTGAGTTTGGACTGGGGGAAGTGACATTCAAGCTCCAAGCCATAAATTGTGAGGCTTTATCCAAAAACTGTAGATACTGAGATTCACAGGATGTGTTTTAGGATTCATTTAGGGTGAAATCAGCGCATCATTCAAATGGGAAGTTAATTTCTACCTGTGAATAAATGCCTAAATTTTGTGAATTCATTTTAATCTTCACGTAGTGAGCCTTGAAGTATTTGATTTTAGTTTCTTAGTATATTTGTATTTAGTTCTAAGTTATTTGTCAAGGAAATATTACATTTTGGTAGGGCGTAAGAGTAGTGCAAGACAGTGCCAGTGAAATGGCACTGCATCACAAAAAACAGTTTTTCAGAAAAGTGTAAGTAATTGATGACCTAAACGCATGGTTTTTTCTTAGGAGAAAAGAAATTTAGATTTCTTGGTTTCCCTCTGGAAAAATGTGAATATTGCCTGTTGTTCTGTGATAACCAGCAAGCAATGCCATTGTCTTTGACAGTCAGTGATGCTCTTGCAAGCTCAATTTCATTTCTTTCTGCACAAACTGTTTGCATTTGTCTTTAAGTAGATTATTTTGGACTTCACAGAAAAAAACTGATAGACTGATTAATGGATTCATCTTGAGCATGCCTTAATGTGTTTATGTTTTTCCTTTTTCTGCTGTCTGTGCTTCCATTGCTGTTACCCAGGAGCCCAAAAGGCCTGAAGTCCAGCTTTGTGCCCACTCCTGGGGATCCCCATCACCTTGGCTCTGAAGTTTCAGGTCAGCAGTTTGACCTAAACTCTGAAGAAAGAGCAATCCAGTTACTGTTGGGCAGGTGAGTGTGATGCACTGGAGACTTCTGCAAAATTGTCCTCATCTGACCATTTTTAAAAGTGTCTCTTGACCCTTGTAACCCACAAAATGGGTTACATTCCCATTTTTGAGAATGTAACCAGTGACCTGTGTGCAAGTGATGGAGGTGTTTTATAGCCCAGCTTTAATGCATGACAGCCTTGACAGCTGCAAGCCACTTGGTGTGGAAGTGATGTCAGAAAGGTTACCCACAATCTTTCATAAAAGAAAGATGATGTCAGAAAGATTACCCACAATCTTTCCTAAAATTAAGTTACTGAATAGTTGTAAGTGTTGTGGCCTAAAATGTTACGTAAAGTAAGCACATAAAGCAAATACCTTGTTACTTGGGAGAGGAAACACTCTGTAAATTAAAACTAATAAGAAACTGTAGCTATTTTTAATCTTTCTCCAGATATTAAATGGACCTTTTACTCTCATTTTGTGTAGCAGAGCATAAATGATGCTTCCATGGTGTCCACATCTGCGCCCTGAAGACACAGCTTCTGGGTCAGATATGGTTCAGAATTTATGGCTCATGTTTCTTGTGCCCTGCACTTATTTTTTCACTGTGTTTTATCAGTGGATAACACTGTAGTGTTGCAGATCATAGAATTATTTTAAGCTCACAGCCCAGAGAAAATCCTTAAGCCAAACTAACCCCAGCTTGTGTCTAAAGATACTTGCATTTGCACCTACTCAGGTATACCTTGGAGAGTTTTTTTAATCAAAGTAAACTGTCCTTAGGTATCACTGGTATCTTAAAGCGTAGTGAAGAGTAAAAATTAGAGGTTGATATTCATAGGTATGTTTCACAATGAAAATCATCAAGGTCTGGAGTCGGTTGCCCAAAGAGGTTGTGCAATCTGCAGCTTCCAAGACACCCAGAATCCAGCCTGACACCTTTTTATTCGCATTTCATTCCCTGTGAGGAGGGGTTGGACCGAGTGATCTGCAGAGATCTGCTCTCGCCCAGGCTGTCCCTCACTCAGTGATCTGCAGAGATCTGCTCTCGCCCAGGCTGTCCCTCACTGAGTGATCTGCAGAGATCTGCTCTCGCCCAGGCTGTCCCTCACTCAGTGATCTGCAGAGATCTGCTCTCGCCCAGGCTGTCCCTCACTGAGTGATCTGCAGGGATCTGCTCTCGCCCAGGCTGTCCCTCACTCAGTGATCTGCAGAGATCTGCTCTCGCCCAGGCTGTCCCTCACTCAGTGATCTGCAGAGATCTGCTCTCGCCCAGGCTGTCCCTCACTGAGTGATCTGCAGAGATCTGCTCTCGCCCAGGCTGTCCCTCACTCAGTGATCTGCAGGGATCTGCTCTCGCCCAGGCTGTCCCTCACTGAGTGATCTGCAGAGATCTGCTCTCGCCCAGGCTGTCCCTCACTCAGTGATCTGCAGAGATCTGCTCTCGCCCAGGCTGTCCCTCACTCAGTGATCTGCAGGGATCTGCTCTCGCCCAGGCTGTCCCTCACTTCCCACGCACTGCTTTCCTCTGGGGACAGAGGAAAAGGCTGCCCCTGGCTGGAGGCAGCATGGCCCAGCTCCAGGCTGGAACATTGTCCACGTCCCTTGGGGACTGCCTGTACAAGGCTGGCCCCCAGGAGTGTTTCTCTCTCTCTACCCTCAGCGCTGATCTCTCCCCGGGGCAGCTTTGGGACCGAGCGGGCTCCCTGTGGGATTCCCTGTCCCTTGGCAGCGAGGCGCACGACAGCGAGCTGGGGGATCCCCACTACGACCAGAGCCTGCTGGAGAGGCTGTTCTACACAGCTCCTGTAAGTGCAGATCTGTAAGGAAAACGGGCCTTCCCTAATGTGCAGGGCAGGAGGTTGGCATGGTCAGAAAAAGTACAGATTTCAGTATTTTACAGCTGGATAAGCATTAAGTATCATACAAATGCTTGTGAGTACCTGTGTGTGCATTGCTCGAAGTTATTATTATTAAAAGAATATTGTTATGACTGCAAAGTCAAGCATTGAGTTTGGAAATTGCTGCCATTGGAGCTATCCAGGGAGACTTTTTTTTTTAAATCCCTGAAATTTTGATAGCATTTTAATTCTTTCAGTTGATGCAATGCACAAGTTGTTTTCCATTTATGTGTTGTGACCATTATGGGACTCTGCACAATGACAATTAACTTCTTATTTGTGTGCATTATTTCTGCTTTAGAAATCTGATTCCAGTTTGAGCGATTTCCTCAGTGATGATGATGATGTTAAATCCTCAAAAAAACCATCCAAGACAGAAACTCTCAAAAAAGCAGCTCCAGTGAATCCACAGAAGGATTTTCATGCCTTTGATCAGAATGTGACAGAAACTAAACCCAGGTAGTTAAATCAGTGACTTTTGTTTTCCCTCATCTAAACTGCATTCCCATTTTTTTTTTTCATATGGAACCAGTCAAAGTGTTCAGTTATCAACCTTATCTTGTACAATACACCTAATGTAAAGGTTTTGTTACTATATTTTTTTCCATTTTTGCTCCAAACAATTATTTCTGATTATTTTTCTGACTAACACTGCTGTTTTTACATCAGGTAAAATTCTTATCCCCAGAGGAACCAAACACAAAATCATTTGCAACTCAAGTCTTGCAAATGACACAAATGAGATTTAAAACTATGACAAAAATCCTGTTGCTGTTCCTCTGCAGCAGACTTGTCCTTGTCTATAACTCTATCATCTCCCTGCTTTTGTACATGGCATTAAATGAAGCTTTTATTTTTGAAGAGTTAAAATGAGATGTTTTTCAGATCAGCAATGTGGAACATGCACTTTCTGGGTTGGTTTTTTTTTTTCAGTTATGGATGCCAGATATTGTAAGATTTTTGTTACAGACAATTACAGAGACTACCAAATTTGTTGTAAAAATATTTTTTAAATGTATGTTTTAGTGAACCTTGGGAAGCTTTATAAGTAGCATCCCGCCAAGCTACCATTCCCCCTTCATTCTGGTCACGTCAGGGACGTTTCTGCAGTCCTGAACCTCATTTCTGTGTCTCCAGCTGCTCTCCCTCTGCTCCTCCAGAAGACCCCAGAGAAATGGCTCCTCTCACAGCCTTGGGTGCAGACAGGTTGGCATTGCTGCAGCGAATACACCTGGCCAGAGTCACCATAGAGAGCCTGAAAATCCCTCCTGAGAGCCTGCAGGCCTCCCCCAGGAGGAAAGGTTTGCTGGGGAAGCCTCCACGGCCCACATCTGTCCACAAGTGGTAAGGGGGGTTGTTTCCTCCTGCTTTGTTTGCTGTTTGCCTTCAGGGCAGATCTCCCTGAGCTCTCCTGTGTAGTGCAGCTTCCCCAAGGTCTCCAGGCTTCTGAGGCTTCTGCTCCTCTGAGGAAATCGTATCCCAACAAATCTCCAGCTTGGGAAATGGTTGGGATACAATAATTTGGGAAAGTTAGAGGTGTGACTGATCCATCCTGATGTGGGCTCGCTTCAGGCTGTGCCTTTCCCAGGGTTTTGGGGAGCTGCAGATGTTCAGTACACACTGGAAACAAGAGGGGGCTTATTGGAGCAGGATTACCTGGCACACAGATAATCAGTGGAAGGAATTCATAGAGTAGGAGTTGCAGTTACCCTAAAAAGAAGGGCTACAGCCAGCTGTGAATCTGGAAGTTGCCTGCTGTGCTGAGTTTCATGGGCTCACGTCAGATTCTCGGTGGATTGTGGTCGCCCTGCCGCTTCTTTATTCACAGCACCTTCTTTGTGGAGTACCACTTTCCCATGAGGGTCTCCAAGGATGGAGAAGGACAGGTCTCCATAGCAACAGAAGCAATTCGAGTGGCCTCAAGTAAAATCACACATGATGGTAAGAGCATCATTTTCCCCCCTTAGATTTAGTTTTGTTGACTCCATCTCTTTGGAAATTATTTAGTAGCGTTTTCCACGTATTTCCTTTGCTGCCTGAAAATCACAGTATGGTTAGTTGCTGTGCTGCAGGTGGGGGAATGATCCTCTCAGGGAGAAGGAAGCCAAGTGAGTTTTTAATTTTTTTTTTTTTTCTTCCAAGAATTATTCATACTGGGATTTTCAAATTTCTTTTCCTAGGGAAAGAGCAAGTTAGAAAGGCCATTCCTTCTTTTGAACATAAAGCAATAAAAACTTTCTGCAATAGTGGGAGGATGATCAAGGACTTTTAGAAGAATCAGAGATACTTACAGCCCAAATAAATAATTCCCCAGGTGTGAAAGTGTGTCATGTACTGTCTCCAATAGCTCACATAATCTGCTGGATCCAGGGAATCCCCAGTCCTGTGCTCAAATCAGCAGACATTTATCCTTGTACTGAGAGTCACCACCAGTGTTTGTGTCCCTGAGAACAATTTCTGTTTCTGTGCCACTGAGCAGAGAATGCTGGATGAGCAAGATGCTCCCTGCCCAGTCTTCCCAGAAACTGGAGTGCCAGGGTGACTTTCAAATGCCTCTCCCATGTGGCCATTCATTGGCTTTGCATCTGTCTGAGTGGCACTTGAGAAGCTTTGAGTTCTCTTGTATATTCCCCATTTGTGGCCAGAGAAAACATCTGGTTCTTCTGAACTTTTGTGATGCAACCTTTGGAATCCAAAACTCATCCATCCTCCTGGCCTTTGCCTTGTGTGCAGTCCAGCTCTTTGGGACCTAGAAAAATAGATGGTAAAACAGAAAATAATTTGAAGAAGACTTGAAGTCAATCCACTGCAGCATTATCCTTCCTGAGAGTTGTTTATGTCATTTATTAAATATGCCTGATGGGCAAGGTTCCACAGCCACCCCAGACAAGGTGGGGAAGAGCTGGGCATCCAGTTGGACATTTCCTTAGGTGTAACCTGCATTTTTGTCATCACAAGAATACTTCCTTCTCCTTTGTGAACACTGTTACTGCACTTGTACTCCTTTCCAGACTGAATGCAAATTGGTTCTGTCTCTGCTTGCACACCCTCCTGTTCTCCTGAAGCTGTGCTTTGTCTTGCAGCTCAGCTTTGGCTCCCTCAAGAGCCCTCTTGAACTCTGTTAGTTAAGATGAGGCAGGGTTCTCCCACTGAGGAGGGGCAGCTCTTACTGCATACAGAGACTTGGTGTCACCTGAAGTCTTTAAATGCTGTTACAATGTTGGTTTACATTCATGTATTTCATAATTTATTAATTAATTTTTATTAATTATTTATGAATTCATAATCTTCATTTTGTCCTGCTGGCCTCCTGCCGTTTGCTGGCCTTCAAAAATGAAAGCCAGTGTACTTTATTGGTGTTAATGAACAGTGCAGAATTAAATGATTGTGTTTGTGACAGAGCACTCTGCAGGAGAACGTTGGTTTATATCAGGTGATATTGGATATTTGTTGCAGTGGTGAAGTTCCAGCAGCAGTCTGTGTTCCCTGTGTGCCTGGGGGGAAGGATGATGGAGCACTGGTGGGGCTCTGACCTGGCTTTCAAAATCTACATGAGAAAAAGCACGCAGAAAAAGGTATTTACTGCAAGTTGTTCCTTCTTTGTGTATTGAAAAGCACAGGGATTCTTTGCATTCCCACTTCCCACAGGCACTCAGTGCAGGCAGTCAGATGTTAGGGGGGAAATGACATTGCACTGCTTGCTGCTCAGGCTTCACAGAATCACAGAATGTTCTGGGCACCCACGGCATCGCCGAGCCCAGCCCCTGGCCCTGCACAGGCACCCCACAGTCCCACCCTGTGCATCCCTGGGAGTGCTGGCCCAACACTTCTGCAGCTCTGGCAGTCTTGGGGCCAGGACCGTTCACTGTTCCAGGCTTGTCACCCCTGTCACTTCATTAAAGGCTTTTCTGAGGCTGAGACTGGCAAGCAAAAGGAATTGTACTCCCCTCATCTTTAAGACTGTTGTTTAAGCTGTGAAAAGCAGCTGTAACTTGTGCATTTTGGGGGGGAAAAGGTATTTTTCTGTCTGATAAGATTATTTGCATGACCATCTGCCTGTGATGAAGAGGGTGAGAGGGGTTAACTCAGCTTATGTTGTTTTAATCAGCACCAAGGATACCTGTTTTCTTTTAATAGGGGAGTAAATTGCATCTTTCAATATGGAAATTGTGCTCATTTACTAGGATTTAGGTTATTCAATTTTTGCATTAATCTGGAATTGGAAATAAAGGAGATTTCCCAAATCCCTGTTGGTACAACTGACAGTGGGAGCCAGAAAGCCAGAAAGCTTTTTTTTTTTTTTCCCCCCAAAATTCTTTAAATCTGGTAGAAATCATGCAAAATTAACTCCTTGCCTACCCTCAGGCTGTGGCCATTGGCTCAGCAGCACTTCAGCTCCGCAGGGTGATTGAGGCTGAGTTGCTCAGTGTCAGCTGGGACATACCTGTGGAAAAAGAGGGAGATCACACACAAGTTGGGCCACTGAAGGTATGTGTTTTACCATCTCTGCCTTGAGTCGTCGCTAATTTTGGCTGCACACTCTTATTTTTAACTCCTCTTTTCTCTCTTTGTTTCAACTTACCAGGTCTCAGACACAAAGGTTTGCAAGACCTGTATAAAATAACATTAACCCCTTTTTTATTCCTTAGGGTTTTGGAGAAATATTTTGAAATTCCTGCAGTCTGGGAATGTTGTCATTAAGCTGGGAGTTGAATACAGGAACCACTCTACAGGCAAATTTTGAGTGGCACATATTCAGGGCTTGGAGCTTTGGCTCCTTCACATGTGGCGAGAGCTGAGGTCTCTCCTGCCATGGAGGCTTGGTCCTCCTTGTCCTCGTCACTTCAGGAATTACCTTCTCCGGCCACAGTTTCTACCAGTGTGCTCAGCTTCTGACTGAGAGGCACTAACAGTTTGAAGGATTTGACAGTTCTGAGGATAAGCAGCTCTCTGTATTAGCAGGTGAAGGGTTAAGAATGGGGTGTGCTTTAAGGTCCCTTCCAACCCAGACCATTCAATAATCCATCTGTAATTGCATGGTTTTGCACTCCAGCCTGGACTTTATTTGTTAAAGCCACGTGTAGTTTATTTTACAGCAAAAGCTGTAGCTTGCAACCACCCTAATGCCGTGGGGTGGGTTCTGGAGCCAAAGGCGTGATGTGTTTTCCTGAGTTACGCCTTGTTTCCGGATGTGGCACATCTGGCCAGCTGTGCCTTGCCTTGCAGGTGTCCCTGCAGCTCGTGGCCAGCCCCGGTGCCCGGTCAGGCGCAGGCAGGCGCCCGGCCCCAGCTGCCCAGCTGGGCCCGCAGGAGCCCGGCAGGAGCTGGGCGGGCAGTGCACAAATCCCCCTCTGCCGCCCAAGGAGCCCCGAGGAGCGGCCGGCG